>NC_140172.1:42046732-42646732 GCF_963971535.1 Notolepis coatsorum | reverse complement strand
CCATCTGGGAGACGATAGGGGGCGCTTTTTTCACATCTGATCGCCGGCGGTCCGCTCGCGATGCAATATGATTTCAGATCGCTAATAAAAATTAAAAAATAAAACAGAGAATAGCCGTGACGTGGCATTCAGCGGTCGGGTCGTAAACCCGAATATTCTTGGGCGTGGCACTCAAAGTGTTAACACATTGAGTGCCAGCGACGAGATTTATCGTTAGTTCATGACATCTGCCAGTGGGTCTTGGACTTCCTGACGGGCAGACCCCAGGTGGTGAGAGCAGGCAACTGCACCTCCTCATCCATCACCCTCAACATAGGGGCCCCCCAGGGCTGTGTTCTGAGTCCCCTCCTCTACTCCCTGTACACACATGACTGTGTGGCTCAGCGGAATAACAACACAATCATCAAATTTGCTGACGACACAGTAGTGGTGGGCCTGATCTCTGCAAACGACGAGAGGGCCTACCTGGAAGAGGTCAAGGTCCTGGCGGGATGGTGCCAGGAGAACAGCCTCTCCCTGAATGTCAGCAAAACAAAGGAGATGATTGTGGACTTTAGGAGGTCGAGGGTCAGGGACTACAGCCCCCTCAGCATCGACGGGGCACCGGTTGAGAGAGTGAACAGTTTTAAGTACCTCGGAGCCCACATATCCGAGGACTTGACATGGACCACACACATTGACAGTGTTGTGAAGAAGGCACGACAACGCCTCTACTTCCTCAGGCGCCTAAGGAAGTTCCAAGTCAGTCAGAAGATCCTTAAGAACTTCTACTCATGTACAATAGAGAGCATCCTGACTGGCAACATCACCTCCTGGTTTCGGAATAGCACTGCACAAGACCGAAGCAGACTACAGAGAGTGACACGTTCAGCCGAACGCACAATTGGAGGGGGGCTTCCCACCCTCCAGAACATTTACAACAAGCGGTGCAGGGGTAAGGCTAAGAGAATCATCAAGGACTTCAGCCACCCAAACAACTGCCTCTTTGAACTGCTGCGGCCAGGCAAGCAATACCGGAGTCTCATGGCGAGCACAGAAAGACTCAGAAGAAGCTTCTATCCCCAGGCCATCAGGCTGCTCAACGAACAATAAACACTATGCAACAACCATCAAATGCACACAGCACACACATCCACACGCACACACTCACTTTAAACAAACAACACACTGCAGCACCCACTCTCCACACTTTAGAACACCTAAACACACTTTATATTTATTGGTAAAGGATTTGCACTACAACCCGTACACCTACACCTTACTGTAAATTTTACCTAAATTGTACCTCATCCCATTTCTGCTTTGCACTATATAGTATGTATATTAGTACATTGCATAGTATATTGTATGGTAACTCAGTTACTTCTATTCTGCATCGAACATTGTGTACATACGTCTATACTGAACACTGTGACTTCTATTTTACTATTTTTACATGCTATACTATTTTATTTCATACTTATCTTGTCTAGCACAGTCTCTGGAGCGTAACAGTAAGAAGCATTTTGTATAAAAGTATTCTGTACTTCTGTATGACAACTATTAAAGAAACTTGAAACTTCATGCCGACCGTTGAGTGCCAGCGACGATAAATCTCGCTTTTTTTTATTAGCGATTTGAATTCATATTTCATCAATCTAGTCTCACGTTAGTGCTGCAAACTCTCTCTGAGCTCCATTAGGAAAATACCGCCCCCTATCGTCTCCCTGTGGTACTGCACCCCTTTGGAATGGATTGAAACGAAACACATGGGGGGGGGGGGGGGGGATCCAGCTTCCTCATTTTACTTCTCGGGCAAGCCACCCGAGAGGATCAGATTAATTTCCGAGCCCCAAAACATTGTGGAATACATATTTCCAGTAGCCAGCGTTGGATCAATAAACGCGATCGATATTTGGAATGGCGATCAGGAATTGGAATAATCTTTTTGGAGAACATCTGATCTGAGGTAAGGAATATATTTTACCAGTTTTAGGATTATCAGAACTTTTTTCACAGAGATATCAGCGTGTGTGTGTGTGTGTGTGTGTGTGATCAGGAAATAAGAGATTCGATTTTTCAGCCTGCTTATATAGTGTGCATAAGTACACATACTATCGATAATCTAGCGTTTATTTGAAAACTATTCATAAATAGGCCGAAAAATGACAACGTTTTTGTGTATTCCAGAATATTCCAGTAAAGGGCGTTTATCACAGAATCTTTATATTTTCCTGAAACTTAAAAAAAATAGCGTTTTTCAAAATGGTATAAAACGGAAATGAACCGATTAAAAAACAATCCGTTTCGACAATGTTGACTGCAAACAAGTCATTGATAAGCGACGGGCAGATTAGACACATAGTTTATGCGTTTGCAAATATGAGAGCCAGTGGCGGCTCGCCACTGGTGGCGCTAGGGCGCCGACCCACCTGTTAAATGAGAGAAGAAGAAAAAAAAAATTTGTTTTTTGTTTTATAGCCCTATAAATAATATAAACATGTTTAAAATGAATAATATTTACTCATTTTAAGTATGTTTGTATTTCCAATGCACAATATAACGTTATTATCTAAATAAAAAAACAGCGTTTTCATGGGCAGGAAGTGACGTTTTTTTTTTTTTTTTTTGTATTTCTCGCCCGGGCAAGAAGCGATAGCGCTCTGACTGCGCGTCACAGTTTGATCGCTGTCTCCGTCACAGCCAATCAGTGCATATGGCGTTGTGCGTTGAAATATGACTATTATGTTGGAATCCGAGCGCGATTTGAAGCGGTCTAGAAAGCAGCGTGAACTTCCGTGAGAATTTCCATAGCCGCATTTCGCGGAGACGCTCTCTGATTGGCCGACGCCAGTATTTTTTTCTATGGCAGAATTTCACAGAGACGATCTCTGATTGGCCGAATCCAATTTCTAATGTTCCAATTCTAGCTTCTAGCTTGGTTCCTGGTACTAGGACTGTTGTTTGTCTTAGAGCGTGCCGTGCTGTGACTGCAAGTTCTTTAGACTGTTAAGCTTAGGCACTCTTTCAAAGTTGGTTAAGGTTAGAGTTTGTCTTAGAGCATGGCGATAGAACGCCAGGTAGTTTGCAGTCTGTTCGAGCGGAAATGGACAAAGGAATGTACTTGTTGAGTGTTGTGCTAACGTCGACGAGCTCAGCTGAGCTAACACTTGGCTAACAAGCTATATGGCGGATTATACACGTTTCCTGCCCTGGACGTTTCAACTAAACAGTGAGTCTCTCTCTCTCTCTCTCTCTCTAACGTTAGTAGTACTACTAGGCTGGTGCGGGCTAACTGGCTATCGTTCTGGGAGCTAACGTTAGTAGTACTACTAGGCTGGTGCGGGCTAACTGGCTTAACGTTAACGGTTGTAAATAGTTTTTTTAGGAGCAGTACTACTGCTGGCCATTCATGAAGCGAGACATTGCTGATTGTTTATTTATCGATGGCTCATTGATTTAACTACTGCAGCTCTCTCGGATTGAAAATACGTGGATTATGGCTTGTTCAATATTGTCTATGTTTGAATGAATGAATGAATGAGAACTTTATTAACAGATTGCAGAATGGGTACAATACAGTACGGCTCAATACACACAATTGTTAAGGGGATGCAGACCAGAGAAAGACGTTTGTCTTGTTTACATCAGGGTCCCAGATTTTCGATTCATATCGATAGTTTAATAGCTAGCCTTGGCTCGTTTAACAATATGCAAAATATGTGTACAGCCCTGTACTCATACTGAAGTTATTCTTGGTATATAATAGGTCTGATTGTGTAACGAATCGATTCCACGTCGCGCTGTGTGTGAGAGAGAGAAGGAGAGAGGGAGAGATCTGCCTGTGTTTGGAGACGGGCGAGTTTTGTTTCTAACTTTTCTATTTATATTGTGTTTCAAGTTGTGAATTAGAGTCTAGACTATACTTTATTTGACTGGTTGTGTGTTGTTGTAGTAACAGCTGAGCGACTCGTTCATAAGAGCCGATTCATTGCCGTGAGCGTGAGTCGAATCGCTCACGTCTTGCCATGAGTCTTGCGTGGTACAGTACTGTACTGTACATGTTTGCAAAATATTTGGTATAGCGCCCCTAGTGGCGAAGTACCCAGCGGCCGCCACTGATGAGAGCTCTATCATTGAAGTGGACGCTGGCATAGAGCCATTTAGCGCCCTGCATGGCTGGCACTGAAATTATTAAGGGAAAGCTGTGTTGTAGGCTATTTTCTTCTTTAAGCAGATCTATTTAATTACCAAGCATATCTTACCTTACCTACATTGAAATGGTTTTTAACTTTTTACTAAGTTTAATATACTTGAAGTCTGCACTGTGCAGCTGTATTATCTACAAAAATAAAACAAAAAAATACTGAAATGAACATCTTATGTTTGTTTTAATTTAAAATTAATGTTTTACTCGTTGCACCCTTCTGCTGCATATTGTTTATTGATATTTCCATGTTGGTGACGTCAGATTTCTTCAAGTGGGAGAAATCAGGTCACATCTGAAAACGCAAAGGTTCCCAAACAGTATTAGGATCTGAACGCCGCTGTAAATGTTTTTTAAGCTTGTAGCTATCATCTCTCCCATGTGACGTGAATGCAGTATTAGAGCATGGTCGTGTGTCAAGCGATTTTGCAGGTCAAAGTTGAATTAAAGCTGGGGTAGGCAACTTCAGAGAAATGTGCAAACATTTGCTTGGTCTGTCCAGCAGACATAGAGCAAGCTCTGCATCACTTTACAAGCCAGGCGTTGTGCACTGTAACATGTGCAACAACAGTTTTCCCACAGACTCACAGAGAGGCATCAGCAGCTTTAAGCTGGATCTTTCAAAAGATGAAGAAAATTTTTCCTGGCCTCTAATCAGTAAGTGGTTTTGCATACTGACAATAATTTCCGACCGTGGTGTTTCAATGTGACCCCAGGTCCAGGAACATAACTTGGCAGACAAAAAAAACAGATTGATTGTTAAGAAGATTCACCCTGATATTTCGGATTGGAGTGGCTGCTTACAGGGCCTGGGACAGTCAAGAGACCTGATTATTTTCTGAGAATTTGATCAAATATGAGACCAAAATGGTAAAAAATGATTTGCCTACTCTAGCATTTCATGGCAATGATGCCATCATTTTGTGTGGTGAGAGACCATAAATTAAACATTAAAGCATAATAGACGTCAATTATGATGGGGCCATTAGTCAAATACGATTTTCTTTAATCTTATTTCTTTAATATGTGAGGTTTGTAGTTTTGTCCCTCTTCTGCGAGTACCCACGTCAACCAAACACAGGCTCTGGCTCACTTTCTCTCTCTCTCTCTCTATTCAGCCATGCTCCAAATTGGAAATGCACGCAAACGTAAATTACATAACTTGTGCATTGACGGAGAGAAAGGGGCGGGGGGGAGATAGAGGGAGGGAGGGGGGTTGCCCTACTCCCCGCCCCTCCCTCTCTGTGACCCGTCGTTGTCAATAGGCTGAACGGGGAGGGAGGGGGGGGGTATGGGTGTGTGCACGTGGTTGTCGGAGGCGTGTCCAAGCACGCGGTATGTTTGTGGGCGGGGTGTAGACTGTCTTGACACGTCACCAGAAGGGAGAGACAAGAAAAAAGCCCCCCCCCCTCCCTGTTTCAGAGTATATCTGGCGACGATCACGTCGATTTATGCGCTGTGGGGTAAACATGGGTGGTTTCGTTAACGAACCCTCACAGCAGCACGTCGGTTTTTAATTATTAAAATGACAAACACACGCGCTCAAAGTGAACGGGAGCCCGCCCAAACAATGTGTCATGAGATAGCAGAGCAATGTCAGTCAGGGAGGGCAGCATTAGCGGAGCCAGCCTCTCGCCACCGCCCTGCCGCCCACTCGACGAGCCAAACACTGGCTCGAAAACAGCTCGAAAAGGAGCTTTTTATTAGGAAACACTGGGAATGCGGTGGTGGGCTCACATCGAGTATACACACAGGTACTTTCTACACCGAGGAGAATGCTGCCCTCAAACTAGTAGACACTGGTTGCAACACTTTGTTTAGTAACAAAGTTACAACGACGACATACTTTGTAACGACGAGCCGTATAGGACCTAGGAGTGCGCGACACCAGTGGACTCAACAACACAGTATATCTCTCTCTCTCTCTCTCTCTCTCTGAGAAAGGGGTACTAACTAAACGGATGCACGTTGCATTGTTGTTTCCTCTTCTGCCTGATGGTACATGATGACACTATAATTCAGGTCCCTGGGATCCCCTTCTGGGTCTGGATGATGGGGCCTCAGCAGAGGACCTGGCTGCGGGGAGAGAGGGCAGCCAGGCGGCAGCTCGACCCTCCTCCTCACCGAGCTCTGCGCTCAAAGTTCAAATCATTTCACCTTTGACCTCGGTTGCCACTGACCTTACAAAGCGCTACCGAATACGATTACAATACAGCGTTATTTATGTGGTGTGTAAAGCAAAAGCAACTTCCACACAAAACTAGAGTGGATCACGTTAGGTTATTAGGAGATGGTGGGTAAAAAATGTATCATCTCTTCGTTTGACATCAATTCAAAGGCATGACTACAATCTTTGCAGGACTTTTGTTGTTGTTGTTTGTACTCATCATAATAAAATAGACTACCTCAGCCGACGACGAGTAGGGATACCTGTGCCCAATGAGCAAAGAGCAACATTCTTATCATCATCTGAAGGCCGCTTATTAACACTAACGGGTTACTAGTGTCCCCCCAAATCAGCAGTTGGGAGGCTTTGCGAACATTAGCCGTCCTATCTTGCGAGCCATCACTGATGCCAAGAGCGGTCTCTCCCGCTGCAGTTTGTCACCACTCACCAACACGTGTGATCTGTTGTTGCTGGGCTTGCCATTCCAGATATCTGGCCGCCTCCAGCAGAGTATCGATGCTCATCACGGTGTAGAGGCGACCCGGTTTCCCGGGACGGGAAGGAAAAAGCGCAATCGGTAGTCTTACAAGAAGCCCCTCCGTTCCGATCAACCACGCTCACGCGTTGATTGTTCCCATCTTCCTCCGCCAAAAGAGACGGGACATTAAAATCAAGATAAACGCGAAGGTAAATCCTTGCAAATCGTAGAAGGGATGATTGCAACAAGATGGCGATGCGAGCACGGGAATATACACACACACACACACACAACAAGGCGAATCGTATTCTAGACAAGACCCGCCCTCCCGGTGTCCACCCGCCCTGTTACTATAGGCGCCGGGAAAACACGGATAAGAGCGCTCCCTGAACAGGAGCTGGTTCCAGATATCAACATGGGTGTTTTCTGGTGCGCACACCACGCAGAGGCAGCTATTACGTTAATGTATTTCTGCCATTTTACATTTACGAACTTTTTGTAACGATTAGAATGAAACTGGGAGTTTCGTATAGCACGCACGACACTTAAAGCCCTGGGGGGGGGGATCCCGTCCATGTGATCTATCCGCCGGAGTTTTGTTTCCGCCAGTGGCCCGCAGCGCATTAAAACATGTCTATGTGAGTGGGCCAATGAGCGCTCAGAACAACAAGGCATGGTGCTGGTCCACATGGGCGCCCGCCCGGCCCGCGCGCGGCTCATTTGCATGGCGAGAGCGTGACTAGCCACCCTGCTGTCTCGGGACCAGACATGTCTATCAAACTACTGAGAGGGCGTGGTTTACTAGTATGTTGTATATACCTCATGCGGGGTCCCCTCCCTCCCTGATATGAAACTGGGGTCCCAAGAAAGATGTCTTATCAAAATAAAGCGAATTTAACATTTTTACAATTACTTGGAAATAGATAGATATTACAGGATTTTTACACATTTTAAGTAACTGACTGTCATCAACGGGATTTTCTGACTTTGATATTGGGCCACCTGACAAAAATGTTTGGGAGCCTCTGATGCATGGTAACACTGAAGAGTTATTGATATAATTAGACCATAATAGCCTTTTTGTCATTCAGTAGTTTTGGTTGGTCGTTGTTGTTGTTGTTGATTGATTGAAAACTTTATTAACAGATTGCAGAATGGGTACAATACAGTACAGCTCAATACACACAATTGTTAAGGGGATGCAGACCAGAGAAAGACTTTCGTCTTGTTTACATCAGGGTCCCCCATTTTCAATTCATCAGGACATATATGACGTACATGACATACAGATATACAGTACTGCTACATCTATACATTTATGACATACCAGATTTGCAAATACAGTACTGTTTTTGATACAAAAAGAGTCCAGAAAAGAGTATATACATTTGACGTAAAAACTGTAGGTTGGGTAGGTGGGGGGGGGGGGGGGGGCTGTACATTGGAGGTGGTTCGGTGGGTGGGGTGGGGGGGTTGGGCAGGAGGGGTGGGGGGGGGAACACTGTACAACTGTACAAGCAAAACTGTACATTGGAATATTGACAACCATACTTGGTCATTTACTGTACATTGGAGGGGGTTGTGTTAGGACATTTACATGGGCCAGTTTCGAATTGCAGTCTCCCGTAGGTGTTCTTTGAGAGTGTTTTTGAAAGTGGGTAGTGATTCACATTCCTTTACAGCTTTGGGTAGGGTGTTCCACATTGATGTGGCATAATTGCGAAACGTGTTTAGTCCCTTGTTTGAGCCGAATCTGGGTTTAACATGATTTGTGGAGCTCCCTCTGGTGTTGTGATCGTGGTATTCACTGACCTTTGGGAAGTATTTTGACATGTACATGGGTACCTTGGTTGTGTAGTGTATCTTGTAGACCAGGCCCATTGCAAGTTGCTGTACTCTGTCGTCTACTCTAAGCCATCCTAGGTTGTCAAAGTGGGCAGGGGTGAGGTGGGTTCTAGGAGTAAGGTCAAGCAGTAGTCTGACCAGTTTGTTTTGAGATGTTTGTAATTTTGTTTTTAGCGCCTTTGAGGTGCTTTGGTACCATGAGGTGCAAGCATAGTCGTAGTACCCTTGTATGAGTACTCCTGCCAGAGTCTTCAGGGTGTTCTTGTTTACCAGAGAGGAGATCCGGTACAAGAATCGAGTTCGTTGGTTGACTTTTTTTTATTACATTGGATGCCATTTTGTCACAGGAAAGATTAGCCTCTAGGATGGAGCCCAGGTAGGTAATTTAATCTTTCCTTGTGACAATATTGTCACCCACTGTAACTGAGAAGCCGTCGGTCTTGCTGAGTTTGTTATTTGAACCGAAGAGAATGGACTCTGTTTTGCCCATGTGTAATGATAGTTTGTTATCAGCGAGCCATATGCAGATTTTGCCTAGTTCCGAGCTGAGGTTTTTTTCAACCTGTAACTTGTTCTTGTCAGATACCATGAGCAGGGCTGAGTCATCTGTGAACAAGAACAAGTTGCAGTCACAAGCTCACGACATGTCATTTGCATAAATTAGGAACAGTAGCGGTCCTAGTATGCTTCCTTGTGGAACACCACAGCTCACTGTGAGGGGGGGGATAGGGTAATCAAATCAAATCAAATTTATTTGTAAGGCCCGACAACACACGTTAATGTCCCCATGGGCCGTACATGTCTTCTTTAAACAAGTCAAGAAGAAACATAACAATAAGTCAAGAACAGAACAAGAACACCATAAGGTCCAACAAAGGTAAAATAAATGCAAATAAATGAAAGAATGCAAGCACTCCCAGACATACCCCACGCGAAGGTAAGGAAAAACTCACTAAAACCTAACAATAGGGAAAAATGCTCCACAGGCAGTGTGGAGGAGAGAAACCTTAGAAGGGCCATTCAAGGGGGATCTCCCTTCTTAGATGTCGGTGATAGTAGTGTTGCAGACTAACAGTTGATAAGCATGCACTCAAGTGTGTAGTGAAACACAGATGAGTGCATGCAATAGCAACTGAACATTTTGAAAGATTAAAGATAGAGCTGATAGCGATAGCAACTGAACATTTTGAAAGATTAAAGATAGAGCTGATAGCGAATCTATTTGAGGCACAGGGGCGGCGCAAAGAGGGTCGCATCCTCCCTGTCTTAATCACGGTACCGTTTACCTCCACCATCTGTTCTCTCCCCTCTAGGTAGGATTGCATCCATCTCACTGATAGACTATCAAAACCCATTGCTTTTAGTGTCGACAGTGTCGAAGGCTTTTTGTAGGTCCAGCATGACCATGTTGTTGTTGTTGTAGAGGCGCCAAAGCTATATATTTAGGTTATTGTATTATATGAATGTTTATATGTTTATTTTTATAACCTTACAGTGAAAGGCATTAGGAATATTGATTGGATTTAGATAAAGTCATTGAACCGTCTTATTTGTCATAATAGAACATTCTAGAACATTTGTGATGTCACAGTATGATGTCATAATCAAACATTCTAGAACATTTGTGATGTTGCAGTATGATGTCATAACCGAACATTTGTGTATCTATATATATTCAACAATTCTCTCAGAAGAGGTCAGTGTGCATCTTGAAACAGTGCTGAACAGTACTGAACAGATAGACTAAACAACATAGATTGAAGCCTGCATTTCTAGACCCGGGTGCCTTGCCTACCGTTTTGCTGTGGAAAGAGCCGGCAAGGTGTGGAGGAATTTTGTCATGTGTCGAGTCGGCGGTGATTTTGGAGACTGGGAAAATACAGTTTTCTTACCTTGTAGTAGTGACGTGAATATTTCGTAGTTTAGGAAAATAGCTTTAGGATCACTTCTGTAAAGAAAGACTTCGCTGTGGAAATTTGGATATCTTTGTTTTACACTGGAGCGGCTGTGGACATTATTTTTCTTTATCAATGAACGTACTACTCACGAGTAAGCAAGTTTAACCAGTAGAGTGGACCGTCGGCCCTTATAGTTGTTGTTGTTGTTGTTGTAGTACTTATTAGGCCATCTGCAGAAAAACATATTTATTTATTTTATTGTCTTTCTCTTTCAATATTGTTCTCCCTATCCCATTTTTACTTTGTTTTCTGTAAGACTATGTCTCTCTCTCTCTCTCTCTCTCTCTCTCTCTCTCTCTCTCTCTCTCTATCTATCTATCTATCTATCTATCTATCTATCTATCTATCTATCTATCTATCTATCTATCTATCTATCTATCTATCTATCTATCTATCTATCTATCTATCTAGCTATCTATCTAGCTATCTATATCTATCTATCACAGTCAATGTATGATACAACAGTGGCTCGGGAGGTAGAGCAGTCAACTGGTAATCAGTTCCCAGTTCGATTCCCGCTCCTCCCAGTGTGTCGAAGTGTCCTTGAGCAAGACACTTAACCCCTAATTGCTCCCGTTGAGCAGGTTGGAACCTTGCATGGTTGCCTCTGCCATCGGTGTGTGAATGTGTGAGTGAATGGGTAAAATGTGAGGAATAAATTGTAAAGCGGTTTGGATAAAAGCGCTATATATAAATGGAGCCATTTATGATACTAAATGTGTCTGTATTACACAGGGACATACAGTGGAATCAAAATGGGGATTCTCCTGGAATGTGTGTGTGAGAGAGAGAAAATGAAAGAGAGAGAGAGATAGATAGATACAGATAGAGGGAGAGAGAGACATTTTAACTATCACAATGTCTTGTGTTTGTCACAGCTCTGAAATGATTATTAATATGTTATTACTAAGGTCTTGGGAGAAATAATCCACTTAGTCAGAAAATAAAACTATAACAGCTTTTTAATAATAATAAATAAAACAAATCATATATATATATATATATATATATATATATATATATATATATATATATATAATTATTATTATTTTGTAATATTTTAAGCGACCACATTTGGGGCAAAAAGACCCCTCTTTATTGGGGTAAAGGGCCCCCTTTTGGTTGATGGGTTGACACTACAGTGAAAACAATCTGATGATTTTCTTTTCTTTAGATTTTTGAAAATGCACATTTGAGCATATATGGTGTTAACTGCTAGCTCTACTATGAGGACAGGGCGGACTTGCCAGCTATAGCTAACTTGTAAATATGAGAAGTCTGAGGTAAAAACATTTAAAGGATAAATAAATAAAATGTATAGAAATATATTATTAGCATAAATAGAATGGCGTATTGATTGATTGATTGATTTTAATTTATCTCGAACCAACACACATAACTATCACAACATAATATACTATACATATTATGATGTATACTCTCAATGTACTCTCAATGGGGCCTTTTACCCCCCTTCAATGAGCACAGGGTGACAGTACTATCTTCCTGGACTTTTACCTTTAAACCGAACATAGTACAATTTACACTTACTGTATATTTTTACTGTATATTATTATCATTATATTCTTTTAATCTACTTTTTCTCCTCCTTTTTCTGTATTTTTCTCCCATCCCAATTTTTGTCGTTATGCCAATTCCCCCCTCCCCTTCCTGGTCGTTGCTCGCATTTGCCCCCCACTTGCCGGTCTAGGGAGGGTTGATAGATACTATCACATGTCCCCTCCGATACATGTGGAGTCAGCCAGCTGCTTCTTTTCACCTGACAGCGAGGACTCTCACTGGGGGAGCGTAACGCGTGGGAGGCTCACACTACTTCCCCCAGTTCCCTCCCTCGCTGAGCAGGCTCCCCGACCGACCTGTAGGAGTCGCTGTTTACAATGACCAGGATACACACCCTGTCGGCGTCCCACCCGCTAACACTGCCAATTGGTTAGTATGGACAACCGACCAAGCCGGAGGTACCGCTGACAGCTGGATTCGATACCAGTGTCTCTGCGGTGGTAGGCAGGCGCTTAGTCCGCTGCGCTACCCAGCCACCCATTTTTACTGTATATTTTATATTAGAATGTAACATAGGAAATGTATATCCCGGACCGTATTTTATTCTTAGCCTTATTTTAATTCTTATTTGTGACTTTTGTTTTGTCTACCTAAATGTTTACTGTGAGCAATTTGTAGTGCCAAATTTCCCTCTGGATGATTAAAGTATTTCTATTCTATTCTATTTACCCCTGTTGTGTTTTCAAATACATTTGCCTTATCCATTCTTCTGACACAGAATGTGTCACTCCATCAATATCCAACGAATAGAAATATATTTCTTTGATAGTCATCCCTTTTTGGGAACCCCCACCCACACACACATTTTCCTAAGGGGTGGCCCTTAGCACATGGTACCCTATGCATGCATGAAGCCTATGTAGTGTATGTATGGCTGCCTGGTAACAGTCTTTGATTGGACAGAGTTCATCGGTATACCCCCACCTCATCACAGGATCGGACTGCCTCAGCCAATCGCAACAGCATCTCAAAAGTGCGTAAGGGTTGCTTTCACCATGCTGTGCACTGCACGCACACACACACACACACACACACACACACACACACACATGCAGTGAGTAAGGCAATCATGCATATTCTAAAACTGTTAACATAACACCATCAGTATGTAGATCGATTTGATATCCTATAAATTAGATTATTATCATCAACACACAGAGTGAAGGTACTGAGTGACAGGCCTGTAGATCACATTCCATGCTGGCTCTGAGGCCCCATGAAACCTAACAAGACAGGAACCATAAAGGAACCGTGAGTGTGCGCGCGCGCGCGCGTGTGTGTGTGCGCGTGTGTGCATCTGGGTGAAAGAGAGGGAATGAGGTATTTTTTGCAACAGGCTATGATCCATGAGAGCACATGGAACAGAATGATAGAGAGAGAGAAGGAGAGAAAGAACAGGGAAGAGGAATGTTCTGTGCCACATGGACTATGTTAAAAAGCCTATAAGCTGAGGTCTCTGGGGGGCAAGCCATCATTTATAGAGGGTCACTCCCACTGAATCTTGTGCCTTTTGCAGTTTGAGCAAATTGATGCAAGTAACCCACCACCACCAACATGGCGACTGGCATCCATAGCAACGCGTAGCAACCATCTACCTTCCCACGCACCTCCCAAGCCCTATATGGGGTATATACTGTACAGAGAGAAAGAGGGAGGATCTATAATGACAGACAGTGAGGTAGGTAGACTAGGTAGAGAGAAACAGACGTCGGTACAGTAATACCCAGAGGGAAAACTAAATTGAAAGAGGAAGACATTTGAATGAAAGGTTGTGCAGGAGTGATTCTTAAAATTGTCTTGCTTCATAAGCAAATGATTCCCTAATGTTCCCTAGTGCGGTTACCGAAGTGGGTCAAGGGATGATTGAGGGAGGTTCCTAGGGGGTCAACCAACAAAATGAATAGTTACATCCACACTGTGAGCGTTACGCTGTCACATTGCATTGCAAATTAGTGCTATTTGATTGTTGCTTATGCTGCTATTTCTATACCTGTTTTATTGGTTTATTTTTGTCCTACTTTATTGATGCTGCTGCAAGGCCAAGGAGCGAAGAACAAAATGATTTCACTCCTTTACACTAACAGTGTATGAATGATGTGACTGAATCTGAATCTACATTTAATTTACTAGAAGTTATCACCGTAAGAGAATGTAAAAAGATGAACTGCTGGTCATAGCTTTCACCCACCCACCTACAGCTATGTAGTTCTGTACTAAATCATATTTAGCAACAAAAATCTTCTCAGATGCTGGTCCCTTGGCCTAATGTGTATTATATGCAACCAATAGTGGGCGCCACATTCTGATTCTTGGCTTGTCAGAGCTGCTCTGCGTCATCCATTGATTGACCTCGTCACAGTCTCACGCAACCTCTTATCCACTCTCACCACTAGGGGGCTCTGTAGAGAGACTGCTAGTGCATCAAATGTATTGGGAGGACACACAAAACCATGCAGCTCAATAATCCTGCGGTTCAATCTTGGTGTGTTGTATAAAGTTACTATCTCTCTCAAACTCTAGGCCAATAAACAAAAAGCAAAAAAAGTCTATAACATTTTTTAAGTTTTCAGATCAAAGTAATCACATCTGTTTGAGAAAAGATACAGTTCACAAACACAGTCATTAATTACTTTAATTTTCCACGGGCACATTGAAACAATGACCTGAAAGGAATATAGATATTGAGCTCCCTCTCCCACTGCTTTGCAGTCTTACTCTTACAGTGCTTGAGCGTGTGTGTGTGATAGCAGAAGTAGGCCAATATCTCTGCTCTGGTGCCTCTGCTGAGAAGGGTTTCACTGAGACGTTTTTTTTCTACCTTCAGTACTTCCCAAGTATTAGTCCTCTCCCTCAAATATTAATTCCTCTTCTCTTAGTAATGTTATTATTCCATTCATTCCCTGTTCCTTATATCAACAACATTTAAAACAAAATAGAAATAAAATTATAAATAAATAAATGTACTTTATCTTTATACAAGCCTATGCGTATATTTATTTATACCTGCCTATGAGTATAGCAGCGCTCCCTTCTCTCTCCACCTTTCAAAGACTGCGCACACAACTGTTGCCAGGATACCGCACAGTACTAGTGGTGACTAATGGCTGTGTGGGTGAGCGTGCACGCATGTGTAATAAATGGGGGTAGGCTGGGCTACCTACATTATTGATAAGAGAGCCTGAACTCTCCTCGCTGCCTGTTGATGATGTCTCCGTTTCTCCAGACAGTCTGTGGAGAGTATGAGAGTGCTTGGGGGAGAGAGAGAGTGTGTGATGTGATGTGAAGGGGCTGCATCAAAAGAACTAAATGTAATTTACCAATACAAAGGATGTTTATACACAAGGGTGATTTACATAGGTGTGGTGCCAGTGTGCCACACACGGGTGAGTACATACATAGGTGACAGGGACATTTACCAACACGTCTCTTCCTAACACACACATGCACAAACACACTAGCCCTCTCTCTCTCTACACATAACTTTCAACATATGCACACACAGCCTTCTTATGAATATACAGTATGTCATTATCCAGATATCTCTGGACATCGTATCTATAATTCCAGATATCTCTGTACATCGTATCTATAATTGATATTACGTATGTCAATGCTCCACTTAGTTTAGTCTACTCTCCTGTATAAATACTTTGTTAGCTCACCATTCTACAGAAATATAGGCTATGGGGTCATTGCTGTAACCTAGGTCTCTCCATGTTGCAACATGTCATTCTGTCAGTAAGGTATTAATCAAACTTTAACCTTAATCAAAGACTCTGTTGTCCGCCTCTGTGAATAATATCTGCTCAATATATTCCACATTAATAGGAATCCATTTAGATATAACATGGTATGCGTGTGAAGCAGAATGTGGGCTTTTAAGGATCTGTCCGGTTCATGTATTACACATATTGCAACAGTGACACGTGTTTTCTTATTCCCCGGATGGTTGCCAACATTTGATGCTCCATCAGTCGTTATAGACCACACACAGAAAAAGCTGACTACAAAATGTGAACGCTTATCTGCTGAAGCTGACGACAAAATGTGAATGCTTATCGGCTGAACACGCTTCACCTCAAGTATTAGATGGTTTGCCTTGAAAAGGTGTGTTTGTATACCAAAGTATAGGTGTTGTCCACAACAAAACACACAGATCCACAGAACACAAAAGCAGCCGTTTTTTATGTATAGCAAGAAAAGTAGTGCCGTGTTCCAATTTCATTTGAACTTAACAAAAGCTGACCATAATTTTTTTTAGGAGTAGCAACTCCTGGCAGAATATCACAATTGACCTATCTCAAGCCCCACCCTCTTTTCGTGATCCTCCGACTACAACTGTTCCTTTCCAGCAATAGTTGCGATTGGAGGATCATCAAATCCTTTAGTCTGCTAAAGAAACACCACAACACAAGAGAAAAAATATTATATTTACAGAATTTTATTTTATTAATTTGCAAACAATAACATCCAGATATAGTCATACACAATTTTTACTGTGCGTGTATGTGCATTTGTGAGTGTATGTGAACATAGTGAGTAAAGAGAGCAGTAAGACCAGAGAAAGCTGAATGAAAATCCCTTACGAGGGACGGAGCCCTCAGTGGGTTTACAAGGCAGAGAGAGCGAGCAGGAGGGCACTGGGGGTATTAGGGGACAATAAACACAAACAAACACAATGGACCCATCTCAAACCCTGCCCTCTTTTCTCGATCCTCCAATCACAACTGTCGCTTCTGAGCAGCAGTTGTGATTGGAGGATCGAGAAAAGAGTTGTGATTGGAGGATCGAGAAAAGAGGGTGGGCTTAAGATAGGTAATTTGGAAAAAGGTGAACGAACCGTTTCCCCCCCCCCCACAGCGCACACCTTTATGGGGGGAGGGGGGGGGGGTCTGTGCTCTCAGCAGCATAGGGAACGTTAAGGTCCTGTGAGTGTTTCCTAAAAAGCATGTTGTCAAAGAGATGATGAAGTAGTACGATGAACGTGGTGGGATGAGAAGCTTTATCTCCTGTTATCTTCTACTCTGACCGCTTGGGCCAGAGAGAGAGAGATGCTGGAGAGATTCTCCTGTCATAATATACAGACATAGACAAACGGATATACACACACAAAGTATACACGCATACGCGCTCCCTCACTCACACACACACACACACGCCCTCTCGTGTTATTTAACTAAGGGGCTGCATCAGCTTTGTCTTCCATCATCTTTCTCCCTTTCATAAACCCCTTTTGGTGATACTTTACCCTGGCCTCATTCTGTTAGCCTATGGAAAATTATGAATGGACAATACTATTGTAAGTACCTATTGAGAATCTACCAAATACATAATGTACTTACAAGGGTATAACAAATAAAATGTACTAGGTGTAATACACTGCTCCCACGTAGTTTATTAATCAGTCGGTTTGGTCTTAGTCGACCAAGAATTTGTTAGTCAATCTTTATGTTTTTCTTTTTCCATCAATGCTGAATGAGTTATTTCCTGAAAGAATTTAACCACATCTCTGGTAAGAATGATATTTTTAAAGAGGTGCTTTTGCATCATTTAATGTGAAACTCAAATTTTAAAGACATTTGTTGATGAAATCAACTCATCAACTAGTTGACAAAGTCCTATGACTTTGGTCGACTGAAAAATGTCTCGTTGAGGAGAGCCATACTTTTTAAGAGTTCTGTTACTTGACCTAAGTGGTGCAGAGTGATTTTGCCACTTGATCCCACTGTAGGTTAATACAGTTAAAACAGTGTATTGAGTACTTGTCCATAGGTTAATACACAGTTAAAACAGTGTATTGAGTACTTGTCCATAGGTTAATACACAGTTAAAACAGTGTAATGAGGCCATTCTAAAGTGTCGTCCCTCTTTCTCTCAACCTCACTTGTTCCCGTTCTTTTATACTTGTTTTCTTCACACATCTTTTCATCGCTCAGGCAGCAATGGACCACAACAGTGGAGGCATGAAATATAACAAAACTGAAACAAAAAAACTAAATGGCCCCTTTGACAAGGGACATAACTGGTGGATTTCCCAAAATTCCTCTGCGCCAGGCCCAGCACACAGGGATAGTCGCCCTTTTGACCCAATAGGAATTCATGACAACGGTATGCAAATTAGGCAAATTTTACAGTATACAAGTAATTTTTTTTTCTTTTTTTCTTTTTTATATTCTTTTTTTTTCTTTTGGATTCACCATGCATTGTGTTTATGTGTCATAGGATTTGTGACAATTGTTAAGCGTAACCTACATCCAGAATAATTTACACATCAGGACAATAGTTATCCTAACAGGGCTGGACAGGTTGTACAAGGAGGTGGGAAGGAGAGGCAGGGATGGGGGGAGGCGAGGAGGAGCCAAGGTAACCGTGGTATTGAGTGCGAGAGGCGGGGCTTGGATAGGCGGTAGGGTCCAAAGGAAGAGGACTGTTGGGGGCAGGGGTGCGTTAAGGGCTAGAGGGCAGTGGGATGGGCTCCAGAGGCGCCTCAGCGGCACTCCCAGACTTTGACTGTCTGGTCCACGCTGCCTGTTGCCACGTAGGGAGCACTTCTATGGAAATCTGTAGGCGACAGAGAAACACAAAATCAAACACAGTGAACGACAGATGAGTAATAACTAATAAGAGAGTAACAATCATTTGAAAAATAATTGCTTTCCTGTTTTTTTGCAGACTACAAACACGCTAACATACTGATAACATAGGTATTCCAGCTTGTTCCTTTTAGGCCAGGGTTCTGTATCACAGGGCATTATTCAGTTGTTGTAACCATTTAGTTGCAGGTGCAGGTTGCAAATGACAATGTTCAGGAACCTTTTGGTGATGCACAAGGACACGTTGAATTCATGTCAGGAAAAAGCCTGCAACGTTCTCATGCCTGAGCATCACAAAGAACACGCTTGAAAAGCCTAATGGAGAGAGAGAGTAGAGCCAGACACCTCAATGATAAAATGAGTGGAGCACAGAATTACAAGGTAGAAGAACAGTGACTTCTCTAGGCAAAAGAGCCCCACTTGGTATTGCACTTTGTTTACATGTTTTGTTTTGGTCTCATGTATGGGTTGTAGTCGAGTGGGGATAGGGAGAGGGGTTGCTATTGTCGGCCACACCCTCAGACTCTGCCAAGAGGGGTCTGGAAAAAATCACAGTACCATAAATGAGTTATAAGTGCAGTACTGAGCAATGCGGTTTGACAACATTACAGCAGAATAACAACCACAACCCTAAATGACCCGTCTGAGGTGCATATGGTCATTGAGGAAGCCTAGCCACCCCATGGATGATCCCAGCCACGCCCTCTATGATCCCATGACCTCCTGGCAAATCAGCTGATGCTGCTTCCATCCGGTCGCAGGTACAATCTGCCAAGCTGCTGGACAGATACTGACTCAAGAACTCACTTGTCCCTGCTGCCATTGTTCTTTTAAATAAGTCAATGTGATCTTGTTGTGTTTTGAATTTAGTCATATTGACTCAAACTCATTGTTGCATTTTTGTTTTCTGTTTCTGATAAGAGATGGCTGTACCATAAATTACCCCTCGGAATAATAAAGACTACCTTGACCTTACAGATTCTACCTTTATAAACACATAATAATGGGCAGTACCATTTTCTGGAAGAGGAAATGAGTATAAGCTAAAAAGAGGTATATCTTTGTTTGTTGTCATGTGTCCATTGATTTTCTGCGGTTACCGGGGAGGTTAGGGCATCAATGTAGGTAGAGCTTGTTTTACTACATGTTGCGGATTGATACATTTAGCAGTTAATCAAAGTGCATTTCCTGACTCAAAAACACAGAATATTGCCAACGATATCACCATTGCAACACTGACTCAATCCTACACAGCAATGGTAAAGCATGACTTCTGCCTTGTACACAAAAAGCAACTCGCACCGCTCATCTGATGTAGCCGGTGTAGTGTACCAAGCAGCCCTCTGCCTGCACCGCTAGTCTGCCTGCACCGCTAGTCTGACGTAGCCTATGTACTTCAACCAAGCAGCCCTCTGGCTGCACCGCTAGTCTGACGTAGCCGGTGTACTTCAACCAAGCAGCCCTCTGCCTGCACCGCTAGTCTGACGTAGCCTATGTACTTCAACCAAGCAGCCCTCTGCCTGCACCGCTAGTCTGACGTAGCCGGTGTACTTCAACCAAGCAGCCCTCTGCCTGCACAGCTAGTCTGACGTAGCCGGTGTACTTCAACCAAGCAGCCCTCTGCCTGCACCGCTAGTCTGACGTAGCCGGTGTACTTCAACCAAGCAGCCCTCTGCCTGCACAGCTAGTCTGACGTAGCCGGTGTACTCCAACCAAGCAGCCCTCTGCCTGCACTGCTCGTCTGACAGCCCTCTGCCTGCACTGCTCGTCTGACAGCCCTCTGCCTGCACTGCTCGTCTGACAGCCCTCTGCCTGCACTGCTCGTCTGACAGCCCTCTGCCTGCACTGCTCGTCTGACAGCCCTCTGCCTGCATGGCTCGTCTGACGTAGCCTGTGTACTCCAACCACACTGCCTGCAGAAAAATGTACTCAGTCTGCTATTGAATAGGTATTTTAAGTGTTAAATCTAGCTGTAATTCTTTGTTTATTTCACCAGTGAACCAACTGATGCTCTCCATAACAAGCTTGTTGAACAGAGGTACGAGTACATTGCAGGCTGTCTACCCAACATGTTATACTCCCCTTATAAATATGAATCAGTCATGTATAAGTAGATCACATCGACACCAAAACGTCCACATAGTCAAGTTCAATAATTACCATAGAGAACCGCCAGTGGGCATATCAACAGCTGCATGAGCGTTTACACTTTAGCTACATCATTTGAGAAGAAGGGAGTATGACAACAAAAGACAGCTTAATTGATTGAAAACTTCAATTTCAGTCTATTTCACGCTTTGCTTTATTATTTTCAATCATGAAGTGTAATAAATCATAGCCTATAGAAATGTAAAAGGGTGGCCCAATTGCTCAATACAAACAACCCCCCACCTCCTCTCTCTCTCTCTCTCTCTTGCTCTCTCGGCGCTCGTTTATGAGAGGACAGTATGTTTAACAAGGCTCTCGATGCATCTGTGTGACAGAGAGGTTCGAATGATGCAATGGTTGAATGAGTCATTCCAATTCCAGTATAAGGACTTTTTAGCGACTTTTGAAAGAAAGACCTGTGACATCTTATTGACTGAACAAGGACACAGAGTGTCTTAGATGCAAAGCATTCATCATGACATTGATCTTCTACAAAGTGGCACGCCTGTGAACCGCCACTGCGGTCAGAGTTGCCCGTTTATCAGGTGCTTTGCATCTAAAAGACTAATGGTTCCAGGTTTTCCTGGATGCCTGGGAACCACACTTACAGAAATACATAGCCGAGATTGTTAGTGTCTTACCCAGACAGGTAACAAAGTGTTCGTGGGCACGCAGTGTCTTCATGCAGCGTTTGTTCTTATAGTCCCAGATCCTCAGGGTTTTGTCATCGGCACAGCTAACTATGAACCTGCCTCCAGGATGGAACAGCACCCCACGCACCCAGTTGTCATGACCCACCTGAAGAAATGACATGTTATTAGTCATCTCATCTCACTTTAGAGGGCTTTCAAACCAGATCTCGTCTGCACTTTGCACCAGGTCGGAGCAACCTAGCACACACCATCAAATAATTGCCTCAGGCACCACACTTGGCCAAGGCCATCGGTCACACCTCTATTAGGTCAGTGGCTTTAAAGGTTGAAGCGTCCAAATTATTTAAACTTTCAATTGACCATTTCAAGCCCGCCCTCTGTTCTTGATCCTCAAATCACACTACAATAACAGTTGTGATTGGAGGATCAGTAAAAGGGGGCGTGGCTTGATATAGGTCAATTGACAACCAGGTTGAAGCACACTTTGGTTGATCAACTCAGCTTTTCTGTAGGAGACTACAGAGAGTAGGTTCAATTGCCAAACCTAGAGACATTGTCCAAACTAGTCCAAAACATTATTTTGCATTTGACAGCAGTTACGACGGGCAAGAAGTAAAAAATACCTTGAATGCTACACACTCACCAGAGTCATAAGGCACATGCCAGTGCTGATGTCCCACATCTTAATAGTTTTATCTCTGGACCCGGACAGCAGGAAGGGACCAGGCTTCCCACTCTTTTTATTCTAGAAGGGGAAAGAGAGGAGAGTGCAAAAGAGAGGTGATAGAGTGTGAGACAGAGAGTGTGAAACAGACAGACGGAGAGAGATGGAACGAAAGAGAGAATGAGAGATACAGAGAGGGGAGGGAGAGAGAGAGATATTAAGGTGCTATAGGATAGTAAATGGAGCAGCTCTGTGGTGTGAAGCAGTGAAGACCACTAGAGGTTGAGGGGTTTGAGACCCGTTCCCTGTGAAGACACCACACGCTGCCCGTGGACCTCGGTGGGCTACCCTCTTGTCCCAAACACCAGATTGTGTTATTCCTGTGCTCCTGATTCATAAAAACATGGCCACCACTCCCCAAGGCTAGGATGAGCACGGTTCCATTGGATTTCAACCTTCCATACCTCAGATCCTGTGGCCTCCAGGATGGTGGGGTGGGCGCTGTCGGGGGCCCAGGCGATACACTCCACCACGTGTTCGTGTTCCCGCAGCTCAGCCTTGCATTCTTTCGTGGCGGCCACCCAAACACGTACGGTCTGGTCGTTTGAGCAGCTGGCAATCAACGAACCGTCTTGGTTGGGTCGCACCATCCTCACCCACTCCCTGTGGCCAGCAAACGTCTTCATACAGTACCTGGAGGGGGGAGCATACAGTTATACACACACACCAACTGACAGACCCGCTTCACCTTGTGACGCAAAGACAGGTTACTGGAATTCATTTGACAGTTTGAGTTGACAAGTTGATTTGATGTAAATGTAGAGGCGAGTTCAGAGACACCTAGTCGTCGTCCTCCTCCTCCTCCTCACTCACCCAGTGGACACGTCCCACATCTTGATGGTCTTATCTCTGGAGGCAGACAGTATGTGGTCTCCGTTGGGCATGAAGGCTACAGATGACACATTGTGGTCGTGGCCTAGGAGACGGGAAAAGGATTTTAAATCAGCCAAATGTGGTCAAATGGGATCAATTCCAACTGACCAGAGTATTAAATGTTTCTCCCTCATTACAACTCTAGCCAACTGCAGTGTGTTTCTTACATCATGCACAGCCACATGTACATCTTCTGTATATGTACATCTTTTGTATATGCTTTCCCCTCCTAATAGAGTATCTTTTGAGGAATGCTCATCACATTAAATACAATAAAAGACCAATTTGAACACAGCTGGGACATGTAATGACAAAACTAGAAGCTAGACAAAAACAGCAGGAATTTGCTCGATCCCTTACCATGCATGGTCTGGAGGCACTCGTAGCCCTGGAAGTCCCACAGTTTGAGGCTCATGTCGGCTGAACACGAGGCAAGCATCTTACCCGTCTGGTCGAAGGAAATATCCTGCACAGAGTCTGTGTGGCCCTTCAGGGTGCGTTCAAAATCCCCCGTCTCATAGTCCCACACCTGCAGACGGGAGACATCGAGACACGGGTCAGTCAGTCACTACAGTCTGACAAGACTCCTCTTACACAGGTAGATGTAGGAGAAGCTGAAACTGCCATACACCCTACATAGATAGGTCTTCATGTAAGAATCCATTCACACACACAAACAATACAATATTTAATTAAAAGAGATGACAATGATCAAACAATGCGTTGAGAAGATCGATTCTCGTAATCAATAATAGAGAGTGAGAGAGATGAGCATGGAAGAGGGAGGCTGTGAGAGAGAGGTGACGGTCTGCGTGTCTCCCAGGGTGCAGTGCTCCGAGAGTGTTGTGTGCCAGCGTTGCCCCTAACGACGAGCGCATCGGCCCATATCCACGTACACAAGCAGTGACACAGCAAAAAAAAGAGAAGAGAATTAAAAAAAAAAAAAAAAAAAAAAAAAAAAAATTATAAAAAGAGGGAGGGGGAAGTGACCAAAGGAGGCCAGAGGAGGAAAAGCATGTTCAAGCAAAGCTGAGAGTAGAAAAGAAAAGTAGCCTTCAGATCCGCAATACAGTCGATTTTGCTTGTGAAAGCTTTTCAATTAAGAAAATGGTGTAATTAATAGACCTTCCAGCAGCAACACACACACACAAAAGATCTACCTTAATAAAAAATGTTAACACTGTGTCAACACCGGACTCTCCAACCGTTTAACAGTATGGATGCTGTGGATTAACACTTTCAGTGCCAGCAGGGGGCGCACGATTTAGTGCTTGAATGCCCATCATCCACTTCAATGTTAGCGTTAATAACGCCTAATCTATGTTTTAAATTATGGCTATGTGTCTAATCTGCCCGTCGCTTATCAATGACTCATTTTCCAGTCAACATTGTCGAAGCGGATTGTTTTTTTATCGGTTCATTTCCGTTTTATAGCATTTTGAAAAGCCCTCGTTTTCAAGGAAAATAAAAAGATTCCATAATAAACGCCCTGTACTGGAATATTCTAGAATACACAAAAACGTTGTCATTTTTCAGCCTATTTATGAATCGTTTTCAAATAAACGCTAGATTATCGATAGTATATGTGTACGTATGCACGCTGGGGCCGCGAGCTGAAAATCGATTACCTCATTTCCTCAACATCACACACACACACACACATAGGGCGAACGCTGAGAGCTCAGCGAATACAACTCTGATTATCCCAAGACTTGTAAAATAGATTCCTTAATTCAGGTCAGATGTTCTCCAAAAAGATCATTCCAATTCCTGATCGCCATTCCAAAAATCTATCGCTTTTATTGATCCAACACTGGTTGCTCGAAACACATATTCCACGCTGTTTTGAGGGACCAGAATGACTGCAATCGGCTCGGATTACATGCCTGAGAAGTAAAATGTGGATTCCGGATTTTTTCTTTTCTCATCCATTTTCATTTGAGTCCATTCCAAAAGGGTGCATTACCATCTGGGAGACGATAGGGGGCACTTTTTTCACCTCTGAGCTCCTGATGGGGCTGGTTTCCCAACGAGAGACTCGGTTGATGAAATATGAATTCAGATCGCTAATAAAAAAAATAACACGCTAATTGTCGTGGTGGGCATTCAGGGGGAGGGCTGATAACACGTGTTATGTCGTGGTGGGCTCTCAAAGTGTTAAGAAGAGGGTCTCATTTTGATGTCCTCTTAAAGAAACGGAGATAAATCATGTACCTTCACAACAATCCTGTGCCAAAATCCTTTTAAAAACTCTTACTCTGAATAAGTGAAGTAATTTCTTTGATTTTATAAACACTGGCTTTCAAAAATACTCTGAGCTATTTAAGACACTCAAAATGTAAAGTTAAATCTACCACACCTTGATGGTGGCGTCCTCGGAGGCCGTGACCATGACAGAGTAGACGGGGTGGAACACGACCCGCGTGACCGGCATGCGGTGGCCACTCAGGGAGTATCTCTCGGGGGGACGGGGGATCCACTCCTTGGGGTCCCTCCTCGGTGCCACGGGGCCCCCGTGGTTGATCTCCTCCTTCGCCTCGTTGAGCTTCGACTCCAGCTCCATCACCTGGAGACGGACGGGTGGAGGTGAGGGGGACCGGAGAGGAGGCGGAAGTTAACAGTGAGAAAAGACGTGAAGAGGGAGGAGGCGTGATCCCACCCTGTGTGACTGAAACAGAGTTCAACCTTGGTCTCATCCTGTGTGATACTGCACTAGGGATGGGAATTGATTTGATTGATATCATTATATATTCTTCTGATCGATCGGATTCTTTTATCAATTCCTGATCAATTGTCTGTGTGGGGAAAAAAGCCCTGTGGGACTGGGTCCAAGCAAAAAGTTGTTAGTTGCTAGTTTTTCTTTTCAACCTTTTACCTCAATTAGTCTATCGTCTTAAAAGTAGAGGCTATTCTGTTGACATTTCAGACATTTTAACACAACGTATTACATGAAAGCAAATTTTATAATAGGCTATAGGCTAGGTATGATATGTTAACCATAAGCATTTTGGCATTTTCCCTTTAATTCAACAGTTTCTTTCCAACATAGAGGTGGTAGTCACAATAAAAGAAAATAGTTGATAGCATGCTGTGAAGGACTTGATGACACTTTTTATATCCTTTGCTAAAACATTTTGGATGCTGACACATTATTTAACCACAGCATGTTAATGCTTTATATTTATTACAAGTGGCACACACACAATTAGGAAGCTACGTTTGAAATGGTTTGATTAATATTTTCTGCTTTGGGATGTAAAGACTAATACATTAATTAATTTAGAACGCTGAGATTGTAATTCTAGTTGAAGAAACAACTTTTTGTTTGCATGATCTGGCTGGATTACATTATTCTCTCTCTGGAAACACGTTGTCAAAGTTGCCTGGCGAGAATTAGGAGGGGGAATACAACTGTGGGTGAGTCAGTATCACTTAACGAGAGAGCGAGAGACTAGAGCGAGAGACTACAGCGGTGGGTGAGTCAGTATCATTTTTAATGAGAGCGAGCAGCAACCTGAAGGCGTTGTCAAGCTCTTGCCTGAATCAGAAACAAATCTATACTTGCATGGCAATAAGAGAATCAAGGCAGGAGAATCCTTTCAGTGTTGCTTGCAACTCGCATGTGTTGGCTATCAGAGTGAAAGTGCAGGCAAGAAAGCACAACTGACTAGTATTGTTATTTTGGCAGCAAGTGAGTATTGAAATCGTGTGCAATTTTCATAATGCATTATCATTAGCACTGCATATCATTAATACAACTAGCACTGTTGTCATCTTTCTTTGTGAAATAAAGCCACCGTTTCTTCCCTCTCCACCATGACTCCTTCTTGTTGCAAGGTTCCAGATGCACAACTGTCAGAAAAACATGGCAGTATCAGACAATTTGGAACTGGTTCTCAACTGGAACCGGTTTTCGATCCCCATCCCCAACTGCAATGCAGCTCTCCACAGCTGTCACACTTAACTGGCAAAGACAAGCCTAGGTCAGGCAGCACACAAAGCAGAGCAGGATACAGGATCAAATCAGCTCAATCGCAGAAAGTGAGTCAGATGATGGAAGCAAATGCTCAAGGCAACGGTTAAATTACTTTGCAAGCTACTGCTGCTGGCCAGCTCTAGCTACATAATACGCTTCCAACTTCAGTGCCTCGCTTTTCTTTTCATGGGAATATATGGCCCAATTATTTATCAGGTCGTCTTTCCTGCATGATGTAAAAACTAAACTAAAACACTGTAGTGTGATGTTGTGTTATTCCAATAGCTCTGCCTGACTGGGTCTCCTCACTCAGCATGACATCCTGGATGCGCCGCCTGCGTTTCCATTCTCCAGGCCACAAACATCAACTGACAGGAATTCACACTGTACTTCCGTTACTCAAAATCTCAACCGTTTTGAAGAACTTTATCTTGGCCTCTGAGAGGGCATGAAGCAGCACTTAGTATGTCATATCCTCAGCCTGTTATATCTCATGAGCATCAAGGCAGTCACTGTGTCATATCCTTAGCCTGTTACATCTCATGAGCATCAAGGCAGTCACTGTGTCATATCCTCAGCCTGTTACTTCTCATGAGCATCAGGGCAGTCACTGTGTCATATCCTCAGCCGGTTACATCGCATTAGGGCAGTCACTTTGGAACCAGGAAAAACATTAAAGTCTGGGTAAAGCAAATTCAGAGATTTTGGTAGTTTATAGCAAAACGTCTTAGTGAATAAAATGGCGCTTGAGCTGAAATGGAGCCGTCAATCAAGCATGATTTGACCACTCCCCCACAATCCTGAGACATGGCCTGAGCAGCCAGATGAGCAGTTTTTGAGCTGGGTTTTAAAATGGTTATTAATCATTACAATTTGTCTGGGTGGTTAATAACACATTTTACTGTGGTGTGACACACAGTACCTGGACTTTAAATATTCAAACAGTCATGATGTGGTCGAATTCAAAATCGGAGGGCAGTTAGTTCTGCTCTTCATTTCACAATCTACTTTCCAGTGTCCCAGATGAATGTAATCGCGCTTAACGTAGCGTGCCTAGTCTTCCAAAATGTGCATTTATAGGTGTTTATAGGTGGTGAATTATTTATCAAGAGGCGCCTTGTTCCCCAAACTCTTTTGTGCTCCCTCTGCTCGTCTGCTCCCCCCCCCCCCCCCCATGTCCAAGCTGCAGCAACCCAGAGTCCACAAACCATCCAAACCTAATCCTACAGACAACAAAACTTGCTAGAAGACCTTCTTTTTGGTCACATATGAGTATCTTCATGATTTGTGTTGCCTATATACCGTCTGCCAGTAATCTTCTCTCTCACTCTCTCTCCCTCTCTCCCTCCGACACACTCTCCTTCAGAGAAAGAAGAAATGTGCAACTAGGCTACAACTAACCACACAGAGGACATTAGGAATTGTTGATTTGCGATTATGAAGAGGCATGGGGAAGCCAGGGGGAGGGCGGCATGTTACAATAGATGATTCTGATTACATACAATTTATAATTAATTTCAACAGACATGTTGTGAACGTGATCATCACTGAACACACACTCACCTTTTTTTGTAATCTGATGACTGATGTCCATTTCTTTTCCAATAGACCAGCATACTTTTTATCTACCTCTTCATTCTGCAAACGGGGAGAAATAGCCAGACAAAAGGTAGTTTTTAAAGACAAAGAAAAACAAGGTTAAAGTAAGGAGGAAGCAAATAAGGACAACAATGTGTGGACAGCATGCTCATCCAAAGATGAACGTTCAAAGCTAATGGTGTGTGTGCGTGCATATCAGTGAGTGATCTTACCATATCTAACTCTGCATCTTTCTTGAAAGTGGAGTAGGAATCCTCAAAGCCATTAGAGCGGAGATAGTCTGCTATGGCAGAGTTTCTGAGAAAAGGGAGAGAGAAAAGGTGTGTAGACTGTGTTTAAAAAAATACAACTGTCAGCCACAGGGATCACACAGGTTAAATAATATGATGTCACTATGATGTCACAGCTAATGACTTCTTCAATTGACCCATCTCAAACCTTCTTGATCTTGCAATCACACCGGTCGCTTCACTCATTTGAGATAGGTCAAGAGCAGTGATATTCGTAAGTAAATGTTCCCAAATACCAAGAACATTAGTATGAGGACATTGCAATTTGATGGGGCTGAAGTTATGTTTAATCAGAAGATACATTTGGAAATATCCATCCATTACTTTTACTGAACAGTATGGATTCAAGGCACGTCACTGACTGACGTCAATGGAGAAAGTGCGTCAACTCAACGCATTTTATTTATTTTCAGTGTCAGCTGAACATACACCAAGGCATAGGGAAAATAGTCAGAGAAATCCCTGAATGTCTTATTTCATAATGTTAGATAGCTGTGTTAATAAGGAGTCGTCTGCCAACAAAGATGTTTATAAAAGAAAAAAAAAAGAAATGGATTTACAAAATGGATTACCATTCAAACATTATTGAAGACTCCTACAACATTTACATTTAGCTGACGCTTTTATCCAAAGCGACTTACAAGTTCTGTACGACAAGTCATCAGGAGGAAGGGCACAACTCTATCAGCTGAGTAACAATGTTCATCAAAGTGTTGAGTGCTACAGTGTAGATTAGTATATTAGGACAAGTGCATGACAGTTAGTTAGGGTTAGATATTTTTTTCATTTCAGATAATGGTTGAAGAAGTGCGTCTTTAGTCGATGGCGACTCCTGTGACCAGTAAGATGGTACTATGTATGTCTAACCTTTCCTAACCATTTTGTGACCGCAGCATTTGCCATGCTATGTGCGCAAATATATTGTGATTCTGCCTAAAGCCAAGACTTGACAGTGTGAGCGTTTCACTTGCATTTGCGACTAAATAGCGAACCGGAAAAAGATATTTAGGAGCACATGTGACAGTTTGATAACCTAAACTAATGTTAGCTGCTAATGTCAACCAAGCTGGTCCCAAAACAGTTACAACTAATCCCGGAGCCACTCAGCGGAGTCTCTGTGTGAACAGAGGTTTCGTTTTCAAACAGTGAGGAATGGGAGGGGAGGGGCTGAGCCGAGACACCTCTCTCTCTCTACTCTCTAGTAGCCAAACGTTACACCATAAAAACTAACTGGATAGGTGATGATAAATATTTCACTTCATTAGCTGAAATATTCTAAAATCATTAAGTCTGTATAAGTCTAAGTCTGTCTGTCTCTCTCTCTCTCTCTCTCTCTCTCTCTCTCTCTCTCTCTCTCTCTCTCTCTCTCTCTCTCTCTCTCTCTCTCTCTCTCTCTCTCTCTCGTGAAGTACATTTGCTATAGACAACTCTTTTTGACAAGAATTAGACTAACAATCCTGAAGCCTATTTTGTTCAAAATGAAGGTATTGATTTACATAATGTATATATATAATCTTATCTCATGTGCTGGCACAAGCACTAACATAGTGTGGAGTGGAGAAATAACACAGAATAACAAATGGAGATTAGCTACAGTATATAGCTCAGCAGCTGTATCAATCATTTTATTATTTTGATGTTTCAAGTTTCAACAGCATCAAAATATCATTAATTAAAATAATTTGATAAATAATTTTTTATGTTCTGTCATCTAATATTACATTCCATTACTTTCCCTGATATTTTAGGTTTTTGCCGTGGCATCGTTTTAGAACTGGTATTGTGATACTTAGGCTGGCATCGAAGTCAAAATGTTGGTATCGTGACAACACTACTTGGGACGGGTGGTGTAATGCATTCGCCAGTCAGCAACATTAGCATGTAGTCAGCTTCACTTCAACTTTATGCAAATTAATCTGTCCGATGCAGTGCACCTGGGCTAGGGCTGAAGGATTTTGTATTTTGTTTATGTATTTTTCACACATCAACACAGCAACCGTTGTTTTGCATATAGCAACCATTGCAATGTTACAGGCACCATTTCAGATGTTTTCAGAAACATATTGTAGTGGGACTGTTCAGGTGAAATAAGTGAAGGTTCATGAGCAGTCACCTTGTTTTCCCCGTTTGAAAAAGGGATTCACTTAAAACAAGGCATCTCATGTATTGCATCATCTCTAATGGTTTTCTACCATTCGAGAGAGAACCATCACTTAGAGAGGTTTGATTCATGACATGATACACATGGCTCTTGATATTGAACTATTATACTGACAAAGTTCTCCTGATACCAATATCCTGTTTTAGCCTGGTATTATCCTGATACCCGATACCATAATCGGTACACTCATAGTCAGTTCCACCTTAACAGAAACATAAGTTCCTCCTTAAAAGTGTCCATGTGGTGAGAAATGGGGAGGGCTTTAAATCAGAGGGGACCACACCCTGCCTGGCAGATGTGAAGAGAGTTCCACCTTAAACGTCAGCAGAGTGAGAGAGTGCCCAGCCAAATTACAGTCCTTTTAGGGAAAAAAGAAAATCTGAACGACTGAATAACTGAGAACCTGCATTTTGAGTTGTCATGGAAACCAGGAACCCATCACAAAGATGGAACATGGAAAATTAGTGCAGATGGGGCAACTACTGGGAAACCACAAACACATGCAGATAGAATGTGAAGCACACAGTTATATAAATGATGGGAACAGTTCCTTTCTGAGATTAAGGGTGAATATTTCATGAGTATGTAGCACTGCTAAATTTAGGCTGTGGATTCAGCGCCCCTTGACTGGCAGGCCAGGCGGGCAGATAATTGTAACCTGTGTGCAGTGTGCAAACGTTCACGTGTGTGTGTGTGTGTGTGTAACTGGACTATGGATGCATCAGTGTGCTAGGGACTTTGAGCATTAGGTCACCGTTGGCAACAGCATGTCTGCAGAGAGCAGGGAGATTTTACAGACCGTTTCCTGTCTACAGAGCACAATGTTGAGCACCGTGGCGTTGCAGTATGGCAACCAGACTGCTCCAAGCCACTGGAGAACAAGAGCCATGGTTGGCTGTAGTGCTATTGATCTGCAGACAGTTACGGCGGCACACGCAGCTAACTAAACAGGATTAGGGTGGGTTTATCTAAAACTTCACTGCACTATGATCCTCTTTGAGCGGTTAATCTGAAATCGACATAAACGATATTGATGCCAAGAATCTTTTGAGAGCACTTATGAAGACCAGCACTGATTGATAAAGAGGCAACAGGACTTTCTGGGAGTAAGAACTTGCAATGATTTCAACTCAGATCTGACAATCAAACATGGAGATGATGATGGTTTGATAATGCAATGGTGGGGTGTTTTACATAAATGTACCGTATTCATACGTACATTTATTCATACGTAAATGAAAACATGTTAAAAACAACAATATATAAATTTTTCTTCACAAGCACAGTCCTTATCTAAGCTAAAACAAACAAAAAAAAGTTCACTAGAGATGACACAAGATAGATTCCATATTTTACTGTCTGTATGAAAGGCTGAATGCAGGCTGCATGGTCAGTCAGCCAGGCAGAATCCACTCCACACGGCTGCTCATATAACGGTCGTTCCACCCCTCTCTCGCTCTGTGTCTTGCTCTCCTCCATCCCCATCCCCCTCTCATCTGTGCCTCAGTCATGTGGGTTATGAAATATTCACATTAACTAGCCATCCATCCCATGAAACACCCAGAGGCTCACATCTAACATTTTCTCTATGATTTCACCAGCAGCACAATCGTGTTAAAGAAATGCCCTTTATCACAACATACACCCGTCCTCACAAACATCCTCTGCACTGCGTGAGAGTATGCAACTAACCTATATTCCAATGGGGGGGGGGGGGGGCGTGACATGAATGAAAGTAGGTTTATGGGAAAAGTTCAAGTTAGCATTGTTAACCGCCACTCGGCCGTAACTGCCGGTGTAACGTTACCAAAGGGCCTTTTCTCAAAGCGATCCCTCCCCACGAACACTTGAAGTCACACTCATATGGAGGGGGCTCCCAACTACATCCACCAGAAGAAAAAGCAGCCGTCACCATGGCTACCTCCAAATAAAAACATCACCAATAGAAAATTGTTCTTTTAATTTATATGTGCTTTATATACGGGCAGTTTTTGATTGCTCACTTTGGACAATTTGAACTTGAGTGTCAACCATATCTTAATATATTAAAAATATTTCAAGAAACAAAGACAATTTACAGAAAATAAAACAATTGTTAAGGTGAACGCCAATTAGCAAGTTACTTATACAACAAGTGCATTGCCTGTTCGAGGGCGTGCCCGGGCGTTCAGGGAGTATGGACATTTGGAACAAGATGATTGCTCTGCAGCGTTGTTGGGGGGGGGGGGGGGGGTGGGCGTACCCGTTCTGACCGTGTGGCCGTTCAGAGCAGGCCGATTACTTGGCCCCTGGAAGTGCTGCTTGCAGCGTTCTCAAGAATTGCTCATCCGATCAACTTCACACTCGACACTGCACTCACTTGGGTCGGTCGGATGAACGGTTGTCGAGACATGCGAAGGATAGACAGTCCTTCTACTTTAGTTCGATGTGCGGCATGACAAAATTAGTTTCCTCCATTCTTCTGCGTTTCTGTTTGCTACCCGTGTAATGGGTAGTGACTAATGTCTATACTAATATCTACTATGTACTATACTACTACTACCTACTATGCACTCAAGAGTGTAGAACTCAAGTTCAACCGTGTTTGACGAAGCCTTAAGGGCCCTTTCTCACTCACGTTTGGGGATCGAATCACTGCTCCCGGGAACTGCGGGGAGTGTTCTCACTCACCCCTTTTGGGATGCGAAACAGCGCTGATTCGTTTTACCCCCCGCTGAACGGGATCAGTTGGATTAGGTGGTCTCGGAATCGGGCCGTGCGGGTGCAGGGGGCGTGACACACACAACGTCGTTACTGTCATGCTTGCTTGAATTTTGGGCAGATAACACCACACACAGCAACAACTGGAGAATACCCACAAAAACGATATTTATGGGCAATTGAGAGTTCAGACCTCAACCAAAAACAAGTGGATGAAAACATGAAGCCACGTTACAAACGCACGTTACAAACGCACAGCACTTACCTGGCTCGCATTAGGCCTGGCAATTTTTGTTTGCCATGCTATTTTCTATACATTAGTTTCTTGTTTGAATGCATTTATTTCTATTAGACCAGTGGTGCCCAACCAGTCGGCCGTGGTCGACCAGTAGATCAATGACATGTAATATAATTGCCACGAACGATGGGATAATGTTAGCTGCTGGACAGGCTAAGCTAACGCTAGTTAGCTTAGCGTTAACGTTAACCCTGCAAAACGCTCAAAAGCGGACTCTACAACAGAGTTCCATTCGTGAGAAAAGAGGCAGAACACAGTGAATGTATCCGTTTTGTTTATTGCACGTTCTTTGCTGAAAAGAACAAGTGCTACAGGCTATACTAGACTAGGCTAAGCTAACTAGCGTTAACCGTTAGCTTAGCGTTAGCCCTGGGAAACGCTCAAAAGCGAACTCTACAACACCATCCATTCGTGATAAAATGGGGTGGGTTATATTGACAAGGCTTGACAACAGAGGTTCAAATATAACTTCATATTTATTGCTTATTTATTCATTTTATATCAGCATTTCAGTCTCCAGCGCCATGTTAACACTTCCTGCGTTTACATTTTCGAACGTGACATCATCACCTACGGCAAGCGTAAACGCTCAAAAGGCAAACCGTAAACAGAACCCGGAACGAAACAAGACTGCAGTGTGTACGCAAACTAGAGGGGGGAGAGGGGAGTTTGCATCAGATCTCGGAACGGGCCAGAACGGAACGAAATAGAAACGAATAGGGTGAGTGAGAAAGGGGCGGGCCCTTAGCTGTCAGAGGTGCACCCCTCCTGCTGACTGGCTTTGGATAAAAGAGTCAGCTAAATGACTAAATGTAAGTGTAAATGTAGTGACCAAGGCTTCCATAATCCACAATTTTTACTGGTACACACATTACAAAAATCTTTGTAAAACATTCATTTTCCGTGGGATTTTTTATAAACTTTGGACCTGTACTACATAAGACTTCAGGCTATAGACAGGGGTGTACAGTGCGACATATATATCGCACGTGCTACAGCAACAGCTGTCTGTGCGATGGATGGATTTACTTCAGTAGCACTGGTGCGATAGGGATTCGGTTCATATAGATACTCTTATTTTGAAAATCCTGTAGCGGGTCTCATTTCTGCCCACGCGCAGCTCCAGCTAGGCTCCGAAAGCTAGCAACGTTCAGGTGCATACGATACTCTTATTTTGAAAAAACTCTTGTGACAACTCGACGAGTCGTATCCGCCCTATCCGTGCTTCTGCTTGCAGAGCAGCGCGTTGGTCGGTTGGTGCGCACTGCTGCGTTAACACAGCAGTGCGCCTACACGTCCCGAAATAAGTCCGTGGTGTTTTTTCTTTCTCGCAACGGGTCAAATGCCGTCGCCATTCCTTTATGCGCACATCCCCCGAAATTAACGTTTATGTACCATTACAATCACTACAACGTTAGCAAGCTAACAAGCTAATCCTGATCAGAGGCGCAGAGCCAGCAGACAGTGTGGAAAGGGAAATGGGGGGGCACTCTCTCCCCTTCCCTGTGTGTGTGTGTGCGTGCGTGCGTTTGGAAAGACGATGAAGTCACTAGTCAGGACTCAGGACAGGAGTATATTATAGTAAACTGAGGATGGACAGATAATGATGATATTCAAATATAAACAAGTTTCGAAAGGAGTGGAAGTTTGAAGACAGACTAGACTACAATATGATGCGGGGGTGGTGAGTTGAAACAGTGTGTGTGAATGAATGAATGAAAACTTTATTTAACAGATTGCAGAATGGGTACAGTACGGCTCAATACACACAATTGTTAAGGGGATGCAGACCAGAGAAAGACGTTTGTCTTGTTTACATCAGGGTCCCCCATTGTGTGTGTGTGTGTGTCCCAACCGACCCCACTTCTATGTTTCAATAAATTATTTGCATTTAAAACTATTAACGCTGACTCATTCCTTCAGTCCACTCAAAATTATGCTAATATTCCTTATGTTGTTTATGATATTAATTGAAAATAGCATATGAGAGTATCATAGTAATAATAACACATGGCGATATACTAGATGACAGCCAAACATGGCACTGCAACTAAATAACACAAATACAATAGGCACATTTGTGACTGTTACAAATATAACACGTTTTATACTTGTGCTACAAGATTTTGGCCTGTGCTACAAAACTATCAACCTCTGTAGCACCAGTGCTATGTGCAAAAAAAGTTAACGTACAGCCCTGATAGAACCATTATGTTTTCCAGCTCCTACCTCTCAGCTGGAACCAGTGTTGCGTTACTGATTTCAAAGCTGGTTGCCCGATGTTTTAATGACGCCATGTGCACACGCGCTCCCGCGCATGGGCATACATGTTCCCTCGCATCCTCACAGACTAAAGACGATGCCTAATTGCCTCTACGAATGGAATGTAACACATTTCATTCACACGTTTTGTGTGAATGTATCTGAGAACGTATTTGAACACACCTGACAACCTGCGCTATTGATATGCAAAGTAGCCATTTATTTATTGTGTAAGAAACTTCAGAATGTTACCTTTCAAAAGAGACCAGACTCATGCATGTGCTATAAGTATAAAGTATAATATACATTTTTGCCCGATGCTTAAGCTGAATTTATTTGAAATGTTGGTTGTATGGTAGTCTACTGTATGTGTATTGTGCTTTGTTATGTATTATCATGTATGTCATAATTCGCGCATGCCTTCTTGGCCAGATCACCCTTGAAAAAGACACCTCGGTCTCAATGGGTTTTTATTTCTGGTTAAATAAAGGTTTGATGGATTGGATAGGGCGGGGTGGAATGAGATCGAGCCCTAGTCTCTCTCTCTGCTCACTCCGCCGCCATCTTGATAACAGCAACTAACAGGACCTGACCCCTTCTGCACATGCGCCATCCAGTGTTTACTGCCACAGAGTACTTAGGCCCTGTCCACACGAGCGCTGGATTTAATGTAACCGAAGTTTGAAAAAAATAAAACTCCGTCCACACAGGTGAACACAGGTGAACAACCGCATATAATTGCGTACCCACGGGAGGCTGGAAAAACCAGCAACCGATACATGTAGTACAATGCCAAAACAGTAGGCGGCGATGTTGTTCAGACATGAAGGCCATTTCAACCAATCAGAAAAGGTTGAACGCTCACTACACTTCCTGTTTAGCCGCCATCTTTAAATGTCATTTTGCCAACGGAGGATATATTTTTCAGCAAAGAAAGAAACTGCAATAAAAGTGCAATAAATAAACAGATACATTCACTGTGTGTTCTGCCTCTCATTTGTTGATGAAACAAAACCAACTCAGTAACACAATTTACCACCAAGAGCGGATAGTTTAGTCTCACAAAAGACCGCCGGTGTTGTTAGCTACATGCTAATGTGAATGGCTATATCTATGTATAGTATATAGCTTAAATGCTAACGTAATGTGGTAACGTTACCGCTATGAATGGATGCAAACGTTATTTAACACATTGCAGAATGGGTACAATACAATACGGCTCAATAGACCACCGCAACACTTCAGGGATTCTGAAATCGGGGAGGAGATTGCGGGGGGGTGAAATGAATGAATGTGGATGAGAGCCTTGACATTAAGTGATTGCAGCTACGGCTGTGGGGGTGCTAGAGACATGATCGAATAGACTTGTATGCGCCTGGCCTGAGTCTCCTGAACACGGCGCGAGACATTCCTAATCGATCAGAACTAAATTGGCAGCGAAAAAGACAGTTTTTTAAGCATCGATTCCCCATGCACATGCGCAGATTGGCCACAGAGTGTGACGCAACGCACATCCACTGGAATGTTCCATTAGAGGGGCATTAGAGGGGGTGTTGTGTTGTGAGAATGATAAGATAGAATTAAATATACAGTAAAAGGAATACAGTACAAATATACAGAAGTCTACAGTAAGTGTAATATTGCACAGTGTTGTGCATGTATAATCAGTAGCTTAGGCTACATAGTAGGCTAATGACAGCCTATTCTAGTCTAGCAGGTGCTGGTATAGACTAGTAATGTTGATTTTCAGTCATCTATGACATTTTTTATGTATATCTAGGCAATAAATTTCATAGATAACTGAAAATCAACATTACTAGTCTATACCAGCACCTGCTAGATTAGAATCTGCCAATCTGCGCATGTGCATGGGGAATCAATGCTTAAAAAACTGTCTTTTTCACTGCCAATTTAGTTCTGATCGATTAGGAATGTCTTGCGCCGTGTTCAGGAGACTCGGGCGCATACAAGTATATTCGATCATGTCTCTAGCACCCCCACAGCCGTAGCTGCAATCACTTAATGTCAAGGCTCTCATCCACATTCATTCATTTGACCCCCCCGCAATCTCCTCCCCGATTTCAATGTAACGCAGACGTGTAGTGGTCTATACAAACAATTGTTAAGGGGATGCAGTCTGGACTGGGTTCCTTATAACAATAACTTTACAACACGAGTTTAGTTTAGCCGCAGCTACATGTTTACTCTGAGCATCAGGTCAGGAATGCGACAACAGACATCAGTCAATCACAACACTCTTCAACACAGACGATACGTTTCGAACAAAAGTTTGTTACAATCATTTTCATATAACGCTACTTGGGACAGCTCTGCTGTAAACACTGGTGTAGCTGGCTCTGCTCTAATCTCTCTACCCTGCGCTCGGTTGTTGACAGTCTGCCGTGAACATGGGAAATAATTGCGACAGTTCTGCTGTAAACACTGGGAATAACCTCGGTTGCTATCCACACGCAACTGCAAAACCGCAAAACTTCACCCTGGGCTCCGGTTTTCAAGACCGCGGTTGCAGTGTAGCAAATCCCCGGTTGTGTGTGGCCGAACAGTGCAACTGCGCACATACAATCATGGTTATATTAAATCCAGCGCTCGTGTGGACAGGGCCTTAGTTACCATGACAACCACTCACTGCAGAAGGTTACTAGTTTTAAACAGCTTTAAAAACTCAAATTTAACCTAAAAATGCAGTAGATTGTAATTTTACTCAACGTAAAATAACATCACATTTAATTATTTTCTCTGATCCGTTTATTTTGTAGTTTCGTTGTTGCCAAATTTCTCCATTGAAAACCCCAGGAGTGCTCTTTCTCCTCATTATAGTTATAGTGTGTCTCTGATGTTACCTCACTATCTGTGTGTGTGTGTGTGTGTGTGTGTGTGTGTGTGTGTGTGTGTGTGTGTGTGTGTGTGTGTGTGTGTGTGTGTGTGTGTGTGTGTGTGTGTGTGTCAAGTACTCACAGTTCGTCTCGTTGTCTCTGTGACAGCACCATGGTGTCTGTAGATGCTGTTCTCTCCCACTGGGAGAGGTGGGGCGAGGTGGTGGGGTTGGGGGACGTAGGAGGGGTGTGTCTGAGAGTCCTCTGGTCCCTCGCTTACCTCCTGCTTTCAGAGACTGGAACAGGGGTGGCAGGAAATGTGCCACACAGGAAGGTAGGTGGAGACACAGCCCAGCCGTCAGTCAATACTGTAGTATATGGACACGGCTCCACAAGAAATCACGGATGACCCAGAGGAAACTATTTCACCAATGAGATCTGCCAGTAATCTGTTGAAAGAGAGGAGAGTCTGTAAAAAAACGGATTTAAATTACTCTCACTGTGTTGTCTCAATCAGCAATTCTGGAACCCAGATTCAAAATCACATCAGATTTTGAAACATGGGCTATGCTTTGAATCTGGCCTAAAAGCTGGATTATTTTGTAGATAATTTTGCCATCCGGACACATGCAATATGAAATCAGAATATAGAATATCAAGCCTATAAATTACCTTTATTATGGCCAAGTCATACATCTATGCCTTCTATGGAGTGTTTTTTTCTAGATATACACAGAAAGAAACAATATGTACGCTGTATTTTATGGCAATAACATTGAGGTTTCTTCAATGTTGGGCTTCCTATGTCTGCGGCTGGTGTGAGCTGGGTAGTGTCGTTTTATGAAATTTCGACATCCATCGAAAGCCCTGGGTCTCCTTTTTCTTAGGACTACAACGGCGTGGGGCGGCGTGGCTCAGGGGTAGAGCGGGGCGTCCAATGATCGAAGGGTTGGTGGTTCGAATCCCGCTCAAGCCCATGTCCATCCCATTGCCGTTGTGTCCTTGGGCAAGACACTTAACCTACTTGCCTCTTATGAATGTGTATGCATGTGAATGAATGTTGGTGGTGGTCGGAGGGGCCGTAGGCGTTGATTATTCGCCATGCTTCCGTGAGTCTGCCTCAGGGCAGCTCTGGCTGCAATTGTAGCTTACCACCACCGGTATGACTGTGTATGAACGAATAATGGACTCTGTGAAGCGCTCTGAGTCAGAGCAACAGTCAGTCAGAGAAGAGCGCTATATAAATCCAATCCATTATTATTATTATTACAACGATTTCATGACGGTGTCATGTCTAAATCATCCGGTTTCCGATGCAATGCACAGAGATTTTTACAAGCTCATATTTAGCTAATATACACTTAAAATTAGGGGTGCACGATATAGATTTTTTGACCCCGATACCGATAACTTTCTGCTCCTCAAGGCCGATACCGATAACCAATATTTATTGTATTATAAACGTTTTTTTTTTAAATGTATATTCCTGTAGTTTTGACCTAACCAGATTTATCATGACATGAGCGTTACTACTATGAACAAAACAAAGCCAAGACAACAGTTGACTGATAAAGTGACCATATTTATTTTTCCAAATAAATATAATTTGAATCAGAAAATTCACAATCCGTCAACAACTTATAATACATCCAACCTAACAAGTCACCTGCAACATCACCACCGGTACGATGGTGTGTTAAAAGCCTACGACGACGCGTGAGCAGCTAAGCTGCTGTGAATCCAAAGCCAGCTACAAAGGAACCCGCAGCGTTTGTACCTATTGACGAGGCGTTTGCTAAATTAAAGAAGTTTGACAGAAATGACCCAAGGGCTCAAGCCACTAGCTTTTAAGCAGTGCTTGGTGGTGCAAATGAACCTGGCTACTACGGAGAAATACGCTTTAGCTGCTCGCGCGTCGTCGTAGGCTTTTAACACACCATCGTGGTGATGTTGCAGGTGACTTGTTAGGTTGGATGTATTATAAGTTGTTGCCCTTTTCCCTCCTCGTGGAACTTCTGCATTGCATTTGTTACAAATAGCAAGCGAACTTTTTTCCTCTGAAACTATTTCCACACTACTGACGCCATCTTTGTTTACATCCGCACTGCCTCTGAAACTTACGTGGCTACGTCACAGCCAAGAAAGGGAGCGCTGGATTTGTGTAAAACGCCCTCTTCCTAAACCACACGCTATCAGTCGTACCACTGTACTGGCAAAACGGGAGGAGCCTACAGTAAAAACAAACGCCCTTCACCCAATTCACCCACACTGCATATTTTTGTACCAAAAAATATATTATATATTATCGGAGCTATCAATAATGATATCTCGTTTATCGGGATCAAGTCAAGTCAAGTCAAGAGTTTTATTTGTCACGGCATACAAGTATACAATGAAATGCGGGTGGTCTTGCCCGCAACGATGTGCAATACAGTGGTACAACATGTAATAGAATCCAATCCAATTATGGGATGACGTCATAATTGCTGATATCGGCCTCCCTACTTAAAATCATTGGGAAACAAACGTAGTGCTGAAAATATACACTTTGACTGCCGTTTTGATACCGTTAGGGTCTTTACTCATGGCTACAACTACATTTGAAAAAGAATCACTCAATATGGACTATATTGATCTATTCAGCTGAACCGTTTTTTAACAGCTGGGTGTCACAATACTTAATCTAGTATCGGTATATCGTGCAACCCTAGTACAGTGCAGGGTTTCCGTTAGAAAAAATTGTTGCCGGTCTCCGTGACCTGCAAGATTTCAATCTACCGGACAAATGAGATTAATTCCGGTCATAGTTTATTGAGCTTTAAAACAATTGATATAGGCTATATAAAGAATGTCATCCTCAAGGCATGTAGATTTATAATATTATTACTTAAAACGAGGCTACTTTTGCGTATAGTCATTAATATATTCCAAATAAAATAAGTCCCTCGATACTCTGTGCTGCTGCTGACTTGAAATAAAATAGACCGCGTATGTGGGCAGTCGGTCCGACACTAAACAGCAGTCTGTTATAATCACATTTTTATGAGCTAACGAATTCCGTTATATTGGACATTTGTATTAATTATATCAAGCGAAGAACTGAGAAATTTTGCAGAGAGAGACGGCAACATTATCGTGGGTTTGCGTGATGTATATCTCCACCTCCCAACGACTTGGTGCTGGTCATAATGTCCGGTGAAAACAACTCCCTCCAAGCACAACTTGACCACCCGAACCGTACCAAAACAGGCCAAAATTAAATAGCCCATGCGACGAACGATTCATTACATTCGTTTCATCGTTGCTCCACCAAGCAGCCGGTCCAACAATGAAAGCTGTTATCAGCGCGAGCCGGCCGCAGTTAGTTTGCAAGAAGCATCCAGCTGCAGACCCGCAGAGCAGCTTTCCAGGTCTGGGGACCGCACTGTGCCAGCAAAGCTGGTGGGTTCTGTGGGTCTGCAGCTGCATGCCTTCCGCAAATCCAGCAGCAAGCTCTCGCTGAGCGAAGCAACGACAACAAACGCAATGATTGTTTCGTTCATCGCATAGGCCACCCAACTCCAGCCCATCCAAATACAATTCAAATAATCAAACTGTGCCCAGAGGGAACTATTTTCACCGGACACTATGACCGGAGAGATTAAATATGTCGGACTTCAACAGATTTTGCCGGTCAAATACCGGTAATTACCGGCTAACGGAAACGCTGGTACAGTGGTGACGATAACAGACAAGAGGAGGAAAATAATCATAGAACGGCAAGCAATGTGAATTAACGCCAACAGTCAGTGTGGTAGTGAGTGTAGTAACGTTATATATTTTTTTCTGTCTTTAACTTAACGTTAGCGTAACGTGAGGAAGCGGCTAATAATGGTTAGCTACCAAGCTGCTAGCACGCCGCTCTCATAGTTAACCTAGGTTCAGAGACTTCACTTGGATTAAAATATCCACATTAGCCCAGAAAGCACTGCTATCAGCTCAAATAAACGTCCCCCTACCACTCTACAGCTGGATAACAGATTTCAACCATTACTGCGCAAACCTGACCTACAATAATAGTTACAATATATAATCTAATCCAATAATCTAAATCTAATAGTCTGAAAAAAACTAAATGCTAAATATATGCAATATATAATCTAATAATCCAATAATATAAATATAATATAATATAAAAATGCTAAATGCTAAATATATGATCTGATGAAGTATACAGTATTCACATAAGGTAGTATATTGTCCTTTTAGGTTCCTAGTAGTTGGATGGCTGACTTCTCATCTCCACATCGCTCAGTAAGGATGGGAGGGCGTTCAAAAAACAGCAGGCAACAGTACTACTAGGCCAAAAATGTTAATTGTAGGCGATTCTGCTGTATGAAAGATCAACATTGATCGTATAATCTAAGCTATAAATCTAAGAAATGATCATTTCCATCATCAACTGGCTTTAATTTGTTCCATGGGCTTGTGGATCTCGACATAAACCAGAATAAAACACATTGTTTATTGTTTTGCATTAGCAAAAAAAAACATTTAAGAAATGTGCTATAGAAATCTGGTTGCCCATCCCAAGTACTTGTTGCACATCCCTAGTGGTTAATTAATGCGTGAATGAAACATTTGTATTGATGGGCCATGGATTGGAAACGTAGTATGTGTTGACAAGTAGCCTATTCTTCTAAACCAGCAAATAGCCAACTAGTTGGTTAATCATCCCCACCCTAAAATGGTTCCCTGTTTAAATGCTTTGAGAATTAGCCTACATCCTGATACACTTGTGAAGCAGTGAAGCCCCTATTTGGGCTATACTCTCACCTAATTGAAATACAAAAGTAGGAACAGATATCAAACACATTTCCTTCAGTGCTTCTGGAGCTAACTGGGCTAAACACTTCCTGAGCTTAAACACTATTGACACTTGAGGCCACAATGGCACTAAGCTGCTTAGCTGCTAGACCAGACCACCAAGAGTATGAGTGAGTGAGTGAGTGTGTGTGTGTGTGTATGTGTGGTGCATGTACAGAAGTGACAGAGACCACTAGTCTTCCATACAGCTGATGGTGCACTGCAAATAAGGGGCACAATGGCGACTAACTGGATTAAGCCTGGCTGAACTCAGAGAGGACCTTACCAAGAAGCTACCCATGTCGTGTTTATGTCTGATACCATTTCCACTGATGCCATTTCAAATAAACAAAAAGGTGCGATACATTTCTACGGTTTCTGTGATTTAGTTAGTGATTTTGATGGAACAGCCTTCAGTGGAACACACTCTCCGAACACTTCAGAGATAGGCATCTACCTGACTCAGACCAACTTCTATCTAAGCTCTTACATAACCACCAAGGCCTACACCTGCTTGAGAGTCTGAGCTTCACCGGGGGAACTGTATTTATGAGAAATATTCTTGGGGAAAACTTGGATATAAATTGAGGCTCTGGATGGAACGGTCTAGGGCTGTCTTAAATACTTCAAAGCTTCGTTCGATGGCACAAGCTTCGAACATAAAAAAAAATCGAAGTTAAAAAAAAAAGTATCGCAATATGAATCGATCTTTTTACGTTGCATCGATCATATTTGATTATTGATAATAGATCGATATATCGATCTGGATCGATGCATCGTCCCACCCCTATTATCGCCATGTGTTATTATTACTCTATATAATACTCTCATATGCTATTTTCAATTAATATCATAAACAACATAAGGAATATTAGCATACTTTTGAGTGGACTGAAGGAATGAGTCAGCGTTAATGGTTTTAAATGCTAATAATTTAATGAAACATAGAAGTGGGGTCGGGACACACACACACACTGTTTCAACTCACCACCCCCGCATCATATTGTAGTCCGTCTTCAAACTGGCACTCCTCTCGAAACCTTTTTATATTTGAATATCAACATTATCTGTCCATCCTCAGTAATCCTCAGTTTACTATAATATACTCCTGTCCTGAGTCCTGACTAGTGACTTCGTCTTTCCAAACTCACGCACGCACACACACAGGGAAGGGGAGAGTGCCCCCCCATTTCCCTTTCCCCAGTCCACACTGTGTCTGCTGTTCTCTATGGCTCTGTGCCTCTGCCTCTGATAAGGATTAGCTTGTTAGCTTACGCTAACGTTGTAGTGATTGTAATGGTACATAAACGTTAATTTCGGGCGATGTGGGCATAAAGGAATGGCGACGGTGCAAAGCATGTAGTAGATGCATTTGACCCGTTGTGAGAAGAAAAAAAACACCACTGACTTATTTCGGGTCGTGTAGGCGCACTGCTGTGTAGCGCTGCTCTGCTTTCAGAAGCACGGACTGGGCGGATATGACTCGCGGAGTTGCTACAGGGTTTTTGAAAATAAGAGTATCATATGAACCGAACGTTGCTAGCTGCCGGAGCCATAGATATTATGACTGGAGCTGCGCTTGGGGTGGAAATGAGACCCGCACAGGATTTTCTAAATAAGAGTATCGATATGAACTACACGCCAGGTGGCGGGCAGACCTCTCATTTTTACTCGCCAAACCTTAAATCTACACGCATTTGGTGCTTGGCGGGTGCTTAATTTGTTCCCTGTGATCACACATATGATCACAATACAATAAAGGATTATTGAATTATCACCTAACCCTACCCATTGAATTGACATTTTACATTGAATAAAGTCGAACCCATTCCTACGGAAGCGTATTGCTGCCACACCAGAAAAAAAAATATATATCCGTATAACTTCTTGTTTTAACATAAAAGTTTCACGTTATAACTAGGGGTGCACGATATAGATTTTTGACCCCGATACCGATAACTTTATGCTCCTCAAGGCAGATACCGATAACAGATATTTATTGTAGGGATGCCCCGATCGATCGGCCACCGATCGTTATCGGCCGATAATCAGTATAAATATGCGATCGGGGAATTCCATAATGAGTCATATTCGCCGATCGCGGAAACTGATCAAGTGGATATCTCACTCGCTTGTCTCAGACGCACAGGACCTGCAAACTGCTCCTCCTCCCTAGCCCCGCCCGTACCCGTGTAGAGTTTGTAAACACAGAGGAGGCGGACCTCCTCTGCCGAGTCTAGATAGTGCATACGACCTGAGCTAACGTTAGCTACCTAGCTATCGTTACTGTTTAAACAAAATTACCCAGTCAACTATTCACTTTTAGTAGGCATTGTCTAACGGTATTTAGCCGGCTAGCTACTGATAGCTCCGGATATCAACAAATGCCCCAGGAAGTCTAGTAGTCCATGTTGATATCTCCGTTAGCTTGCGTTAGCTGACGTTAGTTCACAGTAGGGCTGACCTTCGAAGCTTTTTTTGGCAATCGAAGCTTCGGGGCCGAGCTTCGATTTTAATTCGAAGCTTCGAAAAAAAATAAAAAAAATATAAAAAAAAAAAAAAAAATTAATATTTTTTTTTTATCTTATGTTGTGGGACTTGTACAGCACTTTCGTAAACGTTGTTGTTTTTAAATGTGCTCTATAAATAAAGTGGGTTGGATTAATTAATTAAGTAGCCCCTTTCGTGACTGACGCATCCAACAAGGTTTCACTCGGCTGTGTGATTTAATTCAAGGTGGATCGCTGTTGTCGTTTGAACAACTTCAGATTTCATGGGAACTACCAATCCCCCAAATCAAGAATGTTTAAGATGAATGAAGTAAGATTTTGATTATTTGAAATATGGCCTGTGTAGACTAAACTATGCACAGAATTATGTCAGTCTACAAGGTCCGGATTCTACATGGTCCGGCAATGTAGACCTTGTAGACTCCACTACAGACCAATTATCAGTGAATGTTCATGCATTTTTAAGAAGGGCAACTTCCACAAAAAAACAAAGAACTCACCAAAACATCTCAGTAGCACCTTATCTAAATGTTATATTTCATATATGGAGATTCATATTTATTTATGTATTGCATGCATTTCTAAATTTGATTTCCTATTTTGTTTATTCATCCCAGTATCTTTCTTTCTTATGTGTGGAATTCTACAAGGTGCGCGCACACACACGCGCACACACACACACACACACACACACACACACACACTTACATTTAGTCATTTAGCTGACGCTTTTATCCAAAGCGACTTACAAGTTCTGTACGACAAGACAGCAAGAAGGGTACAACTCTATCAGCTGAGTAACAATGTTCATCAAAGTGTTGCGTGTTACAGTGTAGGTTAGTTTATTAGGACAAGTGCATGACAGTAAGGTTAGTCACGGTTAGATTTTTTTTTTTTTTTTTTTATCATTTCAGATAATGGTTGAAGAAGTGAGTCTTTAGTGGACGGCGAAAGATTGGACGGGATTCGGCTGTCCTAACTGGGATGGGTAGTTCACACACACACACACACACACACACACACAAATCGAAGTAAAAAAAAAAATAGAATTTTTTTTTCTTTTCTTTCTTTTAACTTCGATTTTTTTTTAATGTTCGAAGCTTGTGCCATCGAATCGAACGTTCGAAGCTTCGAAGCATTTAAGACAGCCCTAGTTCACAGTTCAAAACGAAATGTCCGATTGAACTAAATAGTTGTCTTAACGTCATCTAGCCGGCTAGCAGTAGCTACAGATAGCTCCTGATATCAATGTCTTATAACATTGATTTAATGCGTATTCGAGCTGAGGGCTTGCTGAATGTGACAGTAGTAACGTTATACCAATAGGGCCCAGCTGCAGCGCCGGAGAATCCTTTTTGGAGCTGGAGGCTACTAGAGTATACACTACACAGACAGTGGCGCGGTTTGCAGATAGCGAGCATTTTGACTTGTTGCGTGGTGGCGATGTCTCGCAGATAATACAAGTACAAGTCTAATTATATAATATATATATTTTATATAAAAAAAAAAATTATAAAATACTTTTTAATTTCTTTTTAATCAAAAACGATCGGTATCGGATCGGTATCGGCCGATATGGGTCACGACGATTGGTGATCGGTGGCAAAAAACGTGATCGGGGCATCCCTAATTTATTGTATTATACAATAATAAAAAAAAAAGTATATTCCTGTAGTTTTGACGTAACCAGATTTATCATGACATGAGCGTTACTACTATGAACAAAACAAAGCCAAGACAACAGTTGACTGATAAAGTGACCATATTTATTTTTGAATCAGAAAATTCACAATCCGTCAATAACTTATAATACATCCAACCTAACAAGTCACCTGCAACATCACCACCGCTACAATGGTGTGTTAAAAGCCTACGACGACGCGCGACGCTGCTGTGAATCCAAAGCCAGCCACAAAGGAACCCGCAGCGTTTGTACCTATTGACGAGGCGTTTGCTAAATTAAAGAAGTTTGACAGAAATGACCCAAGGGCTCAAGGTATCGGTTTCGGCCAAGAATTTCCCATTCGGTGCATCCCTACTTATTAGTAGGGATGCACGATAATTACCGGATAAATAACGATAACGTTATTGATAGCTCCGATAATATATAATAAATTTTTTGGTTAAAAGAAATCCGGTGTGGGTGGATTTGGATGAAGGGCGCTTGTTTTTATTATAGCCTCCTCCCGTTTTGCCAGTACTGTGGTAAAACTGATAGCGTGTGGTTTAGGAACAGGGAGTTTTTCACAAATCCAGCGCTCCCTTTCTTGGCTGTGACGTAGTCACGTTACATTAGGAGGCAGACAGTCGATCTGCCAATTACGTCCCACCGCTTGCACCCACCTCTTCTTCTTACCACCAATCAGAAGCTCTCGTTCGTTTATTTACCTCCGGATTGTCAGCCATTACTCTACTCGGAGCTAACGTTATCTCCCCGCCAGCCACATTGACAAGTACCAGCGCTTATACATTACTGGCAAATGTCTTGTTGCACTTGTGGCAACGAGCGTTGTCAGCATCGACTTTAGTAAAATAGACCCAGACTTTTGAGCGTTTCGTTCTGTCCGCCATTATGAGAGCAGAGCTGTCTGTACCAGGGTTTCCGTTAGAAAAAATTGTTGCCGGTCTCCGTGACCTGCAAGATTTCAATCTACCGGACAAATGAGATTAATTCCGGTCATAGTTTATTGAGCTTTAAAACAATTGATATAGGCTATATAAAGAATGTCATCCTCAAGGCATGTAGATTTATAATATTATTACTTAAAACGAGGCTACTTTTGCGTATAGTCATTAATATATTCCAAATAAAATAAGTCCCTCGATACTCCGTGCTGCTGCTGACTTGAAATAAAATAGACCGCGTATGTGGGCAGTCGGTCCGACACTAAACAGCAGTCTGTTATAATCACATTTTTATGAGCTAACGAATTCCGTTATATTGGACATTTGTATTAATTATATCAAGCGAAGAACTGAGAAATTTTGCAGAGAGAGGCGGCAACATTATCGTGGGTTTGCGTGATGTATATCTCTCCACCTCCCAACGACTTGGTGCTGGTCATAATGTCCGGTGAAAACAACTCCCTCCAAGCACAACTTGACCACCCGAACCGTACCAAAACAGGCCAAAATTAAATAGCCCATGCGACGAACGATTCATTACATTCGTTTCATCGTTGCTCCACCAAGCAGCCGGTCCAACAATGAAAGCTGTTATCAGCGCGAGCCGGCCGCAGTTAGTTTGCAAGAAGCATCCAGCTGCAGACCCGCAGAGCAGCTTTCCAGGTCTGGGGACCGCACTGTGCCAGCAAAGCTGGTGGGTTCTGTGGGTCTGCAGCTGCATGCCTTCCGCAAATCCAGCAGCAAGCTCTCGCTGAGCGAAGCAACGACAACAAACTCAATGATTGTTTCGTTCATCGCATAGGCCACCCAACTCCAGCCCATCCAAATACAATTCAAATAATCAAACTGTGCCCAGAGGGAACTATTTTCACCGGACACTATGACCGGAGAGATTAAATATGTCGGACTTCAACAGATTTTGCCAGTCAAATACCGGTAATTACCGGCTAACGGAAACGCTGGTCTGTACTCGGCAGCACCGGTGTGTGAGTGAGTGTGTGTGTGTGTGGGAGGGGAAGAGAGGAGAGAGCACAGCACAGCCCGCTCCCCGCGCAGGCAGAGACACCTAGGCAGGAGAGATATAGACAACGGCCAACAAGATTAGTTTGCGACGTTTAAATTCCTCAAAAAAAAAACTCCATAATTTCTCGAGTACCGATAGCAGTACCGATGACGTCGGAGCTTATAAATACTAAAAAAAAAAAAAAATTTGATAAAAAAAATATATATATATATATATATATTTTTAAAAAAATATTATAATACAATAAATATCGGTTATCGGTATCGGTTATCGGCTTGAGGAGCATAAAGTTATCGGTATCGGTGTAAAAAAATCAATATCGTGCATCCCTACTTATTAGGTTGGATGTATTATAAGTTGTTGCCCTTTTCCCTCCTCGTGGAACTTCTGCATTGCATTTGTTACAAATAGCAAGCGAACTTTTTTCCCCACACTACTGACGCCATCTTTGTTTACATCCGCGCTGCTTCAGAAACTTACGTGGCTACGTCACAGCCAAGAAAGGGAGCGCTGGATTTGTGTAAAACGCCCTCTTCCTAAACCACACGCTATCAGTCGTACCACAGTACTGGCAAAACGGGAGGAGCCTACAGTAAAAACAAACGCCCTTCATCCCAATTCACCCACACCGCATTTTTATTAACCAAAAAATTTATTATATTATCGGAGCTATCAATAACGTTATCGGGTTTATCGGGATGATGTCATAATTGCTGATATCGGCCCGATAATTATCAGCCCGATAATTATCATGCATCCCTAGTTATAACGTGATAACTTCTTGTTTTAACATAAAACGTTTCACGTTATAACGTGATAACTTCTTGTTTTAAAGGGGAACTATTTTACTATTTCTTTCACTATTTGGGCACTTTTACACAATTCCTGTGAGTCTATGGAACACCTCTGTAATATATATATTTTTTTTATTCATTGTTTTGTATTTCTAATCAAGTCCTCAAAAACAGCATTTTTCTACCTCAAGATCTCGAGCTGTTTTGAGCCTGGGCTCCTAAACCACTGTGTGTGGCCGTGTTCGCCTGAACATTAACATGCAGCGGTGTCTTTATGACATCACATATAGGCACATTTTCAAATGACTCAGTTCAGTGAGGGTGAATATTGTGAGAGGAGAATTGGAAGAATGCGCCAATATGAGAATTTTGAGACATAGATCATATTAATATAAGTTCACATAGCTAGGAAACAATGCTAAACACTCAAAAAGGCCATTTATAAGATAGTTCCCCTTTAACATAAAACTTTTCACGTTATAACGTGATCACTTCTTGTTTGAATAAGGAAACGATGTGCGCCGTCTGCGAGACCGGAACATTTAGGAATTATGGCTTGTGTACATGATTTGATTAAATTCTACTTCATGCTTGGGTTGAGACTAGGGATGGGTACCAAATTCGGTTCTTTTGAGGTACCGAACCGAAACACGTCGGTACTACCGAGTAGGGGTGGACGGTATAAACGGTATAAACGGTATGAATTTGCTCTACGGTATGGATTTTGAGTATACCGTGTAACCGGTAGTGCAGCTCTAAAATAGCAATGACGTCATGTAACCACAGCGCGACTATTTCACTGGCATTTGCCCCTAAAAATAGATAGAATTAGTCATAGATAATAGATATGTGCGAACTGGAAAAAGTTATTTAGGAGGCTTCGCGCAGTGGGCGTGCCAGCCCCTACCGCACGCATGTAAACACGGGTCTAGTAGTCTAGTGGGACGGGACACGGGAGCTGTCGGCGTCTCCCTGAGCTAACGTTAGCTTAGCTACCGTTACAAAATGACCCAGTCAACTATTCACTTTTAGTTTAATACATGATGGGGCATTGTCTAACCGAACGGTATCTAGTCGGCCAGCTACCGATAGCTCCTGACATCAACAAACGCTCCACAAAGTCTAGTACTAGAGACGTGTATGCTACCTGTTAGCTCACGTTAACACAAGTTAGTTCACCGTTCAAAACGAAATGTCCCATTGAACTAAATAATTCACTGAGGCGTTGTATTAACGTTATATATGCAGTAGCTACAGATAGCTCATGATATCAATGTCTTATAACACTGATTCGATGCGTATTCGAGCTGAGGGCTTGCTAACGTTATAATACCAATACAATAGGGTCCAGGTGCAGCGCCGGAGAATCCTGGCCGTAGCTCTGCTCGAGGCTACTCGAGTATAGGTCCAGGTGCAGCTCCGGAGAATTCTGGCCGTAGCTGGAGGCTACTAGAGTACACACAGACAGTGGAGCTTGTTGCGTGGTGGCGATGTCTCGCAGATAATACCAGTACAAGTCTAATTATATAATATATATATTTTATAAAAAAAATATATATATATATAAAATAAAAAAAAATAAAATTATCAAAAACGATGATACCGTGATATATACCGTTACCGTCTATGCTTCAAATTATACCGTGATATAAATTTTAGACCATACCGTCCACCCCTACTACCGAGTATCGATTCAAGTGAAATACAGAGAGAGATTTTTTTTTTTTTCTTTTACCTTTTTATTTTCATGTCAACGTTCACACGCACAATATATGCTTACCTAGGATTTGACTTGATTCAACAACAAAGCAGTTGGAGCAATGGCAAGCCGAAAACGGTCGAAATTGTAGTTATTTGAAGTTTGGATTTTTTTTTTACGACTGAGGTAGGTAAATAAATATTTTTTTGACTAAAGTACAGAAAAAAGGTACCGTTGGGTACCGGTATCGATTCACAGGTACCGGTACTGTATCGGTTCGGTACCGTATCGGTTCAAATGTGAAAGGTACCCAACCCTAGTTGAGACATGGCGAGATTATGCTATTATTGAGCACGGTGGTCGGTGGATGATATTGTGATGAGTATGCGTACACTAGAAGGGTGTTAAAATGCATGGGGCTGTACAGAAGGAAGAATGAATCTGGCTCTGGGATAGAAATGTCTGACGCACATTATATATATTGTAGCGTTCCGTCATACCCTTATTGTTAGGAAGAATGATGAGGGGTTTATGCTTCTTTGGGGTTGTTTAATTCCAGTGATATCATTACATACAGGTCAATACTTCGCTTGTGATGTACACACAGCTACCTGCTTCCATGTATATTCCACGACAACCACATAACTTCCGGTGCCACCTCCTATCTCTCCCGGGGGGAAACACACCCCCAGCTAACAGTGACACACAAAACCCCAGAACATTACACTATTCTCTGCTTCGAAGTGGTTATGCTTTGGCCCTCTTTCGAAGTGGGTTATGCTTAGAGTTTGGAATCAGGGCTGGTGGTCCATAAATATGTATTCTAGGAGAATATATGTAATGTGTGAACAATCGTGTGTGTACAAGGCGGACATTTCTATCCCAGAGCCCGTCGGAGCTAAACCAATCAGAGCTGTACGCGGGCTAGCCAATCAGAGAGCGTCTTCGCAAACTACGGCTACGAAAAATAAATCATGCAGATGGCGCACATCGTTTCCTTATTCAAACATGATTTTCACGTTATAACGTGAAGCGTTTTATGTTAAAACAAGAAGTTATCACGTTATAACGAGAAACTTTTATGTTAAAACATGAAGTTATCACGTTATAACGTGATACGGATATTTTCTGTTTCTGGTGTGGCAGCAATACGCTTCCGTACATTCCAGATGTCAATGCAAAAATCTAGAGGCTAGAATGTGCACGCGCAGTCGCGCACACACACATATTGTGCTGATTCACTCTCAGTGTTGGTCGATGTGCTCCATATTCAGATCGACCTATTGTTGTTACCCTGTGAGATTGTCAATAGCCGATATTGCCCCCCCCCCCTCCTGTGGATTAGGTTGATGAGTCTAGGCTATTGGTCAAATTGTGCAAAAACGACACGATTTCTCCTGTGGATTGTGTTGACTAATCTGTTTGTCAGATCGTTGCATTGTCTTTCTTTTTTGTATTATGTTTTTGGTAGATTTTTATTGTTTTTACTACTGGGGCGGGCAGTCCGGTAGAGAGAGAGAGTAGGGATGTACCGATATGAAAATTTGCCACCGATACCGATACCGATTGTTCAACTAACACAATCGGCCGATACCGATATTTGTGGGGGGGGGGGGCGATTTTTTTTTTTTATGAAACTACTGTATATTTGTATGTCTCTAAATGTTTTGATGAATTGAAAATAGAGGACCCGGCCTTATGTAAAAAAGCCGAAAGTCTTTTTCTGGTCTTCATCCTCCAGTCCACTGAGCTGTACTGTATTGTACCCACTCTGCAATCTGTCAATAAAGCTTTCAATCAATCAATCAGACAAATGCATAGAAAAGCCCTTATTATAACAAAAAATTATATTATTGTTTATGAAAATGTTTTAGCCCTATGCTTGACTATTATTTTAGCCATGGCAACAAATAAAATAATAATAATAAAATGAATAAATAAAATATTAAATAAATAGGCTACACGTCTCTCTTTTTGTGTTACAAATTGTGCTCACCGATATGAACATAGGCCTCTTTACTTACTTAAAAAAAGGAAACATCAAGAAATATGTTTATGGTATTAATTCCACCATGCCATGGCATGTAGCACTATCTCTCTCCCAGTATGGTCTGCCAGGCTGCAGCTGGATACTATTGTCTCAACCAGAGCTCTCAACCAAAGCAATGCAACAGAACAATTTTGATTGACAGTCGATTCTGCCAATTACGTCACACCGCTTGCATCCGCCTCTGCTGTTACCACCAATCGGCAAGCGCGTATTCGTTTTTTACTTCCTGGATGTCCACCATTGATTTTCACGAGATCAACAACAAAGCTAATAACGTTAGCTCCCCGCCGGCCACGAGTGGACTACCAGCGCTCCACAGGAGTACTAAACGAGGCATAATGATTTTACTGCAACGAATGTTATAATAAAAGCCCTTCGTTCTATACACTTATCTGATTGAAAACTTTATTAACAGACCGCAGAATGGGCACAACTCAGTACGCTCTGAGCAAAGGAAGGAACTGAGATATGAATTGAGTAATGCTTGCCTTGCTATGGTCCGGTAAATACGCTGATGTTATTGAACGTGTAACCAGGGCACGAAATTAACTTTTTGACTCAGATGGGAAGAATCTACCCGCCAAGCATATTTCTTACCTGCCAACTTTTTTTTGATTAACACTTTAACTGCCGAAAACGCCGGAACTCGTCATTCCCCGCCATGCTCAAGTTGCAGAGGACGCCGTAACTCGTCTTTGATATCAATATTTCAAAAATCTGTGATCGAAATCATATTTCCCCTCCGCAGCCTTGACACACAGTGCTGATCTCCTCTCAACCCTCTAGCGGTTCAAGAGCGCCATCTGGTGGCCGATCGGCAGATCGAAACCGGATGTCAACCTTTGAACCGGCAGGACTCACTCCATATGGGGTCCGGGCACTCGCTAATGTTAGAGAGACTCTGTCTTCACACAGTGAACATTGATCGGTGGAAATAACTCGAAAAAACAACATGATTTGGACGTATATACTATTATACAACCTGGAAATAGATCGGGCATTTCAACATCCCATAATTGAAAACTGTCTACTCCATGCTGATCGCCCAACGGCCCAGGAGACTGGGGTGAGTTTTAGCGTGTAGTATTACCATGTTTGATATAAACTGCTATGATGAACAATACATATGACCCACATTAGATGAATGGTATAACGTTGCCCACGGAATTATAAACGCCCCCTCGCCCATCCGGTCAACATCAGATGACGTGTAGTAAATTCTAGACGTACGTCCAGTTGACATTTTTTATCTCGCACAGATTCCTACCAAACTGTATTTGATCATCAATATAATGCATTTGGGGCTATAAATCACGTTCTGGAGAAAGCTGCAGAAAGAGATGAAAACATACTTATACTTTAGACCATATTTTAGTATGAATATGTGAATGAAAAAGTTTAACGTTGCTACACCATGAACAATACATATAGGACATTGAATGGGCCCTAATAATGGCAATCTAGCAATAGAATTTAAAAAGTTATAGCCCTGCAAAGAAGGGGAACTTCTCCATGTTAAATAGAGATGGCAAGGGATGGTATATCATGAATTTAACCATGGCAATAAAAGTGTTAAAAAAATTATAATTAGGATAATAATGGTAGGAACAAGTTATAATGGATGGATTATCCAATGGGGGGTCCGGGAGGGGGGGGTACGAGCTAGAGCATATGTGTGTAGGGTACTAGATAACAGGTATTAGGGGTATATCCTGTATAAGACATTTAACTAAATGGTGATTTCATTGGATATGCACTGTTAATTAATGCTTGTATATCTTATCGTGTGTTGTCATGTTTGTTTATATGTTTGTTTAAAAAAAATTAAATAAAAAATACAATTTTATTTTTATTATTATTATTTTATATAATTTATTTTTTTAATAAAATATATATATTATATAATCATACTTGTAGTTGTATTGTCTGCGAGACATCGCCACCTCGCTGTCTGCAAACAGCTCCACTGTCTGTGTTAGGGATGCCCCGATCACGTTTTTTGCTACCGATACCGATCACCGATCGTCGTGAGCCATATCGGCCGATACCGATCGTTTTTGATTAAAAAGAAATTAAAAATTATTTTATATAAAAAGTTTTTTTTTCTTTTTAATAAAATATATATATTATATAATTAGACTTGTACTTGTATTATCTGCGAGACATCGCCACCACGCAACAAGTCAAAATGCTCGCTATCTGCAAACAGCTCCACTGTCTGTGTGTACTCTAGTAGCCTCCAGCTCGAAAAAAAGATTCTCCGGCGCTGCAGCGGGACCCTATTGGTAACGTTATGCTTTGGTCATTTCACATTCAGCAAGCCCTCAGCTCGAATACGCATTAAATCAATGTTATAAGACATTGATATCAAGAGCTATCTGTAGCTACTGCTAGCCGGCTAGATGACGTTAAGACAGAACTTTAGTTCAATGGGACATTTCGTTTTGAACAGTAAACTAGCGTCAGCTAACGCAAGCTACCGGAGGTATGAACATGGACTAGGGGTGGACGGTATAAACGGTATACGGTATAAACGGTATTAATTTGCTCTACGGTATGGATTTTGACTATACCGTTTAACCGGTAGAGCAGCTCTAAAATAGTAATGACGTCATGTAACCACAGCGCGACTATTTCAATCGCATTTGCCCCTAAAAATAGATAGAATTAGTCATAGATAATAGATATGTGCAAACTGGAAAAAGTTATTTAGGAGGCTTCGCGCAGTGGGCGTGTCAACACGCAATTGTCATTTCATAATAAACACATATCACCGCGGTGCACAGCAAGTTTCAATTTCAGTTCCTGGCATTTTTAACCAGTGGAGAAAGGTAAGATATTTCCCTATTTCCCTATCGTTTTTCTTATATGAATTATTCTACGTTAATAAAACATACCTGGTGATTAGGGATGGGTACCTTTCACATTTGAACCGATACCGGTACCGGTACCGGTACCTGTGAATCGATACCGGTACCCAACGGTACCTTTTTTCGGTACTTTAAAAAAAAAAATTAAAAAAAAATTAAAAATTACTTTTTTTTTTCTTTTTTTTTCTTTTCATGTCAACGTTCACACGCACAATATATGCTTACCTAGGATTTGACTTGATTCAACAACAAAGCAGTCGGAGCAATGACAAGCCGAAAACTGTCGAAATTTAATTTACCTACCTCAGTCGTAAAAAAAAATCCAAACTTCAAATAACTACAATTTCGACAGTTTTCGGCTTGTCATTGCTCCGACTGCTTTGTTGTTGAATCAAGTCAAATCCTAGGTAAGCATATATTGTGCGTGTGAACGTTGACATGAAAAGAAAAAAGTTAAAAAAAAAAAAAAAAGTAAAAAAAAAAAAAAAAAAAAAAATTATTTTTTTTTTATTTTTCTCACTTGATTCGATACTCGGTAGTACCGACGTGTTTCGGTTCGGTACCTCAAAAGTACCGAATTCGGTACCCATCCCTATGTGTTACTGAGGATGGACAGATAATGTTGATATTTAAACATGAATACATAATAAATGTATTCATGATCATCATGCAACATAAAACAATTTGCGAGAGGAAGGGGTTTTAGCTTGCGTGTTGTGAGTTCCAAAACATTTTACTTAAAGTTTAAAACTCAATATATAAAGGTCTATTTGTATTAAAAATAATACAAATTTTTTTCATTTAAATGTCTGGAAGAGCTAAAAAATTAAAACGTCAATTGATATTTCCGTAGCCTTTTTTTAGTTGATCTAAATGTGACTGATTGTGTTAAATGGGCACATAATATTGCATCATATCGATTGCAGGCACCTGAATCTAATCGTATCGTGGCATACTTTGTGATATCGGCAAATATCGTATCATTGTCCAAAGAATCAATATCGTATCGTATCGTGATGAAACTGGTGATTCCCACCCCTAACCATTACAATCACTACAACGTTAGCGTAAGCTAACAAGCTAATCCTGATCAGAGGCAGAGGCGCAGAGCCATAGAACAGCAGACAGTGTGGACTGGGGAAAGGGAAATGGGGGGGGGGGGTACTCTCTCCCCTTCCCTGTGTGTGTGCGTGCGTTTGGAAAGACGATGAAGTCACTAGTCAGGACAGGAGTATATTATAGTAAACTGAGGATCAGGGGAGGAAACTAACTTTTTGGCTTACCAGCCAACTGGCGAGTATCTGATTTTTTTTACCAGCCAAACAGATTTTTTACCAGACAAAAGAAATCGCTAACTGTGATAATTACTTCTTTGTATGTCAAGCCGTGTCAATGTTGTGTATGCATCTGGGTAGGCACACTGTGCCTTTAAGACAGCACGGTGGTCTTACGACAGTGCTGTGAAGTACCGTCAAATGTTGTGGTAACGTCAGTTGGGTTGGTGTGCTGTTGTGCACAGTGCACTGGTTGAGCTAGCCCCTTTCGTGACTGCGATGTGCAAGCCAGGGGCTTTTGAGCATGAAATAAAATGTCTAACCTTACGTCGTAGTCCGGTGCTTTTTTGGAAACATTATAGTCATAACAGATACACCTAGCTGGCTGCTTTGAGCACACGGGGCTAACGTTAGCTAGCAAGCAGCTATAGCTAAAACGCTAACTAGAAGCTAACCACTGTATACAGTTCCAGTAGACTAACATTACACCTCTGTGATTTAAATGTGTCCTTAGTAACTTATACTCGAGGGTTGTACTAGGGTTGGATGCAGTTCCCCGTTGGTCAGTCTGTCTGTTTTCCATCTTCTGCTGTGTTTAACGTTATCTGTTTGCGAGTGCTCCTGATGGCTAGCCTAGTACCGCGGGACTTTTATTATTATATGTCCGCGGGTTGGCCAGTACTGCGCAAACGTTTATTAAACATTATATGTCCGCGGGTGGTCTTGTGCAGTGCTCTGGTGGCACTGTCAACTAAAGCGAACACTCAGAAGACGCGCACCGTTTGCCAGTGCAGTGATTGCAGAATGTTTTATTTTTTTGTATACTCGCCAGCAGGGGAGGAAACTAACTTTTTGGCTTACCAGCCAACTGGCGGGTATCTGATTTTTTTTACCAGCCAAACGTAAAAAATACCAGCATTTGGCCAGTAAAGTGGCCTAATTTCCTCCCCTGCTGAGGATGGACAGATAATGTTGATATTCAAATATAAAAAAGTTTCGAGAGGAGTGGAAGTTTGAAGACAGACTAGACTACAATATGATGCGGGGTGGTGAGTTGAAACAGTGTGTGTGAATGAATGAATGAAAACTTTATTTAACAGATTGCAGAATGGGTACAGTACAGTACGGCTCAATACACACAATTGTTAAGGGGATGCAGACCAGAGAAAGACTTTCGTCTTGTTTACATCAGGGTCCCCCATTGTGTGTGTGTGTGTGTCCCCCAACCGACCCCACTCCTATGTTTCAATAAATTATTTGCATTTAAAACTATTAACGCTGACTCATTCCTTCAGTCCACTCAAAATTATGCTAATATTCCTTATGTTGTTTATGATATTAATTGAAAATAGCATATGAGAGTATTATAGTAATAATATAACACATGGCGATATACTAAATGACAGCCAAACATGGCACTGCAACTAAATAACACAAATACAATAGGCACATTTGTGACTGTTACAAATATGACACGTTTTATACTTGTGCTACAAGATTTTGGCCTGTGCTACAAAACTATCAACCTCTGTAGCACCAGTGCTATGTGCAAAAAAAGTTAACGTACAGCCCTGTCAGTAGCTACTGCTGGATGGCGTTGGGACAACGCCTCTGAACTATTTAGTTTACTGGGACATTTCGTAGTGACTAGTGAGCTAACGTGGGCTAACATGAGCTACCTAGCCAACGGAGGTATTATGCACTGGACACTTGCTGGAGCAGTTGTTGATGTCGGGAGCTATCAGTAGCTAGCCGGCTGGATAACGTTACACAATGCCTCATGTATTAAACTAAAAGTGAATAGTTGACTGGGTCATTTTGTAACAGTAGCTAACATTAGCTCACGGAGGTCCCTCTGACTAGACTAACGTCACGGTGACTGTCCGAGGCAATAGCCTCTGTTTACATGCAGCATACAGAAACAGGTGCGGGAAGGGTAGGAGCAGCAGTGCGCGGTGCGCTGCATGTCTGTGCTGAGACAGCGAGTGAGAACTGCGCTAAGAATTGGATCATGGTTTTCACATGACTATTATTGCCCGCCACACGGCGGGCAGACCTCTCAGTGGGAGTCGCCAAACGTAAAAACTGCCCGCCAATGGCGGGTGGCGGGATCTAATTTCAGGCCCTGCGTGTAACTATATAACGTTAATGTCACAAAACGAATGCCTTTGTTAATCATAAGTAGTAACTTTGATGCAGTAGCGTGTGTGTGTGGGGACGGCGTTGTGTAGGTCGCTTGACTGAAACTTTTTTCAAAGTTTTAACGTGGTGTGGACCAGATTGACGCGACACAAATTGATGGATATTTATCGGCTACTGCCATCGGCACATTTGAGCTTATCAGCCGATAGGCCGATGGCAGTCAACAAGGCACTTATCGGCCGATACCCGACCGATATATCGGTGCACCCCTAAGAGAGAGAGAGGAAGAACGGGAGACAGAGCTGGGGGAAGACATTCGGCAAAGGACGCCGGGTCCGGGAATCGAACCCGGGTCAGCCGCTTCGCGACGCAGCGCGTTACATGGTTCGCCGCTTGGGCGCCCCAGATCGTTGCATTGTTAAACAAATGTTTGTGTGATCTGACTGGATTGGATTGTCAAATCTTTGCAACCGCAAGAGAAACTTTGGCGCTGGAGAAGGTGAGTGACAGAGACAGTGGTTGAGAGACATCCACTGTAACAACATTAGAAGGACAGGTGGAATGAAACTCAGTGCAGTCAATTCCAAAATGGTCAAAACGAAAATGAAACAGGTCTATATGTTTTATGGCATTATACAAGCTTTAGTGTTTTATCTTATTGAAAATTATGACTGAGTCAACATATTACGTTATTTTAGGTTGAGAAAGAACATCACTTAATACTTTGTGCCCATGACGTCATATCTCGTTTTATCAGCCCAATGCCTGAATGCCCACGACGTTTATTAGCGTTTTATTTTTTTATTAGCGATCTGAATTCATATTTCATCAACCAAGTCTCCCGTTGGTACAGCAGCCCCTGTAGGAGCTCAGATGTGCAAAAACCGCCCCCTATCGTCTCCCAGATGGTAATGCACCCTTTTGGAATGGACTCAATGAAAATGGATGAGAAAAGAAAAATCCGGAATCCACATTTGACTTCTCAGGCATGTAACCAGAGCCGATCGGATTCATTGTGGACCCTCAGAACAGCGTGGAATACATATGTACAGTATGTAGCGTTGGATTAGGGCTGGGCGATATGGCCAAAAATGTTATCGTGATAAAATTATAAAATTATTTTCATATAACTCGATATCGATAATTATCGTTGATATAATGTCTGTCAAGTTTAATTAACTTCTTATGCCCGGCGCCGATGGACGGGCTATTAAGAGACTTGTTTTTCTGCTGCGAATGTCTCGAGTTGATGTCGTCATCAGTCCGCGCACGTTAGCAGTTAGCCAGAGCAAGCCGTGTATCCCATGACAATGTACTAAATATTACCCTAAAATACTCTGTTCCGCCCCAATACATTGCAACGACATCCACCTTATACCCCACACTACTATAACCGTGCCCTCAGAATTCACGCCACACACCCACTCGGCACGTAAACTATAAAATAGCGCTGTGCAAGCTAATTATCCTAGCCAGCCTTGTTTACAAAGTACTAAATATGACCCTAAAATACTCTGTTCCGCCCCAATACATTGCAACGACATCCACCGTATACCCCACACTACTATAACCGTGCCCTCAGAATTCACGCCACACACCCACTCGGCACGTAAACTATAAAATAGCGCCGTGCAAGCTAATTATCCTAGCCAGCCTTGTTTACTACTTGAGTCCTACCTGCAGCGCGGACTCTCCTTCCGCTGTCGGCCATCTCCTTCACTGATTGTTTGTTAGTGCGTGTGCTCATATCCAAGCTTGGAAAATGGATATATCGAAACTTTGCGACCACGTTTCATGTTTATTTCGAGGAAATAATTTATCGCGATAGTTATCGTTTTATCGCCCCAGCCCTACGTTGGATCAATAAAAGCTATCGATATTTGGAATGGCGATCAGGAATTGGAAGAATCTTTTTGGATAACATCTGATCTCAGGTAAGGAATCTATTTTACCAGTCTTAGGATAATCACCAGACCTGTTTTCACAGAGATATAAGCTTTTCCCCTATGTGTGTGTGTGGCTGTGCAAGCGATCAGGAAATAAGAGAATAGATTTTTCAGATCGCCTATATAGCGTGCATACGTACACATATACTATCGATAATCTAGCGTTTTTTTTAAAACGATTCATAAATAGGCTGAAAAATTACAACGTTTTTGTGTATTCTAGAATATTCCAGTTAAGGGCGATTATCACGGAATCTTTATATTTTCCTTGAAAACAAGGGCTTTTCAAAATGCTATAAAACTAAAATGAACCGATAAAAAAACTAGGGATGCACCGGAAATTCTTGGCCGAAACCGATACCGAAAATAGGAAACAGTTGGCCGAAAACCGAAAGCCGAAAATGATTAATATAAATATATATATAATGCATATATTTTTTTTTTCAGCTACCTGATTATGGCAAAAGACATGATTATGGCAAAACTTAACTTAAATAATATTAATAATCACTATTATGGGCCCATAAAACATTTATTCAGCACTTTTGAATGCATGCATTAATTCCAGACTGACTGCTGAAAGATTGTACAATTTAAACATTTTCTCTTAGCATATAGCAAAATGTGCATTAAAGTCAAGTGCATTTTCTGTTCTCTGTAGGATAACTACAACAAAGTGCATTCAGAACGAAGCCAAGGTGCTTTAAAACTGCATAAAGATCTGCATAAAGACACACACAGGGGGAGTATAGCTTATAGCAGACTTAATGATGTTACTGTAGTGGCTACTGTATATAATTCACGGCGTTCATACATGGAAGGACTGTTGTATTTACTACATCTCCCATGACTCTTAGCGGGGGATGACGTAGCTTACGAGAGATGGGTCAAAGAGGAATGGAAGCATTGTTAGCTAGCTTAACGCTAACGTTAGTTAAAGGTTTTTAACCGCGACGGGCATATAGTAATGGCGAGGATATAAAGCATGTTAAAGACACATTTATTGGATGTGTTGCTCGCGAAATTTACATAGAAACAGCGCGACTCGGGAGCTCCAGTAGCTCACCACGTACCGCGAGCGCTATTTCAGCGCCGTGGACAACCGTGCTCGTCACGGATCTGGGGTTTAGCGAGTTCGAATCCCGGACTGCAGCCGTGCCTTTCCCAGAGTGTCTTCCCCCCCATCTGAACCCTTTTAGCCTGTTTCTGTCGGTCATCCTTGACCAGAATAAATGCGATAAACGTATAAAAGAGCCAGGGGAATGGCCAAAGTTTATATAAAAAAATAATAAAAAAAAAACAGCGCGACTCCCAAGAGGAGTTAGTTATCACAGGCTGCACTGCAGAACGCAGGAAGAGCTGCCAAGCTGCTCACGTTATACGTTCCGCATGCTTCCTGTATGTCTGTAGCCGCGTTTTGATTACGTCATCACAACAACACTTGTTCTTTGACATTCTGTGATATATTTTCGGAAAGCCGAAAGAGCCTTTTTAACCATTTTCGGCCGATAATTTTCGGTGGCCGAATATTCGGTGCATCCCTAAAAAAACAATCCGTTTCGACAATGTTGACTGCAAACAAGTCATTGATAAGCAACGGGCAGATTAGACACCTTTAAGCTCGTTAAGAGACCTCTAGTATCACATCTGCCGTGTTCAAGATAAATGCTAAAAAGATAAGGTGAAATAACAAGAACTCCAGTTCACCTGCAGAATGAGGTGAAATAACAAGACCTCCAGTTCACCAGCAGACTGAGGTGAAATAACAAGACCTCCAGTTCACCTAAAGACTGAGGTGAAATAACAAGACCTCCAGTTCACCAGCAGACTGAGGTGAAATAACAAGAACTCCAGTTCACCAGCCGACTACAGGGCTCTGGGTTTTTCCCGGATTCTTTAGGGTCTCGGTCGGGTGGCAAAGGCCCACAGACACTGAGGCTGCGGTTACACTAGGCCCGGTTTTCGTTTCAGTTTTCAGTTTCGCTTTTCAGAACTCTACGTAATGGCAGGCAAGTTAGACATTGTTTTTGCCTCCTGAGCACAGTGATGTATATACTAGGGCTGTCAGTTTATCGCGTTAATTAGATTAATTAATTACACAGCAAATTATCGCGTTATGAAAATTGACGCAAAATTAATTACAGCCGACCTATATTTACTTTAGACAAGTGGCAAATCGGTGCGCTTTTATTTTGAAATCCACGCTTGAGTTGGGCGTATTAAACTTGGCCCATTGAATGACCCGTAGCCTACTTGATCGTCACTTCACACATGCGTCGTCTATCAAACAAAACAAACACACAAAGGAATTAGCTCAGCTGGAACAAGATGTCAGCATCACCCGAGGCGATACTCCTGGGACCTATGAACGGCAAGTTCAATTTCAAAAAGAATATAGATGGGACAGTAAACAAGACCATTGTAATATGTAGCTTATGTCAAAAAGAATTTGCGTATCACCGAAGCTGCTCTAGTCTAACGTATCACATGAACGCTAAACATGTCCAGGCAAGTTGTTCGAGCAGCTCCAGTGTAGCTAACGTTAGCTCCAGAGCAACTCGCACGCTTCGTCAAACCACTCTTGGAGAATTACCGTTAGGCAAACGGTTGAGTAAATCCACCACAGACAAACTAACCAACAGCGTCGCGAAGTGGATAGCAAAATATTGTAGGCCAATAGCTATAGTGGAAGATAAGGGTTTAGCGGAGTCATTTCGAATAGCGTCGTCTGACCCAAATTACAAGCTACCCTCGAGAGCTACAGTGATGAAAAGGATCCACAACATGTATGACACAGAGAGGGAGGCGAGGGAAGAAGTGTTGGCACGGGCTGGCCCAATGGCCCTAACGGGTGATCACTGGACGTCGGTGGGCAATCATAATTATTTGGGTGTCACAGTGCACTTGATCGATACTGAGTGGAAACTGCAATCATTTGCATTAACGGTGACCAAAACTGTGGGCCGCCATTTCGCCGATGCGTGTGCTGAACAGTTCAACACCGTAATAGAGGAGTGGAATATAAAAGATAAAGTCACATCTATTGGGACTGATTCCGCCCGTAATATGATAGCAGCAGCGCGCTATATGCCGTTCCAGCACATGCCATGTGCTGCACACGTGCTGCAAAGAACCATCACAGTCTCCCTTGAGGACAGAAGCCTTGACACCACCCTGGCAAAGTGCCGCAAGATTGTAGGCCACTTCAAGCACAGCCCTGCCAGTACAGAAGAACTGCAGCAGCAGCAGACTGCCCTCGGACAAGCAAAAGAGCCCATGATACAAGATGTATCCACAAGGTGAGACTGTTTAACTACCTGTTGTATGCTAGGGTAAATTTAGTGTGTGTGTGTGTTTATTTCTTTGTATTCTGTACAATTGCATCATGCTGCATTAACAACCCCCAGTGGGACTAATAGTTATTTTATTGAATTGGAAGGTGGAATTCGACACTGGCCATGATCTCACGGTACCTGAGGAACCAGGAGGCTGTGACTGCCACTTTGGCCCAACAGAACCACAAGCTGTCCATGCTGACCCCCACAGAGTGTGACAAACTGAAGAAGCTGGAGCTTGTACTTGAGCCCTGCAGGTAAGTGTCTCTCCCTCTCTCTCTCCCCCCATACACCCCCCTCCTCTCTCTCTCTCCCCCATACACACACCTCACACCCCACTCTCTCTCTCCCATACACACACCTCACCCCCCAATCTCCCCCATACACACACCTATCTCTCTCCCATACACACACCTCACCCCCCCCTCTCTCCCCCATACACACACCTATCTCTCCCATACACACACCTCACCCCCCCTCTCTCCCCCATACACACACCTATCTCTCTCCCATACACACACCTCACCCCCCCCTCTCTCCCCCATACACACACCTATCTCTCCCATACACACACCTCACCCCCCCCTCTCTCCCCCATACACACACATATCTCTCTCCCATACACACACCTCACCCCCCCCCTCTCTCCCCCATACACACACCTCACCCCTCTCTCTCCCATACACACACCTCACCCCCCCCCCTCTCTCCCCCATACACACACCTATCTCTCTCCCATACACACACCTCACCCCCCCTCTCTCCCCCATACACACACCTATCTCCCTCTCATACACACACCTTCACCTCTTTCTCTCTCGCTCTCTTGTTTCACTGCAGGTATGTGACTGAGCTCCTTGGAGGGGAAACCTACGTCTCATGCTCTGTGGTGCTCCCCGCACTCTGCCACCTAAACCGCATCATGGACCTCAACGAGGAGGATCCGGGCTACATGGTAAAGTTCAAGGCCAGCTTCACGAAGGACCTGGACGCACGCAAAGCGACCCTCAACAACAGATGGCTGAAGCTGGCTACAGCCCTCGACCCGCGATTCAAGGACTTGAAGAGCGTACCAAAGGACGAGAGGGATGAGGTGTGTGTGTGAATGAGAAGACCAGTGTTAAGTCCTTAGGCTGTCATGAAAAGTCCTATGCAACTAATTAATTGTCCCTCTTATTAGGTGTGGACCTGGCTTAAAGAGATGCTGCCAGGACCAGAAGCAGACAAAGCTGCTCCACAAGCCACAGAGGACGAGCCACCAGCGAAGAGGACCCTCCTCCTGCTGTCTTCAGACTCTGATTCAGATGAAGTCAGGGTACTGTCAGGACAATTAGACCTCTACAAAGCTGAGCCCAGCATCGGAATGAATGACTGTCCACTGGAGTGGTGGGCAGCTCACGCAAAAGCCTATGGACAGCTGTCTCCTCTTGCTCGCAAATATCTGGCTACTCCTGCTACCTCTGTGCCATGTGAGAGGCTATTTTCACTTGCAGGTCACATAGTCCAAAAGAAGAGGGCAGCCTTACTCTCAGACAATGTAAACAAGCTTGTTTGTCTTAGCAATTGGCTCAAGGAATAGATTTGTCATGCATACAGTAGACCCTGCACTAGACCCTGCACTAGACCCTGCAGTCATGCCCCAGACCCTGTAGTAGACCCTGTAGTCATGCCCCCAGAAACTGTAGTAGACCCTGTAGTCATGCCCCCAGACACTGTAGTAGACCCTGTAGTCATGCCCCCAGACACTGTAGTAGACCCTGTAGTCATGCCCCCAGACACTGTAGTAGACCATGCCCCCAGACACTGTACTAGACCCTGTAGTCATGCCCCCAGACACTGTACTAGACCCTGTAGTCATGCCCCCAGACCCTGTAGTCATGCCCCCAGACACTGTAGTAGACCATGCCCCCAGACACTGTACTAGACCCTGTAGTCATGCCCCCAGACACTGTAGTAGACCCTGTAGTCATGCCCCCAGACACTGTAGTAGACCATGCCCCCAGACACTGTACTAGACCCTGTAGTCATGCCCCCAGACCCTGTAGTCATGCCCCCAGACACTGTAGTAGACCATGCCCCCAGACACTGTACTAGACCCTGTAGTCATGCCCCCAGACACTGTAGTAGACACTGTAGTCATGCCCCCAGACACTGTAGTAGACCCTGTAGTCATGCCCCCAGACACTGTACTAGACCCTGTAGTCATGCCCCCAGACACTGTAGTAGACACTGTACTAGACCCTGTAGTCATGCCCCCAGACACTGTAGTAGACACTGTACTAGACCCTGTAGTCATGCCCCCAGACACTGTAGTAGACACTGTACTAGACCCTGTAGTCATGCCCCCAGACACTGTAGTAGACACTGTACTAGACCCTGTAGTCATGCCCCTAGACCCTGTAGTCATGCCCCCAGACACTGTACTAGACCCTGTAGTCATGCCCCCAGACACTGTACTAGACCCTGTAGTCATGCCCCCAGACACTGTAGTAGACCCTGTAGTCATGCCCCCAGACACTGTAGTAGACACTGTACTAGACCCTGTAGTCAGTATATTAATATTTGAATAGTCATATTTGGCACTATATCGTCGAGTTGGACGTAGTCTATTAAGCTAATAATAGTCTGTTAATATATAGTGCTTCGTGCGGTGAGAATACTACCGTAGTCAGTACCCCATCGTTTCGGGCAGAGAACTGGCTGCTTATCCAGGGTGGTTGACCCCACGTGAAGCTGCACCCGAGGAGCCCCAGAGCCGACGAGCGAGTGGACCTGTATACCGGATTATTCTGCCCCCAGACACTGTAGTAGACACTGTACTAGACCCTGTAGTCATGCCCCCAGACACTGTAGTAGACACTGTACTAGACCCTGTAGTCATGCCCCCAGACACTAGCTTGCTGTGGGCTGTTTTGATTTTTGAGGATACTGTAGCTTAGTGTAAACTGTTATTGGCTGTATCAGCAACAAATGTTACCTTATTGAGAGGTATGTTTTCATTCATTTTATTTTATTCAATTTAATAAAATTGATTTCTAAAGCATTCTTCACTTGCAGGTCACATAGTCCAAAAGAAGAGGGCAGCCTTACACACAGACAATGTAAACAAGCTGAAGCTTGTTTGTCTTAGCAATTGGCTCAAGGAATAGATGTCATGCATACAGTAGACCCTGTAGTAAACCCTGCACTAGACCCTGATTTTTGAGGATACTGTAGCTTAGTGTAAACTGTTATTGGCTGTATCGGCAACAAATGTTACCTTATTGAGAGGTATGTTTTCATTCATTTTATTTATTTATTTATTCAATTTAATAGAATTGATTTCTAAAGCATTCTTCACTTGCAGGTCACATAGTCCAAAAGAAGAGGGCAGCCTTACACTCAGACAATGTAAACAAGCTGAGGAATAGATGTCATGCATACAGTAGACCCTGTAGTAGACCCTGCACTAGATCCTGCAGTAGACCCTGCAGTAGACCCTGATTTGAGGATACTGTAGCTTAGTGTAAACTGTTAGCTGTATCAGCAACAAATGTTACCTTATTGAGAGGTATGTTTTCATTTTATTTATTTTATTTATTTAATAAAATTGATTTCTAAAGCATTCTTCTTGGTGTATTTAATTGATCAGTCACCTGCTACAATAATGTAATGTCCTTGAATTTTAAATATTTATATGAATATGAAATATAAATATGCGATTAAAATGCGATTAATTAGATTAATTAATTACAAAACCTGTAATTAATTAGATTAAAAATTTTAATCGCCTGACAGCACTAGTATATACATGTAGTACAATGCCAAAGCAGTAGGTGGCAGTAGGTGGCGATGTAGTTCAAACATGAAGGCCATTTTCAACCAATAAGAAAAGTTGAATGTGCCAATACACTTCCTGCTAAAAATCAACAATCCACCATCTTTAAATGCCTCGCGTGAGCCATTTAGCCAACGTAGCATTTATTTTTCAGCAAAGAAAGTGCAATAAAAGTGCAATAAACAAAACGGATACATTCACTGTGTTCTGCCTCTCGTTTGTTGATGAAACAAAACCAACATCAACACAATTTACCACCAATAGCGGATAGTTTAGTCTCACAAAAAGATCTCCGATGTTGTTTAGCTACATGCTAATGTGAATGGCATTCTCCATGTATATAATGTTAGCATCGAGGCTATTAACGTAGTAACGTTAACGCTATTAGAAATGGATGAAAACTTTATTTAACAGATTGCAGAATGGGTACAATACAATACGGCTCAATACACAATTGTTAAGGGTATGCAGACTGTTGTAGTTTTGGACTGGGCTCCATATAACAATAACTTGACAACACGTTGGTAGCTGCAGCTACTTGGGACAGCTCTGCTGTAAACACTGGAAATAACCGTGCGGGTCTACTAAGGCTAAACTACTGCGCATGGGCATTGGGCAGAACGGCTCTGTATCCGGCTCGCGCAGATTACATGGCACCATTGTCGGCTAGTTTCCAAAACGAAAACACTTTTTCAGCGTTCGCTAGGGGAACGCGTTTTCCTGCCAAAACTGCGTTTCTTTTTAACTTGGACATGCAAACGTAATCATTCAGCAACAAAAACAAAAACCCCAGTGTAACCATGGCCTGAGCCAGTGTTGTGCCAAGAGTGTGAATTCTGCAGCGACAGTGACAGCTAAAGCTTGGACCAATGTTTGTCCTGATAGGGGAGTACAAAAGAATAGCCTGCTGAGTGCTGACTAGATCATAACACAAGTGACCTGTGAATTGACATCGCTATTGGTACCCAACGATCCTCTTTCTACACAAACTCTTGAGTCAGAATTCTGACGATTCTGAGAATTAAGCCATCAAGCCTATGACTGGCCAGGGCTGCCTCACAAAGGTTCTAACTTCTACCCAAGGGATTGTGTTCTCTGCACACTAAGGGGTGTAAAAGGTACACATATCCGTACCGAACCGTTTCATTGTGTACCATACCGAACGACTGTGTAGTGTACCGAACGAATACAGTGGTATGTTAATGTTAACCACTAACGACCGCCCATTGTGTTTTTTTCACAATCCAATATAATTTTTTTTTTTTTTACAAGTCGATTATTAATTTCAATATAGAATATTCGTTGACAGCCCTACAAGTACAATTCGTTACTGCACACTACATCACCCCTGAGTGGAACATGGAAAGCCAAACTTCCCCCACTGTACCGAAAACCTGTACCGAACCTTGACCTTGACGTATCGGGTTTTTGTGTACCGTTACGCCCCTACTGCACACCAGCATATATCATTCCCTCACGTGTTTTAATAACCCATCCTTCATTCAGGATCAAATTCACTCTTTATTGTTCACTGAACAAGCCAATGATTTAAAGGCTTTTATCTTGAGCAATGAGGAATGCCGTGGGCCCTTTTTCTTGTCTCTTGATGAGTCTGAACTAGGGGTGGAACGGTATGCATTCAAACCGTGTACCGAACAATACACACATGCCCCGAACCGTGGAGGTCGTACCGAACGGTACGCATTCGGGGCATTGTGTGTATTGTTCGGTTATATAACGTTACATTAGCTACGAGCTAACTAACTTTAGCCGCAAGCTAACTAATGTTAGCCACAAGCTAACCGTGGAAACGTTCACAGAGAAGTGACTCCACAACACCAGTTCGATTAGTGGGGAAGGGGGGTATATATTGACGAGTTAATACTTTGACAAATGTTGCCTATATTTTTCATTCTGTCTTTGTGTGCCAAACATTATTAAAAGGTAAACCTTTTTTTTTTACCAAATAAATAAGAAGCATGTTTAAATCAGCAATGCCTCCCCTCTTGCTGTACCAAAATCTCTCCTAACTCTAACCGTCACTGTCAAAATAATGTGCCTGATGTCAAATGGCCCCATTCTTTCAGTTTTTGCATGACTACGTCCGTGAGAAAGTAATTTTAGGCTATATCTTATGTTGATGTATGGTATTTTTGGAGTGTTAAATTTTTTATAAAAAAACAACGTATACCGAACCGTAAACCTAAAACCGTGATACGAACCGAACCGTCGATTTTGTGAACCGTTCCAAACTTCCACCCCTAGTCTGAACCAAAGAGCACCTTCATCAGTGGTCTAATTTTGTCTTCACAAATGTACTCAAAACTCATGCCGATTTATTTTGCACATAATCTCACACACATCCAAAAACTATAAACAGTTTTGTACACATTCATTTAGTTTGAGTTATTTTAGTTATTGAGAGTAAATGAGTTTGAATATGGCCACCATAGTTTTGAGTGGGACCTGGTCTCTTCCTCTCTCTCATCAACACACTCTTGTCTGCTTGCTTCTGCACCTCTTGCTGAACTGTAGAACTGTAGGATTTGTTGCATTTGTGTCCGATATGGCTTTAGCTAATCACTTAGCTATGGTGTGATTAAAAGACAAAACTGGTATGGTGATGAACCTAGTTTGGGTTTAACAGTTCACACAAACATTGTATGACCCCATCAAGTCAGGGCCCCATCAACTGTCTATGGAGCAGCCACAGATTTGACATCCTGGTGACATCACATATTGGTTCTCTCTCTGATTTATAGTTTTAGGAGAGAGTGGTGCGTGTTCACAAATACTGATTAAACTGTCCTGGGGCACAGGAAGAACATAAAATGGGTGGCATTACCCTTTAACTGCTTGTTGTGTTACGTACACTAGGTCAGTTTGGTGTGCAATGCATTGTAAACCGAATTAATAGTCTAGCTTCAACCGTGCATATGCAGAATGGAACGTTGTGTGCAGAAGTTCAATTTGCCAAGAGCCGGATGTTGGAGACATCCTAGCAAATGCATTCAGCGTACCAGCCAGAGCCTCTTTGGCCCAGCCATCAGAATGGCAAACGCAAATGACAAGACAGAGCTTGAGGACCCTCCCTCCCATATCCTTCAGGTCTGCCGTTTCTGAACATTACCGTTTCCCAGTGAACTATAGTAGCAGTGGGCAAAGCAAGTGGATAGAACGATGACAGTGTGTCGCCATTGTTCAACTGAAATCAGATTGTGCAGACAGTGCAAACCCAGCTCCCTGTGGCAATTAAGCAGCCTCTCAATGCTAATTCAGACAAGGCTAAATGTATAACAATTGCACGCCATGGGTGTTTTTATGGCAATGGATCTGACTGTGACCATTCATATGTTGAACGCGATTGAACCCCACTACCAAGTTCCCTCTCGTCTGCATTTCAGCCAGCAAGTCATACCAGCCCTTTATAAACAAACACAAGCTGTAGTTGTCCATGACTTATTCAAGGCATCAGGTATTGCTCTCACCACCGAATCACCGATGGGTGGACATCTAGGGCTACCGAGAGCAATTCAACAGTGACTAGACTACCCTACCCACCTCATCACCACCAGGTGGATCATGAAGTCACAATCTGCACACTCGCCCCATTTATGAACAACAAACAAGCACACACCTGGCAGAAAAACTGAAGGAGTCAGTGTCAAAATTAAAGTTGGAGACGAGAGGCCTGGGGCTGGGGGTACAATTCCTGTCACAACAGACAATGCTAGAAATTAAGGGTGTAAATTAAATGAACAACTCTGAGTTCCCCCCAGTGACATCAATTTCGCAAAAAGCTAGATGTTGTTGGAAGCATCCATCATAGCAACTGAATTTAGAATTCAGCACAGACCAGCCTTGTGGAGTTCGACCATATATCTATTTGAAATGTATAGGTTGAACGGAGAAGCATCAGTAATACAGTAAAGCTGCCGCTACTGAAGTTGTCAGTAATTTCCAGAAATGTGTTAGTCTTTCTACTATTACCCTGCCCATACCTGTACCCTGGGTGATTGAGAAGATGGGTATGTGTGATTGTTGAACTTAGATTTTTAATATATTTGTATATTGTATTGAGATGTATTGTTGAGCTTTAAGTGAAAATATATGCCTTGAAACATGATCGAGTAGATGGGTATGTGTGATTGGTGAACTTAGATATTTTATTATATAATATTTTTAGGTGTTATTGAGGTGTATTGTATTGTTTTATTGTATTGTATTGTATTAATTGTATTGTATTGATTTTATTATATTGATTTGTGTGGACCCCAGTAATAGTAGCCTATGCCTGTGGCAATGGCTAATGGGGATCCGAATAAACTAAACTAACCCCCCCCCCCCCCATTTGTCATGCTGCAATGACGCCCGAATTTCCACACGGGGATCAATAAAGGAATATATTATCTTATCTCATCTTATCTAAATCCACAGTGCAGACATATAACCATACTCGAGATGGTTTCCTTTGCTAATATCAAAGTAATTGGGGAGTGTGTACATTGAGTCATGCCTGTATGGAGAGCATTTGTTTTCTGGCCTATGGTGTTTTCTCCCAACCTCATACAATGTGGCTGAGCCTAGTATAGGTTGGGTATACCAGCTAAGCCTGGAGTAGTAGCAGTTAGCACGTTGCTAACAACAAAGCTACAGAGGGGTTGAGTAATAAGTGAGAGCCAGCTGAGGGATGCATTCAAGAACAGCAGCGTTTTAGAATGCACAAATCAAAATATAGCTACAATTGTAATCACACATTTAACTGGTGGTTTTATCAAAATAGTTTAACTGAAAGTATTTTAGGTGTTGACTATTGGTTGTAGAAACATTTAAATGTGTAATTGTAGTTGTTTATCACACACATCCCTAGCCTTTATGTGCCTTCATTTGTCTAGCCACTTTATTGCCCCCTAGCCTGCCCTTACATGCACTGCCACCACCACAACTAAGCTCAGAACCTGTGGGTGGGTACAACTGCAGTGCTGACAAATTGTCTGAGAATACCTAGGCTACATTCTGCCAGATGGTTATACGTTTTTTTTTCTTTTTCAGAATTTCTCAGAGCAGTGGGAGGACAACCCACATTTTTGACAGCTCAGTGTAGGCCTATCAGTAGCAAATTCACAGCCACCAAGGACTGTTTATAAATAGTACTATGACAGTAGACATTATAGATCATTAACTTGTGAATTAACTTATGAAGCAAAGTCAGTTAACGTTTATCATTATGTCAGTTTTCAGACATCATATAGCCTTGTTTGTTCCCAATAAAGGAAAAATAGGCCTCAGATGGGTCTCCACTCAGGTTGTCGACGGCCAAGCAATTCCTCATAACTTACATGAGGATATTATGAAGAGAGCCAACACTGACAAAACCACTTGGAAAAACTGGTTTAAAGACATTTATTTGGACTAAGGTATCCCGAATGTAAAAGCTGTCTGGGTGACGTGTTGCCAAGCTTCATTGGCCACAAGGGCAAGATTGCAGCAATGTTTCAGAAACGCCCTTTCTGGCTAACATTAGCTTAGCATTGTAACGTAACGTTAACCATTATTTAGCTGCCATCGCTCGCAGCGAAGCGTACCTTTTTGCAAAAACATGAAAAAAAAATACACGTCACTTTACTATCAAGATAGCTACTTAACTGTGGACCAATTTGCCACACCCATAAAATGCCAATTAACTAGCTAGCAATGCATCCAAGTTCGAATTTAGAACCAGTGACGGTGTTTTGTTTCCATTAGATTTACAAACGGTAGCCAGATCATATTACCCTGACATAACAGCTAATGTTGTGTCCCTAATTCTGAAAGCAAAAATCATTGTCGGTAAATCTGCTCGTTTGCAAAAACATATTTTTGATCCGTTGTGCTTGCTGAATATGGCAGCAAAGCTAACGCTAACACTAGCTAGCCACCACATAAGATTAACATTGTATGATTTCCACAAATGAACTAACGTTAATGTTAATCCATAAAATGTATAATTTACAACTATAGAACTATGTAAGATGGATTCGCCTTGCATTTGATCTACTGACGTAGAAATCATCCATTTAACTGCACGCGAACGTTATAGGCTACTGTTTAAATAATGGCAATCGCTAACGTTAGCTACAGCCATCAGTTTCAATATGAGCCACGTTAGCTAACAAACATCATAGTTAGGTTTGACCAAAGCGTCCGTGCTAGCTAGCCAGACCAAGCTAAGTGATCTGTGTAAACTGTTGACAACAGCCACCGCACTGTTCGAAGTTACTGGCAGTACGTTACAGTGGCTAACGACAGCTAACAGATAACCAACATGCTAACGCGGTTGACTTCAAACGAACATACGTTAAACGCACGGACGAGACGGAAGACAGGCACATTCAACGTAGTATAATAATAATAACGTTACAGTCGTTGAACTAGTGTTAACGTTACCCCAAAACAATCCACCGCTGACCCCCAGCCTGTGAATGATGCTCCTCCTAGCTAACATGTTGGCTAAACGGCCTCTCCGCCATTTTGAGATGGGACAGTAACGTTATAACACAAACACTGCAGGCTTATCGCCCACAATCATAATAACTGCTCTTGAGTGCCAACACAACAAGCTGTATTGATGATGTAAAACAATAACAAACTTACTCTCTGACGAATGATGTTTCTCTTAGTCCCTTTAGATCAAAACATGAGACAAAAATATTGAAGTGACTTCATGTCACCCGGCACGAGCAGCGGACGGTCAGATTTCTCTGGTACCACCGCCGCATTCGCCCCGCCCCCCTACGACCGTGGGCTGGCGGGGTAGAGCAGAGTAGGGTCCAGCTGCAGCGCCGGTGAATCAATAACACACGCTCACTTAAAACAGCGCACCTCCGAGCTGCTTCTATTATAGACTGATTGAATTGATTGATTGAAAAGTTTATTAACAGATTGCAGAATGGGTACAGTACAGTACAGCTCAATACATACAATTGTTAAGGGGATGCAGACCAGAGAAAGACTTTCGTCTTGTTTACATCAGGGTCCCCCATTTTCAATTCATCATATGACAGACATACAGATAGACAGTACTGCTACATCTATACATTTATGACATACCAGATTTGCAAATACAGTACTGTTTGTGATACAAAAAGTGTCCAGAAAAAGAGTGTATATACATTTGACATAGAAACTGTACATTGGAGGAGGTTGGGTAGATGGGTGGGGTTGGGTGGGTGGGGCTGTACATTGGGGTAGGGCGGGGGACGACGACACTGTACACTGTACATTGGAATACTGACAAAGCCATACTTGGTCTTTACTGTACAACTGGGTTAGGACATTTGTAGGGGCCAGTTTCGAATTGCAGTCTCCCGTATAGGTGTTCTTTGAGAGTGTTTTTGAAAGTGGGTATAGTGATTCACATTACTTTACAGCTTTGGGTAGGGCGTTCCACATTGATGTGGCATAATTGCGAAACGTGTTTAGTCCCTTGTTTGAGCCGAATCTGGGTTTAACATGATTTGTGGAGCTCCCTCTGGTGTTGTGATCGTGGTATTCACTGACCTTTGGGAAGTATTTTGACATGTACATGGGTACCTTGGTCGTGTAGTGTATCTTGTAGACCAGGCCCATTGCAAGTTGCTGTACTCTGTTTTGTCTACTCTAAGCCATCCTAGGTTGGCAAAGTGGGCAGGGGTGAGGTGGGTTCTAGGAGTCAGGTCAAGCAGTAGTCTGACTAGTTTGTTTTGAGATGTTTGTAATTTGGTTTTTAGTGCCTTTGAGGTGCTTTGGTACCATGAGGTGCAAGCATAGTCGTAGTACCCTTGAATGAGTGCTCCTGCCAGAGTCTTCAGGGTATTCTTGTTTACCAGAGAGGAGATCCGGTACAAGAATCGAGTTCTTTGGTTGACTTTTTTTTTATTACATTGGATGCCATTTTGTCACAGGAAAGACCACTGCACTTCCGCGTTACATTGAAATCGGGGAGGAGATAGCGGGGGGAGCAAATTAATGAATGTGGATGAGAGTGTTGTGCATGGATCACAACGGTGTTCACCGGGCCCTTTAAGATGGCACGGTAATGTTGCGACAGTGCTGAAAATACCATAAAGCGTTGTGGTAACGGGAGATGATGTGTGTGTGTTGTGCACTGGTGGAGCAGGTAAAATAAACGGTAAAACGTTACGTCGCAGTCCGGTGCGTTATTTGAATACACAATATTGGCGACGAGGATGGGATCATGGATTCCCTACTTTCACCTCTTTCTCCGTTCCTCGCCCTGCCTGGGGAGCCACCGGTTCCGTGGATTCACTGGCTGGAAGCGTTTAATACGTTCATAGTAGCCGTCGGGCTCGACGACACTAATGCTGCTCGGAAGAGAGCCCTGCTCATTCACAACTTAGGAACTGAGGGACAACGGATCTTTAGGACTCTCGGAGCTGCACCGAATTATGCGGACTGTGTCACACTGCTGTCAGGACATCTTTCTTTTGCCAAAGTACAAACAAAGTCTCAAGCGAACGCCGGTGGTCTCGCGAGAGGTTAAGCGTTGGGCCGTGACGTCAGAGGAGTCACTCCAAGCTGCACAGACTGGAGTGTATTCCGTGATAACACAGCCAATATTAACGAATACACCGAAGCGGTGATTGACTATGTCTGTACTCTGGTAGAAGAAACAATCCTCTCCACCAAAATTAAAATCTACCCAAATCAAAAGCCCTGGGTAGACAAATCCGTCCGTGAGGCTCTGAAAGTGCGCACATCAGCATACAACACCGGGCTGGTGACAGGCAACATGGAAGAACACAAGATGGCAAGATACAACGTCAGGAGAGCAGTAATAGAGGCAAAACGGCGTTACAGGGATAAAGTTGAACTTCAGTTTGAACAGGCTGACTCTAGAGGCATGTGGCAGGGCCTCAGAACAATGACAGACTACAAAGGCACCCCCCTCAAACTGAACAGTGACATCTCCTTAGCAAATGATCTCAATTCCTTCTATGCGAGGTTTGAGGCTGTGAATAACAACACCAGCCTACAAACCACGGCAATGGGGGGGGGGGGGGGGGTCTGCTGATGGAGACTCAGTGTTCAGGGTAACAGAGCATGAGGTGAGACGGATCTTTAAAAAAGTGAATATCAGGAAGGCAGCAGGACCGGACGGCATCCCCGGCCGCATCCTAAAAGTCTGTGCCGACCAACTGGCCCCGGTATTCACTGACATCTTCAACCTGTCCTTGGAACAGGCTGTCATCCCCACCTGTCTGAAGAAGTCCACCATCATCCCTGTACCCAAAAAATCTACGCCCGCTTGCCTCAACGACTACCGCCCTGTAGCCCTCACCTCCATAGCCATGAAGTGCTTTGAGAAGCTAGTGAAGGGCTACATCTGTTCCTCCCTCCCCATCAACCTGGACCCTCTGCAATTTGCATATCGCCCCAACAGGTCCACGGAGGACGCCATAGCCCATGTGCTGCACACAGCAGCATCACACCTGGACAAGAGGCAGGGGAACTATGTGAGAATGCTGTTCATCGACTACAGCTCAGCATTCAATACCATAGTCCCCTCCAAACTCATAGCCAAGCTCAGGGACCTGGGCTTGAACTATGACCTCTGCCAGTGGGTCTTGGACTTCCTGACGGGCAGACCCCAGGTGGTAAGAGCCGGCAACTGCACCTCCTCATCCATCACGCTCAACATAGGGGCCCCCCAGGGCTGTGTTCTGAGCCCCCTCCTCTACTCCCTGTACACACATGACTGCGTAGCACAGCGGAACAACAACACCATCATCAAATTTGCTGATGACACAGTAGTGGTGGGCCTGATCTCTGCCAACGATGAAAGGGCCTACCTGGAAGAGGTAGAGAACCTGTCACAGTGGTGTCAGGAGAACTGCCTCTCCCTGAACGTCAGCAAAACAAAAGAGATGATTGTGGACTTCAGGAGGTCGGGGGTCAAGGACTACAGCCCCCTCAGCATCGACGGGGCACCGGTTGAGAGAGTGAACAGTTTCAAGTACCTCGGAGCCCACATATCCGAGGACTTGACATGGACCACACACATTGACAGTGTTGTGAAGAAGGCACGACAACGCCTCTACTTCCTCAGGCGCCTAAGGAAGTTCCAAGTCAGTCAGAAGATCCTTAGGAACTTCTACTCATGTACAATAGAGAGCATCCTGACCGGCAACATCACCTCCTGGTTTGGGAATAGCACTGCACAAGACCGTAGCAGACTACAAAGAGTGACACGTTCAGCCGAACGCACAATTGGAGGGGGGCTTCCCACCCTCCAGAACATTTACAACAAGCGGTGCAAGGGGAAGGCTAAGAGAATTATTAAGGACTCGAGCCACCCGAACAACTGCCTCTTTGAACTGCTGCGGTCAGGCAAGCGATACCAGAGTCTTAAGGCGAGCACAGAAAGACTCAGAAGAAGCTTCTATCCCCAGGCCATCAGGCTGCTAAACGAACAATAATCACTATGCAACAACCATCAAATGCACACAGCACACACACCCACACGCACACACTCACTCAAACAAACAACACACTGCAGCACCCACTCTCCACACTTTAGATCACACAAACACACTTACACTTTATATTTATTGATAAAGGATTTGCACTACAACTCGTACACGGTACACCTACTGTGAATTGTACCTAAATTGCACCTCGTCCCATTTCTCCATTTCTGCCTTGCACTATATAGTATTGTATATTAGTACACTGCACAGTATTGTATATTGTATGGTAACTACGTCTATTCTGCATCGAACATTGTACATATGTCTAAACTGAACACTGTGACCTCATTTTTTTTACTTCTAATTTTACTATGTTATTTTATTTCATACTTATCTTGTCTTGCACAGTCTCTGGAGCGCAACAGTAAGAAGCATTTTGTATAAAAGTATTCTGTACTTCTGTATGACAACTATTAAAGAAACTTGAAACTTGAAACATTTCGCTGCTCCACAAAACGTCATGCTCCGGAGAATCGTCTTCCGTCAGCGACGTCAGCAAGTGGGTGAGTCGGTCCACCACTATGTAGCTGACCTACGGGGCCTGGCTAGCCTCTGTAAATTTGGAGTGCTGGAAGATGAACTGATACGGGATCAGCTAGCTGAACATACGAACAACCCAAAGCTCAGAGATAAGCTATTAATGATGCCAGATGAATTGACATTGACAAAGGCTGTTAATATTGCTTTCCATCTCGAGTCAGCAGCAGGTTTGGCATCACAGCTAGCACCCTCCAGTAATGTTTTCCCCAAACCTCTGATGTTGACTCAAACAGTGGCGCCGTCCGGGGAGTTTCCCGAACCGGTTTTCCCGGAGGACAGCCTGGAGGTAAATTTCGCTGCACGCCGGGGTACGATCGCGACAACAGCACGCCGGGCCGTGTGTGGAAATTGTGGCTCCTCATCACACCCCAGCCGGGCTCCAGGTTGCCCTGCCAGGGGACAGAGGTGTCAACGCTGTGGCAGGCAGAACCATTTTGCCTGTGTCTGCCGCTCTGCTCCCGGTGCTGATGGCACGCCGCCACGCTCTCCACGTCCACCTACGCCGACAACCATCCATTCAGTGGACGCCACCTCTCGTGCATTTAAATGGTGCACGGTGGAACTGGACGGGGTGGTTCTCCCGCTCCTGTTGGATACGGGGGCCTCCAAGTCACTTTTGAACATTTCCATGGTTCGACGAGTCTTCCCGCGCCGGACGCTCACCGCCAACGCAGAGGACCTGTATGGGTATGGACACTCTAAGATAGGAATGGCAGGCACAATCACCTTCACCGTGTGCTACGGGACCAAGGCCCTTCCCTCATTCACTTTCCAAGTGTCTCATCAGGGAGCCAACCTCATGCGCTACGATTTGTTTTGTGGGCTCGGGTTCTCCCTGGTGGACAATACAGGGGCTGACATTCTGTCTGTGGGTTCGCCCTGGCACCAGCGCTGGCCTGCTCTGTTTAGTGGGTTGGGCTGCCTCACTGCATTTCACCACCTCTCCTCATCCCGGAGGTGCGTTCGGTGATCCAGCCGCTGCACCGCCTGCCCCTCGCCCTACGTGACGATGTCACCGCCGAGCTGCAGAAGCTTTTGGATGCAGGCATCATTGAGCACGTCGACGCTTCACCATGGGTTTCCAACCTGGTGGTGGTCAAAAGAAAATTAGGGGGACTGCGTCCATGCATCGACCTCAGGCAGGTGAACAAAGCGGTGATTCCGGATAAGTACCCATAGCCCACAGTGGAGGAACTGGCGGCACAGTTTTACGGCTCCTCAGTTTTCACCAAACTGGACCTTCGCCAGGGCTACCTGCAGGTTCCACTGCATCCTGACAGTCGCAGCCTTACGGCTTTCGTGATGCATGTCGGAGTGTTTAGGTATACCCGCATGCCTTTTGGTCTCAGCTCGGCCCCCAGCTGTTTTCAAAAAAGAATGGCCACCATCTTCGCCGGCATCCCGGGCGTGGTCGTTTTTTTGGATGACATAGTGGTCCATGGTGCAACATCAGCCATCCACGACGAGCGCCTGGCGAGGGTGCTGGACGTCCTTTCCAGTCACAACCTCACGCTGAATGGGGACAAGTGCACCTTCTCTGTCCCAGTCATCGAGTTTGTGGGGTTCCGCCTGTCTGCTGATGGCCTCAGCCCGCTCCAGTCTAACATGGAGGCCGTGCTGCGCCTGCCTGAGCCGTCCTGCCCAGCGCAGCTCTCGTCGTTTCTAGGGATGACAGCCTACTACCTTCGCTTCCTTCCCCAATACTCCGCAACCACCACCCCGCTTCGGAGGCTCCTGAAACAGGACGCGGTCTGGGAGTGGACCCCAGCCTGCTCTATCGCTGTTCGCCAACTTAAAACGCAGCTCACCTCACCACCGGTGCTCGCGTTCTTCGATCTGGCGAGCCCGACGTTTGTCACCTGTGATGCGTCCAATACGAGGGCCGCGCTGTCTCAGGTCCAGCGGGGCGTGGAGCGCCCAGTGGCGTTTGCCTCCCGGGCTCTCTCCCCAGCGGAACAGAAGTACTTGGTGGGGGAGCGAGAGGCTCTGGCCTGTGTCTGGGCGTGTGAACGGTGGCACATGTACGTGTACGGACGACATTTTACGATGCGGACGGACCACCAGGCTCTTACCGCCCTGGTCGCTACATCCGGGTCGGGCCACAAGCCGTTGAGGATTCACCGCTGGTCGGAGAGGCTCCAGCCATATAACTTCACCACAGTGTTCACTCCCGGCAGAGAGAATGTAGTGGCTGACCTGCTCTCGCGTGCCACCCCCGGCCCGGCACCCAAAACGTGCCCGGATCCAATGGAACCGGAGCTTGTCCTTCAGCTTCACGGCCCGCTCCAGGCCACAGTCTCCCTGGAGGACCTTCAGCTTGCATCGGAGGAGGACTCCACGCTCTCCCAGCTCCGCACCTACATCAGGGGGGGGTGGCCCGTGAAGGTCCCGGAGGTGCTGGCGCCTTTTCATCGGGTCAAGGATGAGCTGTCCTGCTGGAGCAGTGTTTGTGTGGCTCGGGGGCTTCGCACAATCATCCCCAGTGACCTCAGAGCACGCATACTGACCATGGCGCACAAGGGGCACCTGGGCATCGTGAGGGTGAAGCAGCGCTGCAGGGATCTGGTGTGGTGGCCGGGCATTGACCGGGATATAGAGACAATGGTGAGGGACTGCTCAGCCTGCCTTCTCAGCGGTAAGACGGGGCCGCCGACCCCACCGCCTCTGCAGCCTTTGCCATGGCCACCCGCACCTTGGAAGCACATCCAGCTGGACATCTGTGGGGAGCTCCATGGTGTCCCACACCACCAGCGTTTCCTCCTGGTTGCCTATGACCTCAATTCCAAGTGGCCAGAGGTGGCCGCCTCGGGGTCTGTGACTACCCGTGTGGTCACGGATTTCCTCTCCGCCCTGTTCGCCCGGTGGGGCATTCCAGACACCCTCACTACGGACAATGGGCCGCAGTTTGTCTCTGCTGACTTTGCCACCTTCATGGAGGCCAGGGGGATTAACCACGTCCGTACAGCTTTCTACCACCCGGAGGCAAACGGGGGGGTGGAGAGATTTAATCAGACATTAAAGAACGGGATCAGAACGCACCTGACGGAGGGTCTGCCGTTCTCAGCCGCTTTACTTCGCACTCTGCTTCACTACAGGGCAACGCCGCACACAACTACGGGCAGTTCCCCAGCCCTCCTGATGATTGGACGCGAGTTGCAGCTTCCCCTGGATCGGCTGAGGGTCCCGGCAAGCATTGCGCTGGCAGTGATACCCTGCCAGGGCACCAGGGTCGCAGATGCTCAGCGTCGAATGAAGCAGCGGTTCGACAGGAGGCGGAGGGTGAAAGCGCCTTCCTTCACAGAAGGAGACTGGGTCCGGATTCGTCATCCCCACCGGGACCACAAACTGCTCTCTTTCTGGTCGGCACCGATACGGGTCACGGCCCGGCTGGGCCCGGCCACCTTTCGTCTGGCCGATGGATCACGGTGGCATGCAAACCGGCTTCAGAAGGTGGCAAACGACCCCATCTCGGACCCAGAGTCCAGGGAGGGTTTAGAGCTGGATATTGAGGACTGGGTTTTGCCAGATGAGCCGCAGCGGGGCCCGCCATTGCCAGCCGAGCCCCAGGTTCACCTGGAGGCCTCTCCAGTCCGCGCCCAGCGGGGCTCACCATTGCCATTGCCAGTCGAGCCCCAGGTTCACCGGGACGACCGTCCAGTCCGCGTCCGGGCTAGACCGGCCTACTTGAGAGACTATGTTACTTGAGAGACGGACTATTTATGTTACAGATTATTTATTCATTAACCGTTTTAGTCAGAGCATTCAGAGCAGCCTGTGTGGCAGAATAATCCACAAGACTATGTCGGTGACTGGCAGTCTACCCGGTTCACCTAGGTAGGTTGCAGGGACTGTTAGTATGAATTACTGTATGGGGATGTTCTTCGGGGTTCCCTGTGGGGGGGGGAATATGTTGTGTATGTGGATCACAACGGTGTTCACCGGTCCCTTTAAGATGGCACGGTAATGTTGCGACAGTGCTGAAAATACCGTAAAGCGTTGTGGTAACGGGAGATGATGTGTGTGTGTTGTGCACTGGTGGAGCAGGTAAAATAAACGGTAAAACGTTACGTCGCAGTCCGGTGCGTTATTTGAATACACAATAGAGAGCCGTGATGTAAGTGGTTGCAGCTACGGCTGTGGGGGTGCTAGAGACATGATCGGATAGACTTTTATGCGCCTGAGTTTCCTGAACACGGCGCGACCCATTCCTAATCGATTAGAACTAAATCGGCCGAGATCAAGTCCCTTTTCCAGCACCTACTCCCCATACAAATGCGCAGATTGTCATTGGTCTCTGACAATAACAAGTTACAGGTTGAACAAACCCTTATCTCAGAACTAGGCAAAATCTGCATATGGCTCGCTGATAACAAACTATCACTACACATGGGCAAAACAGAGTCCATTCTCTTCGGTTCAAATAACAAACTCAGCAAGACCGACGGCTTCTCAGTTACAGTGGGTGACAATATTGTCACAAGGAAAGAAGATATTACCTACCTGGGTTCCATCCTAGAGGCTAATCTTTCCTGTGACAAAATGGCATCCAATGTAATAAAAAAAAGTCAACCAACGAACTCGATTCTTGTACCGGATCTCCTCTCTGGTAAACAAGAATACCCTGAAGACTCTGGCAGGAGCACTCATTCAAGGGTACTACGACTATGCGTGCACCTCATGGTACCAAAGCACCTCAAAGGCGCTAAAAACTAAATTACAAACATCTCAAAACAAACTGGTCAGACTACTGCTTGACCTTACTCCTAGAACCCACCTCACCCCTGCCCACTTTGACAACCTAGAATGGCTTAGAGTAGACGACAGAGTACAGCAACTTACAATGGGCCTGGTCTACAAGATACACTACGCGACCAAGGTACCCATGTACATGTCAAAATACTTCCCAAAGGTCAGTGAATACCACGATCACAACACCAGAGGGAGCTCCACAAATCATGTTAAACCCAGATTCGGCTCAAACAAGGGACTAAACACGTTTCGCATTATGCCACATCAATGTGGAACGCCCTACCCAAAGCTGTAAAGGAATGTGAATCACTACCCACTTTCAAAAACACTCTCAAAGAACACCTACGGGAGACTGCAATTCGAAACTGGCCCCTACAAATGTCCTAACCCAGTTGTACAGTAAATGACCAAGTATGGCTTTGTCAGTATTCCAATGTACAGTGTACAGTGCCCCCCCCACCTACCCAACCCCCCCCCCCCCCCCACCTCCAATATACAGCCCCCACCCACCCACCCAACCCCACCCCACCCCAATGTACAGTTTCTACGTCAAATGTATATACACTCTTTTTCTGGACACTTTTTGTATCACAAACAGTACTGTATTTGCAAATCTGATATGTCATAAATGTATAGATGTAGCAGTACTGTCTATCTGTATGTCATGTATGTCATATATGTTATGATGAATTGAAAATGGGGGACCCTGATGTAAACAAGACGAAAGTCTTTCTCTGGTCTGCATCCCCTTAACAATTGTATGTGAATGAATGAATGAAAACTTTATTTAACAGATTGCAGAATGGGTACAATACAGTACGGCTCAATACATACAATTGTTAAGGGGATGCAGACCTGAGAAAGACGTTTGTCTTGTTTCCATCAGGGTCCCCCATTTTCAATTCATATAGACATTTATGACATACACAACATACATGACATTTATGGCATAGGGACATATAGGTATTTAGTACTGATACATTTGTGACATAAACGGTATTCCAATATACAGTACTGTCTGTTACCCCTAGATCCTGACAGAGTATACATATGATGGGGAGGGGACTGTACATTAGGAGGGGGTGGGTGGGTGGGAGAGAAATATACATACGGCGGGGAGGGAATATATACATGCGGTGGGGAGGAGACTGTCTATTAGGAGGTGGTGGGTGTTTTGGGTATTTACGGTGGCCAGTTTCGAATTGCAGCCTCCCGTAGGTGCTCTTTGTATGTATTGAGCTGTACTGTACTGTACCCATTCTGCAATCTGTTAATAAACTTTTCAATCAATCAATCAATCAATGCTCCCCCGCTATCTCCCAGTGAGAGGATTCTACGGCGCTGCAGCTGGACCCTATTGTAGGAGCACGGTAGCAGTTGCGCGCGCGTCGAGTTCAGAGATAACTTTGAAGATCATTCCCACCTCACGTAGCCTGTGCCTGTCTGCACGGTAATAGTAACATCGAGATCTAGGTAACATTACCGTTCTAATCTCTAAATACATACTTGTCTGGCCTTCCACACTAATCATTACAACTGAGATTAATTAGAACAACGTGAAAGCTGTAGAAGAGTGTCTTCGATGATTTTAATAACCGTGCATATTAATTATGACAAATCATAGGCCATGGAATGGTGTATAATACAAGAGTGCAACTCAGTGGTAGTAAGTGGGATTGCAACAAAACTGTTTTACATGATAGAAACATGTGAGTTGTGATTGGATTTCTAATAATTCGTTAAATTATAAAATTATAATTTTTTTTACATTTGTATTGTTTTTATTCTTGTTTTATTATTATTATTATTATTACAGACATGGATTGCCGGTAGTAGCCTGTTTATCTCATTGGTTAACTATACATTTTTTTTTAAACGTCATGGTAACATCATGTCAAGTCCCAGTCCGACATTCAACACAAGACGTGGAAGCAGATGTAGCTACTAGCTAGCTACCTACTGTAACTAGTTTAGTAATAGTGAATTTGCCAGGGCTGATGAGCAACAAGACAAGTATGTTGAAACGTTAGCTAGCACTATATAGAATTACTGACTATTCTGACAGAGAACGTTGTCAAATTGGTCATTAGTTCCATGGTGTTGGTGTAATAATAAGTAAGCTAATGTTAGCTAGCTGATGCTATTCGCTAGTTAGCTATCAAGCTAATGTCAGTTCAGCTAATGTTAGCTAGCTAGCCCAGCTAATCTGCTTGCTACAAAGGCTTATTGCTGCCACGCAAAAATTTATGAATTTTTTTTCGTGGCCTCAAAATAGTATTTTGTTACCTCAAAATGTATTTAGTTATCTCAAATTAATCAATTTGGGGCCTCAAAATTATATTTTGTGGCTTGGCCTCAAAATAGTTACCTCAAGTATTTTTCCCCTCAAATTAATCAATTTGAGGCCTCAAAATAGTATTTTGTTCCCTCATGATTTGAACAAACCTTCACTCACTGGAAATGTCTTTTTCCCATAGATGTATACACGAAAATGTGAGTCTCTCTCTCTCGAACGCAGTGAGCGCTCCGTAATATGATCATGATCATTATGAATATGATCGACTGGAATAAAATAATAATAATAATACGTTTACAACTTACATACTGTAGTTGTCTCCTTTGTTCATTAATGTTACCTAAATGTCATAAGTGAATTGTATATGTAGAAGGGTGGATTATCCCTACTTTATGAGAGTAGATATGAACTGTCACCAGGTAGTGGGAGCACAGCAGATCTGGGTCCGGCTGAGTCCCCGACTGTAGTGTAGGGGTATTAGAATTGGGATTTAGCAGAGGGAGCGGATGGGGCCTAGGGTTTACTAACCTAGGGGTTCTGCGCTGGTCCTTCTTGCCCTCCAGGGCGACTTACAGTAATTCCCCGAACACCCACACTTCCCCTAATACTTCCCACACCCTCTCACACCCGGTGGCAGTAGTGATGGATGATATAATTTCTCCCCAAAGCAGTACCTTTCCTTGTTGACGAGCGGAGACCTGTCCAGAACACCTGCCCCAATGATACATAGGCCGTGGGTAAGAAGGGGTTAAGCAGTAATGCACATTAATCGAAAGGAAGGGGTTAAACAATAATGCACATTAATTGACACACACACAGTTATCCCATTTGTACGCCTCTCCTTTTATATAAGTTGGGCATGCATTCAATACACGGCACAATGCATGGCACTTAGATCTTACACTCTACGGTAATGAAACAGGTCCCCGTAAGGGTTAATATACTTTTCATTCACCCGTAGGGAGAGAGAGAGGGTAATGGCGAGCTCCGCGAGCTATTCAATGGGAAAGATTATCAATATACATACGTGCTGTCTGCACAACTTAATCACACAACACATGTAACCAGAAAATTAAGTGGGCCCACAGTTTAAACAAAAAGCCTATCTAAGCCAGCATTACCCAAAACAACAAACGTCGGGGCGCCCCTAGTCACTGGTGCACGTGCCAGTTCAATGTATTTAATCTCTTCGCCCTTAGAGGGCATGCTCTCGAAAAGGAGAATGTTCGCCGATAATGTTCCAGAGCGCTAACAGTACCTGGTTTGAGTGTACCAACCGAGTGCTGGCCTGCTCCCGCAACGAATGTCTGTGACGCGAGATGGCCGTCGAACGGTCCCGTGGTTGTCACCTGTGATAGCAAGGGGGGCTGGCTGGCCTGACGTTAGGCAGGCGGAAGCTGTCGGCTAGGAGAATGCTGGAGGTGGGTGCGGTCCAGCGACGTCTGTTGCGGTGTCCACTGCGGGGCTGGGAGACGGTGGAGCGACGTGTGAGCTAACTGTGCTAACAGGCCTATACTTGAAGCTAAGCTTTGGGTCAGTGCGACCCCCTAGCCTTTCGCCTATACATTCCTAAACGCAGCGCGTGGAATATCCACAGCACAGTCCGGCAGTAGAACGTCTTCTTCTTGGTTCAAACGTACCCTAAGCACTATACTGGGAAGCTAAACTTTCGCATACGACGTTACTATCCCACACCGTGGCAGGAGTCGTATTTTGCGTGTCTTTAGTATCAGGAGCTCTTGGTCCACACATCTGCTTGCTTCAATGGAAAAACGACGAAGAGGTCGTCCCGCTGTAAGAGCTCCTCCTTCAGCCAGCCTCTTCTTCACCTGTTGTCACCAGCCCAACGTCGCACCAGCTCCCCCTGGCGGCAGTCCAGCGCCATGTCCCACTACTAAATGTCAATATTAGGATATGGAGAATCAAGACGGGTCAGCGAGTTACACAATGTTATCATGAACACAGTAGAGTACAAGGAATTAGAGTTAGACACATTGAATTATTGTTAGACATATTCAGGTGTCTACATATAGAAACAACTCACCAAAATTGACTATTGCACAACTGATTTGACAAAAAAAAATCCCCCCTAACTATTTAACAAAGAAGCATGTGTCCCTTGACAATTTGTTTTCTATTTGTTGTTCATAATCATTGCTCAGTTCCACGGAGCAAACAGAATACACAGATGTTCCGTTGTTAACTGTAGTCTTCCAGCAGAGCTCAGTTCAGTTGTCAGTCATCTACAGATCTGGAGTCTGTTAGCTTTAACTGCTTCTCCAGCGTCTGAGCCCTCCCGTTTCCACTCAACTCAGTCCTCAGATCAGCAATTGTCTTGGCACTATATGGAATGAAAAAAAAGAAAATAGTTTGGCGGTAAATGCCACGTCATGATGCATACATTACCCAAAATACATCAGTGACAGTTGTCATTGGAGTATAAAAAAAGAGGTCACGGCTTGAGATAGGTCAATTAATGATAATAACCTGTTATTTATTTACAATCACCTGTTGCTTGCTTACCAAGATATCTGTGATGATGTTGTAATGGCTATGAATAAGAGATCATCGTTTCTCATTATTACTGAGTTGAATTTGACAGAAAAAGTTCTGCCATAATTTAATCCTTCAGACAAATAACCATGTAGGTCTGATTTAAGTTGTAAAAGAACAGTTTTCAAACCTAATTTACCTAAACGTAGTATGTTGGGGTATTGTATACATTCATAGTTTAAGACAGCAGAGGCTGAGTACTTTCAGGTGATGTAGCCTATCACATTTACACTCCCAAGTGACTTCACAACTGCAAATATGTGGGCTGTTTCTGAATCAACTTAAATGGTTCTTAGTCCCCGGGATTCAGTTTGAATAATCATTAACTGTGTTAAAGGGATAGTTCTTCAGATTTTCGGACCCCTAGCCCTATTTCTTACTTACCAAAGATTATGTTGATCGGTAGAGTCCTTTTTTTAGCACAATCCATGCTGTTCCTCATACTCCGACTATTTAACCACAAACCAATGCCAAGTCAATGGGGTCACACTCCTGTCTGTACAAGCTGACTGAGGCTCACTGAAATCTACTTTGTGAGCACCGTGGGGTAGATTTCAGTGAGACTCAGACAGCTTGTACAGACAGGAGCATGACCCCATTGACTTTGCATTAGTTTATGGCTTGTGCTGAGAAAGGAATCTACCAATCCACAAAAAGGAGGACCCTTATGTAAACAAGACCAACGTCTTTTTCTGGTCTGCATCCTCTTAGCAGTTAGTATTGAGCTGTACTGTATTGTACCCATTCTGCAATCTGTTAATAAAGTTTTCAACCAATCAATCAATCAATCAATCAATCAATCAACATCACTGGGTAAGTAATAAATAGGGCTAGAGGTCCACAAATCTGAACTATACCTTTAATGCTTTGTTGAATTGAGACTAGAGTACATCAGAGGTGTGCAATTCATGCATAATTCACATGTAATTCATGGCACAACTCAAACAGGATCAAAGGATAATTTGTCTCTTGCCGTTGACTACTCTAGGCTACATTTATTTTCCGAAATAGGGTCCTGTGGTGGTCAGCGGAAGGAGAGGGACTTCACCGCTCTATTGTAGATGTAAAGTATGTGTAGGTGTGAGTGGCTCACCCTTTACCTGAGAGGAATGAGAATGATGCCACAGGTCAGGTTGAGCTGCTTAAGAATCAGGGGAATACTGGGTGTAGAGAACTGGAGAGAAAGAGAGAGATGAATTAAAACCACTGGCAAAAAATATATATATATTGAGTGTGTGCGTGTGTGTGTGGATGTGTTTGAGTGTGTGTGTGTGTGTGTGTGTGTGTGTGTGTGTGTGTGTGTGTGTGTGTGTGTGGATGTGTCGAGTGTGTGTGTGTCTGTGTGTTTGTGTCTGTGTGTTTGTGTGCATGCAGCTGTTTTTAGAACAAGCTGAGGAGGCTGATATAGAACTCTTTAGTTTAGGTATAACCAGAACATTTTGTTCTTTCAGTTAACGTACACATTTCTGTCACTTTTTTCACCACTATGGATTATTTGTCTTCTACTTCCACGTCACAAGCTTTGGTTTGGGCATTTTCCTTATTTCCCACCTGTGATTGATATCTGGACTTGAGTGTTAAGAGTGCAGAAGTGTCTTGTGCATGCAGCATGCATGTTTGTGAACTTACAGTGTGCGTGTGTGCATATTTGTGTGTTCCAGTGTTAATTTTGGCAGCTATTTTTATTTTAGTTTTAGTCTTAGACATGTGTCAAATGCTCCTTTTTCGTTTTCATCATATTTCATCTTCATTTATTTTTCATTTAGTCAGTTTTAGTCAAGGACAGGTCTGAGCATTTTAGTCTTTGTTTAGTCTCGATTTAGTCTTAAAAAAAGTAAAATTATTATTATTATTTTTTTTTAATACATTTCTTTTGTCTCGCCACTCAGTTACAGCCTCATAAGTTGGCGTGAGTTTTTTCTAAACAAAAAAAGCTAACGTTAGTGCTAGCTGGTTAGACTTATTGATTGATTGAAAACCTTTATTTATCCCCAAGGGGAGATTCAGGTGTCCATCACAGCATCAACACAGCCATCTAAAAACAGTTAATACATAACATACAATTATTTAGTACTTTGTTAAAAACAAAGTGTGTGAAGTTTGTCAGGGTCCTGGTTATTTTGACATAATTAAAATCCCCGTTGATGAGTATGAATGCGAATGTTACCTCGGAGGACTAGCGGATGTCACTCTTCTTCTACGGTGTTGGAATGTAAACAAGCTTGGCACAAGCTAGAACGCTACAGCAGCTGTATGTGATACCGACGTTCAATAAAGTAACCAACTGAAACATCACAACAACACCACTTCTGGAGTTAACTAAAATAACCACCCGCCACCTTTCCACTTACCGCTGGATTTGTTTCTGTCGGCTCGCATGATCGCATCATGGCGATAGCCATCCAGTTCCACCGCACTGGGATATTTCCATGCAAGCTGGACTCTGTATTCCACTTGGATTTTTACCAGGGCCGAAAGTTCATCTGTCTTGTTGACCAGTGATCTTACATTTCCCATGACGACGGAGGGCAGGTATGTTTTCCTATCATTATGTAAGCTATTTAATGTTCTATTGTGGTGCATGGGTCAAAACATAATGTAGCTCTCCGTTGCAGTCTGTCCTCCCATATCTCCCGGGGGGGAAACTAACACCCACAGCATAACAGTGGTACCCCCTACACACAGAACGCTGTGTTGGGGATACGGTTCCGCACGGACAATTATGTTTGATACTTTCCTGTCTGCAAACAAGCTACTGTTAGCTAGCAAGTAAACAGTCTTGACAATAAAACTAAATTGTATTTTGCAAACTACATTTTGTGTCGTCAGTTGTTGTCAACGATATTGCATGAATTATTTAGTCACGTTAGTGTCACATGGTCTACATTAACGTGACGTCACGTCTCGTTGTCGTCATGAAAAAAAGCTTCGTTGACGAACATCTTTAGTCATAATTTTCGTTGACAAAATTAACACTGGTGTGTTCATTATACATACCTTTGGCGGTGACAAGCTGGCGGTGGGGTCACTACCATAGATAGTGTTTATGGCTTTCTGCAGAAGCACAGCCTGACGCGTAAGACTCTTCAGGTACTCAGAGCTCTCCTTTGTACTTTCATGGCTTTCACCCACCTTTAGTTGCACAGGATCAATGGATCGAATTAGGAGCCTTGAACATAATGCATCACACATAATACCAGGAATGAACATATAGCATCACACATAATACCAGGAATGAACTTATAGTATCACACATAATACCAGGAATGGTAGCATTTAAGTAGTAGTCATACTCTCGACTAGTACGGCACAATGCCACCAAATCTCACTGGCCACGGTTGTCATATAATGATAATTACCTGTTATTTGATTACAATCACCTGTGTTTACTGACCAAGACATCTGTGGTCGAACACTATGAATAAAGAGAACATACCTGGCTCTTATATATTGAGTACGCTTCTCTCTCATGTTGCAGGGCTGAACGAAACTCCCCCTTACTCTCATACAGAGTGGCCAGCAGGTGGTAACTGCAGGAGATAAGGTGGGGAGGAGACAGGAGGTGAGGAGAATATTATTATTTCGTTTTTTTTATCTACTTTTTCTCCCATTTTCTATTTTTCTCCCATCCCAATTTCGTATTGTCCAATTCTACCCTCCCCTGTCTCGAACGCTGTTAGGCCATGCCTCCCACAGGCCGGCTGCAATGTGGACCAAGCCTTGCATCACATGTCCCCTCCGGTACACGAGGAGGCAGCTGTCGCATCTTTTCACCTGTACAGCGCGATCTCTCAGACACGCCGCCCCCGCTGCTTCCTGATTCTACTGCGCAGACGCACCAACCGACCTGTAGGAGTTGCTGTCCACAACGTCCGATCCCCACCCACCAGCTTCCCACCCCTAACACTGCCAATTGCGTTAGTATGAACGACCAGCCAAGCTGGTAGCAATGCCGAGAGCTGGGCTCGAACCCAGCATCTCCTGCATTAGTGGCGAGTGCCTTGCCCACTGCGCCACTTAGCCGCCCAGTGAGGAGAATATTATAAAGTGGTTAAAGATGCAGTACAGAATGTATTTGGGGATATATACACATATTCTTGAGGAGTTTGACTTGTAGATGGAAAACAAGCTATTTAGAACTTTCAAAGTCTATTATAACTTAAAATACAGCATTTCATATCTCTCATCCTCAGTCAGATATAGCGTGAGTCTGCCTCAGGGCAGCTCTGGCTGCAATTGTAGCTTACCACCACCGGTATGACTGTGTTTGAACGAATAATGGACTCTGTAAGCGCTCTGGGGTCACTGGGGTGTCATGAAGAGCGCTATATAAATTCAATCCATTATTATTATTTATAGCGAACTGGCTAGCATCTCATCTTGACTTGATATTTGAAAAATCTCTTGTTTCAGAGCATTATTTGCGCAAAAGCTGCCATTTAACAAATCATGACCACTTAATAATCGTTTCATATGAATGTCAGAGTGGTAAATTAATTTCCGTTCCAATAAAACAAATCACTTTGTGAGCAAATCCAGCAGTGGGCACATCGTTGCTGTTTCCAGTATGCAGACAGGCTGTACGAAATTAAATGTATGTTTTGTGGTTTAGGGTAGAAAAAGCACAGGAGGAGAAGGGTTATATCACAGTAATACTTTTTAATACAATTTACCCATTTCAGGTGTAAGTTATTTGGGGAATATCTCAAATTCTAGAACTCCAGAGGTTTCAATGACTGTGTTTGAGAATGTTCAGTTCTAACTATTCTAATACACATATCTGAAATGGTTAAAGCAATAGCATATTAAAGGAGCAGGCATCTCACCTGTGTGCATGTTTGAGGGAAGTGGCACCATGGTATTTTGAGGTTAAAGTTAATGCATTCTGTAGGAACTTCAGGGAGAGATCATACTCCAACAGTCCATGAAGCACCAGTCCCAGCATGCTCTATACAGAGACATCAATACACACAATTACCACTATGCAGGTCTAATGTTCTTATCCCTTATGCCATAATCCATGTAGAAAGCTTGCTTGGATGGTAGAATATGGGGTTGAGTGTGCAAGCATGTCATTGGTGTTATCTAGCGATGTCCCGATCAGTAAGATCGGTATCAGGGCCGATCACGGCATATTTTAATTAGATAAATTAATTACACAGCAAATTATCGCGTTATGAAAATTAACTCAAAATTTATTAAAACAAAAAACTATATATATTTTTCTCTTTAAACAAAAAAAAATCTCATTCATTCCATAACAACGTAGAATAAACATTTACAAACTTTTTTTCAAAATGGTCTATTTGCATGTTCTTGGTATCTGATATCTGATTCTAGGGACATCTATGGATCTCGGGGAATGTATTCCCAGTGTCAGAAATACTGTGTCTGTTACTAGGCTTGAGTAAATTGTAATGAACCAAATGAGAATAGATTTTTTTTTACTGTGAATAACACCATGCTAAAATTGACCAGACCTGAAAAATCTAAGCAAATGAATAAAGGGAAGATGATTAAACAGAAGGTTTTGTAGATACAGTACTGAATTCTGCCATCCGGACACATGCAATTTGAAATAGGATTATAGAATATAAAATATCAGGCCTAAAATGGTTATGCGATTAAAATGTGATTAATTAGATTAATTAATTACAAATCCTGTAATTATTTAGATACATTTTTTAATAGCCTGACAGCACTAATTTTAATTGATCGGTATCGGCTATATTAAGCCTGATCAAATTCGGATCCATTTTGGCTATTTTCTTCTTGATGCAGAGCTATTCAATTACCAAACATATACAGTATTGCCTATATTAGATTGGTTTAACTAACTTTAATGTACTTGAAGTGTGCATTGTGCAGCTGTATTATCTAGGAAATACAAATATTGGATTGGGAATATTAAATGACTCTGGAATATTAAATGACTCTGGAATATTAAATGACTCGGATCAGGATCAGGGGCAATGACATAATATCAGCTTTAGACAAGAAGAAACACTGTGCTGCCCTCTTTATTGATCTGTCAAAAGCTTTTGATATAGTCGATCACTATTTACTCTTAAAAATATTAGCTACTATTGGTTTGGATAGAAATGTATGTGATTGGTTCCAAGACTATCTATCAGAGAGACGTCAGTATGTAAGTCAGGTTATGCCCAATAATTTTTTTATCAATAACTAAAGGTGTGCCACAGCAGGGTTCAATTCTAGGTCCTGTCCTCTTCACTATTTATATTAATGATATTGTGTATTCGCTGAATCGCTGTCAAGCCCATCTGTATGCAGATGATACTGTTGTGTATTATATTGCTGACTCTGTACAATTGGCCATTGAGAACTTACAACATTCCTTTATTACCCTCCAGGAAGATCTTATTAAACATAAATAGTTTCTTAATGCTAAATGTATGCAGTTTTCTATAGCCAGACACATTGAATATGATGGTTTATCTTGGTGTGCTCAATGAGAAATTTACATTTAAATTCCATGTGGACAACCTTGCCTGCAAGTTGCGACAGAAAATTGTCTTCCTTCCTATATAGAAACAGAACCAGCTTTTCTTTGATTAGTAGGAAGAGAGTTGTCGAAGCAGTTTTCTTATCAGTCCTGGACTATGGTGATGTAATTTATAGGCATGCTGCGGCCTCAACCGTTAAATCCTTGGACTCTGTATATCACTCTGCCCTCAGATTCATCACTAATGATAGATACAACACTCATCACTGTGTCCTTTATGAGAAGGCTGGTTGGTCCTCGCTGATGGAGAGGCGCAACAAACACTGGTATTTGTTCATTTTTAAGGCCCTTATTGGTAAGCTACCTCCTTATACTACATCATTATTGGAATGGAATTGTGGTACCTATGGAACCTGTTCTAGTGACTGGCTGGTCCTTAAGGTCCCTCAAGTTTGCTCAGAGCAGGGTAAATCTGCATTTTGCTATGATGCCCCTAGCTCATGGAATGAACTCCAACAGTCCTTAAAGCTTGGGATTCTCCCCTCTGTTGCAGAGTTTAAAACCTTGATCTCCTACCTTTGACCATTAAGTTGCACATGTTTTAATTGATTGTTATCCTTACTTGTCTTATTGTTATGATTTTATATGCTGTGTGATTTTATATGCCTTTTTTTGCTTAAGTCTGTATGTACACTCGACGTGACTGTAAATGAGAGAAACCTCAGTTGCCTTTTGAGTTTAAATAAAGGTTTGAAATTAAATGAAATAACTTGATTGGGACATCCCTAGTGTTATCAAGTGTGAACCTCCCAGAACAGGTACTTGAATTAAGCTGAAGAAGGCTGAGTGGTAAGTTCCAGCATTCTAAGCACCAACCCTCTTTACATCCGCACTCACTGTCTCTAACAACAATCTAGATTATAATCAGCTTCCTCACCAAAGTGCTTCCCTACTTCATATCTTTTTTGTACACAGATCCATAGTTAGTGTCCTTCCTCTAAGCTGCTGGCTACACTAACTACTAACTAACTACACTTCTGAAGCCTTCTCTTGACCTGGCTGCAACTCATACCTGCCAACACAGTTGCTCTCTCTTTTTTCTTCTTCTTTTTTTAAACCCTTTCCAGTCCCATTAAACTTCTTCTTTTCATTTGCTTCCGCCACCACATCTCCCAACAATGGCACAATGAGCTACACAAATGGACCTATCTCAAATTCTGCCCTGATCCTCCAATCACAACTGTTGCTGCTTCCAAAAAGCAGTTTGGATTGGAGGATCAAGAAAAGAGGGCGGGGTCTGAGATAGGTCAATTAAACAAAAAGGCTGGACCACAGTACCAGATCACAGCTTTAGGTTGGTGATGACAATAATCTGGGTGGATTTAAAAGCACAAAGAAAACATGATTTATTTGACCATATCAATGAGGGGTATATTCACACAGCCTACATTCATGAAGAGTTTCATCTGGAGATAGAAAATACACTGTTGGAAACTTTCTTATCCCTTTGTAAATATGAATGTAGATATGTTTTATTCCAGTGTACATTACTAACATAAACAAACCATTTACAGCCACAAAATACAGTGAATACAATGTTTGACCTGTTGTCTAGTTTTAGTCCTTGAATCAACAGTCAACTAGAGAATGAAAAAAGTTCTCTATTCTTTATTTTTGGTGGTGGGGTTCCCCATTTATTTATGTTTGTATCACTAATCTAGTCTTTAAAGCTGCTGACCTGGTGCTTCAGTGTAATTTACCTTCCACAAACAATCAAAATCTCTTTCATTCGCCAAATAAATCTTTTAACAATAAAAGAATCAAACAATTTTCTCAGATAGGCAGGATAATGTTTTCTTTTTAATATCCAATATGAGCCGGATAATTATTCCGCCGTCTGAACTGCAAACATTATTTTTTTTCAAATTTCAAATCAGACAAAACTAAGCCATATTTGTGCTGCATGAGCAGATGAGGGAAAAAATGAAATTGTGACAAAGAAAGAAGAAATCGTCAACAGAAAAAAAAGGTTGTAGTAGAACAATTTTCAGATGAGGTCTTACTTACGTCCAATAGTGCAACCTGTGGGTGGTCCTCCCCACAAACAAGGAGAGCAAGGTAGCGAGCGCGATATAGAAGCTGCAGGGAGATGGAATGCTGTCCGCCAGCAAAGCAGTACAGGGCCAAGTAAGTCTGAAAGCACAGTCAAAGTACACACAATGTAATAATACATTTAATAATTACATTTAGATCGGAGCAACAGGTGAAATAACATTTGAATCCATCAGATTATTTTGACTTTGAGATACATGATACATCTCTCTCTCTCCCTTTTATAGAACATTTATTTTCTCTTTAGTAGTAGTTCATGTATAATGTTTATGTTCCAAATTATTTAGGTTGATTGTTGACATTCAAGCAGAAACTCAACAACTCACATACAGGTACTAGTATATTAGTTTCTTCTCTAAATTGCACCTTATAGACTGGCAATGTCACTACTTGTAACTCACTGTCACTCACTCACTACTTACTCACTCACACATCCAGTCACTCATTCACTCACAGTTAGCCACTCTACCCCTGGTGGCAGCTCACATGCACTGCACCTTGCTTTGCATATAGTATTCTTGTGCTTTCTGTTTTTCTTCAGCTGGATCAATGAGTGGATTTAGGTAGAGGCACTCACATAGTCCTGTATTGTCTGTGGGTGGTCTACACCCAGCACTCGCTCACTGGTCAGGACAGTCTTTTCCTGGTGGCTTAGTGCCTGTGAAACATACAGAGAGAGAGCGAGAGAGAGATTGAGAGAGAGAGAGGGAGAGAGAGAATCATTTTGATCACAATGTCTTCAGAGTGTGTGTTTGTATAGTCTATGTAGGGTACCACGGGGCAAAGAGACCCCCGGGTAAAAGGCCCCCTGTCCCAAAACAATATATGGCACCACATTTTATCTTACAGGGAGAGAGAGAGAGAGAGAGAGAGAGAGAGAGAGAGAGAGAGAGAGAGAGAGAGAGAGAGAGAGAGAGAGAGAGAGAGATTAGTGCTGTAACAAAGGCTGTCTAGATTTAGTCTGTGTATGACAGTGTACTTACATGGGTGTATTCCCCCAGGGTATAGGTGAGACGTCCCAGGAGACGGAGGCACATACACACGTCCTCGTGCAACACTCCACAAACACTGCTGAATAGAGTCAGGGCCTGGCTTATCAGTTCATATCCATCTTTGAGGAGCCCTAAAAGACAACGCACCAAAATATACTGGTTATTTTCTATACATTTTACTAATTTTAGTTGTCAGTTAAGTAGTAAAAGGGTTGCTTGTTCAAACTCAAAGTGACAGCGCCTAATACTGCCGACGTGCTCCTGAGCAAGGGCACCTACATAACACCCCATGTAGCACCAACACGCTTGGCTAAGACACTGTAAAAAAGAAAACTGTAAAAAAAACGGTAAATGTCTGGCAGCAACGGTTGCCAAATACTTAGTGTCAAATTACAGTAAAAAAAGTAGAAAAACAAAAGTAACCTGTACAATAATACAGTGAATTTCCAGTGAAAAAAAACATTTTCTTTTTTACAGTGTAGCTAACAGCTGAATATGGTGGTATAAAGCAACGGGCAGTTGCTTGCAGTATGTTATTGTGGTTGTATCAGCCTTGCATGTAACATTGCAATGCGACAGCATACACTGTAAGTGCATCAAAGTCTGTCTAAAGAGAAGTCACCAGCGTGATAACAGGGACTAACAAGACCCCCATTAAGAATCTGGCATACATCATGTCATTGTTTTTCCTTCATATTTGAAGTCACAGGTAAATGACTGATGACGCTGAATGGTTAATTTGGGGAAGAAAGAAAAAAAAAATGTGATAGAGAAATGCCTTTTTTCCCACTCAGATGAGCTTCTACTCATGCATCATCCAGTGTTTCCTGTCACAGAGTCACTGCACGATTCCCAGCCTTTTTGGGACGGATCACGATTTATTTAAAACATCTTAAAACCTCACATTTTACCTCAAAATGCAGCGAATTACAATTTCAATCACATTTCATTATATTCTCTGTTTGTTTTGTAGCAAAAACTCCCACGTGCTCCGTCTCCTCATTATATAGACTGTTGTGTGATCGACATACAAACCAGAGTGTGTATCACGTCAGGACCATACAGTATGTATAAGTCTGTGGGGGTTAGACAGTATCTGTTACCCTGCTGCACTGCAACCTGCGCACGCTGCATGAGCCGCGTGGCATCAGTTGCTGTAGGCTTGATATGTTTGACCTCCGGAAACATATTAACCACGTCTTCCTCGCCAAACACTGGCCTGTGACGAGAATCAAATGCATACTCCTTCAGCTGTATCTACATAGAGAGAGAGAGAAAGAGAGGGAGGAAGGAAGGAAGAGAGGGAGGGAGAGAGAGAGGGAGGGAGGGATGGATGGAGACCGAAAGAAAGGGAGGGAAGGGAGGGATCAATTGGAAACCATTTACATAATACATGATCGCAGTATGGCACCCTCTGTTGTCTCGCCCCACCACTGGCTTTGTGGACAAAGCCACCATGGGACAGTATGTGATAGAAAGTCACACACTTTACATGACTTTTGATGCTGAGAAAAAATCTCCTGCTGCCTCTCCTGCCAGGTCATAGACTGCCTCTCCTACCAGGTCTCTCTCTCTCTCTCTCTCTCTCTCTCTCTCTCTAAGAACACGTGCATATTAAATGGTTAGATGGATCCTGGATTGTAGCTTTAAGACAGTCATATAAAGCATTGGGTCAGTAATATCGTTATGTATTGCAGTGTGAGATATCTTACCTGGATACCTGTCTTTATGGCCATCTCTCTGAGGAGGGAGATCTTCTGAAGGCTGTAATCCTTTATGACTTCATCTATACTTTCACTAAAAAACACAGAGAGGAAGATACATTATAATATCACGTTTCACATGCACACACACTGTCAGTGTCACACACACACACACACACACACACACACATGCATGTTCACTCGCAAACACACACACACACACACACACATACGTACATATACACATACACACACACACACACACACACACACACACACACACACACACACACACACACACACACACACACACACACACACACACACACACACACACACACACACACACACACACACACACACACACACACACACACACACACACACCTGTGAAGTGTGCAATGGTAATAATCAGCAGCCTCAGTCTTGATCTTGACCCAGAGGTCACCGGGTGTCAGTCTAGCCCAGGCAGCATCAGTCACCATAGCAACACGACTTCCATGGCTACGCCGACGCCTGCCTCTGCGACGAGAGAGGAGCTCATCTGAGGTGGAGTCAGGACACGAGGAGGAGGAGCCTAGGAGGCAGTTCAGGAAGTGACTGACAGCAGCGGAAAAAGCTGCAGGTTCCACAACCTGGGTGGAAGTAAAAAATAAAAATAAAAATAGATAACAGGTTGTTAGTGTTGCATTATAAAATGGTACATAATAAAGTGGTATTACATGTTTTAGGCAAGGGTGGCTGTAGTGGGAGTAGTAGTTTGAGGCAGGTCACCTGTAGATAGATCCTGAAGATGTGCTTTGCACTCCTGATGATCACCTCACTGATGGCAATTCTCTGCAGGGGAATATTTTATGTTACTAAAGACAGTGGCGTTTGGACATGGGTTAAGCCTAGCCTGAGACTAAGAACGGTCTTTAGTCTAGTCTAGGACAATGATGGGCAACTGTTAGCTTAGGGCTATATTTGGCCCTCACATATTTACACCCAACATCCTCGTCACTTAATCATCTACGTGTGGTAATAGATGCCAGCCCGTAAACTACTTCTAACCATGGTTAGGAGTTCCTTACTATCCTCCTCCAATTTGCATGCATTTTGAATGGTTGGGAGGATACACGTCTCATCTCTCTGTTGAGCTATATCTCTGTCAGATAACCATACTGTAGTGGTCAGATAACCATACTGTAGTGGTCAGATAACCATACTGTAGTGGTCAGATAACCATACTGTAGTGGTCCATGGAACTCTGTGACCTCACTGAGTCACTGTATTAGCGAATGTGGTGTGTGTTGGTGATTGTGGTGTGTGTTGGTGACTGTGGTGTGTGTTGGTGACTGTGGTGTGTGTTGGTGTCTGTGGTGTGTGTTGGTGACTGTGGTGTGTGTTGGTGACTGTGGTGTGTGTTGGTGACTGTGGTGTGTGTTGGTGACTGTGGTGTGTGTTGGTGTCTGTGGTGTGTGTTGGTGACTGTGGTGTGTGTTGGTGACTGTGGTGTGTGTTGGTGACTGTGGTGTGTGTTGGTGACTGTGGTGTGTGTTGGTGACTGTGGTGTGTGTTGGTGACTGTGGTGTGTGTTGGTGACTGTGGTGTGTGTGTTGGTGACTGTGGTGTGTGTTGGTGACTGGTGTGTGTTGGTGACTGTGGTGTGTGTTGGTGACTGTGGTGTGTGTTGGTGACTGTGGTGTGTGTTGGTGACTGTGGTGTTGGTTGGTGACTGTGGTGTGTGTTGGTGACTGTGGTGTGTGTTGGTGACTGTGGTGTGTGTTGGTGACTGTGGTGTGTGTTGGTGACTGTGGTGTGTGTTGGTGACTGTGGTGTGTGTTGGTGACAGGTGTGTGTTGGTGTCTGTGGTGTGTGTTGGTGACAGGTGTGTGTTGGTGACTGTGGTGTGTGTTGGTGTCTGTGGTGTGTGTTGGTGACAGGTGTGTGTTGGTGACTGTGGTGTGTGTTGGTGACTGTGGTGTGTGTTGGTGTCTGTGGTGTGTGTTGGTTGGTGACTGTGGTGTGTGTTGGTGACTGTGGTGTGTGTTGGTGACTGTGGTGTGTGTTGGTTGGTGACTGTGGTGTGTGTTGGTGTCTGTGGTGTGTGTTGGTGTCTGTGGTGTGTGTTGGTTGGTGACTGTGGTGTGTGTTGGTGACTGTGGTGTGTGTTGGTTGGTGACTGTGGTGTGTGTTGGTGTCTGTGGTGTGTGTTGGTGACTGTGGTGTGTGTTGGTGACTGTGGTGTGTGTTGGTTGGTAACTGTGGTGTGTGTTGGTGTCTGTGGTGTGTTGGTTGGTGACAGGTGTGTGTTGGTGACTGTGGTGTGTGTTGGTGTCTGTGGTGTGTGTTGGTGACTGTGGTGTGTGTTGGTGACTGTGGTGTGTGTTGGTGTCTGTGGTGTGTGTTGGTGACTGTGGTGTGTGTTGGTGTCTGTGGTGTGTTGGTTGGTGACTGTGGTGTGTGTTGGTGACTGTGGTGTGTGTTGGTGACTGTGGTGTGTGTTGGTGACTGTGGTGTGTGTTGGTGACTGTGGTGTGTGTTGGTGACTGTGGTGTGTGTTGGTGACAGGTGTGTGTTGGTGACTGTGGTTCACCTGTACATGTTGGAGCCTCCCTCTCTCCTCTGTCCTCCCCAGTAGCTCCAGCACGGTACCCAGGTAGCGCATGTTCACACCCTGCTGGTGTAGCGCTACCGCCAGGGTTGCTCCATCCATAGGTACTGCTGTTTGTTCTAGACAGTCTCTCAGCTACAACACAAGACACACACACACACACACACACGCACACACACACACACACACACACACACACACACACACACACACACACGCACACACACACACACACACACACACACACACACACCACCATCATCATCATCATAACCCTCATCTGCAGCAACAGCATTGTTATTATCATGATCATCAGCATCTCTCCACCTTCATCACACAAATAGCCTAAAGCTGATACATCAGACCCATGCATCCGTGTACTTGGGCTCTATCACAATCAGGGCTACCTTTGGGGGAAAACAAACGTAATTTCCCTGTATATTGCTATTACTTGGCCCATATAAAACCTGTTGGCAGGATGCTTACATTTATTGAAATGTTTGTTTTTGTTAAGGCATCAAGTTAAGTCAAGCAATGAATTACTTTCCAACAATATATATATGTGGTAAATACAAATATATAAATGTTTATATGTATAGCACTATTGTACATGCTATCATACAGAGTTATATGGGTAGACTATAGTATGAGTAGGTTAAACTTATGATTATAATGATTACTATGATTACAGTGTAGGGTAGTTGTGGACAGTGAAAGCAGTAGGTAGGTATAAACTGAGTATAGGCAAAATAGTCCAAAGTTCATACAGTATGGGTAACAGAGCCTAGGCAATGGAGTCAGAGTTCAGAGTTTATATGGTATGGGGGGGAGGGGCTGTCATCGTGGTACAGAGTTTAGGGAGATGACAGCTGAGGGAAAGAAGCTGTTCCTGAGTCTGCTTGACTTGGAGCGGAGGTTCCTGTAGCGAAACAGTCCATGATTGGGATGTGAGATGTCCTTGACAATGCCGTGTGCAGTCCTCAGACACCACAGACTCAATTGCAGGGAGTGATGTACCGGTGATGCGTTACTTGGGTGGTTTCCGGTCAGAGGCAGTACAGTTGGATGACAGACTGTGATGCAGTTGGTGAGGATGCTTTCTATGACACACCGGTAAAAGTTCACTGTATTCTGAGGAGATAGGTGGGCTTTCCTCAGTCTCCTCAGGAAGAAGAGGCGCTGGTGAGCCTTCTTGACCAGTGACGAGGTGTTGAGGTTCCAAGAGAGGTCCTCAGAGATGTGGACTCCCAGGAATCTGAAGCTAGAGCCACGCTCGACCTCCATCCCGTTGATATGGACGGCGGCGTGTGTGCCGGCTCTAGTCTTCCTGAAGTCTACGATGAGCTCCTGTCACCAGATCTAAAAGCGGTGTCATGTGCCTTGAGCAGTAAACAGACCTCTCTGTTCATCCACGGCTTCTGATTGGGGAATGTAGTAATGTAACATTTAATATTACGGTTATTAATCTCTGGGTGACCTAACTTTAAGCAAATTGTTATTTATGTGATAGTCTTCAGCATGACTTACATCTGTTTGTTTTGTCCTAAAGTTGAGGATTGTGAAAAAACTCAGCCTACCCCCTGTTTACTCCCCATGAACCCCCCCCAAGGCGTGGCAATCACAGTGCAGTGCTGATGACACGATGCCAGACTGATGTATTGTTTCACTGAGTGACTCACCACTGCTGGAATCTGATTGGTCAGGAGGAAGGCAGCAGCATCTTCTAACAGCTGCTTCTGTTGCTGAACCCCTTCAGCACATTCTGGGGGGAAACGCACTCCTGCAGCAAAGAGACACAATGTGATTTGTATCAGAAATATCTGCGTCAAAATGCAAACCCATATTTCGCTTTTAGTGTGTGTGTGAGATTACATGTTTGGCTTTGTGTGAGTAAGCGTGATTGGAGTAAATAAGGGTAAAACATATATATATGTATTTATGTATGTATGTACAGGGTGGTACCTGAAGAGCAGACATCAGGGTTGAATCGGATGTCAAAGCAAGATTTGCTTACTGAGCCAACAGCCTTACACGCCTCCATGATCACCTCTCTCCTCTGACATTCTTATAATAACACAAATGGAAATATATTAATATATTTACACACACACACACACATATGGAAATATATATATATATATATATATATATATATATATATATATATATATATATATATATATATATATATATATATATATATATATATATATATATATATATATATATATATATATATATATATGCACACCTAGGGCTAAATCCACAAAGAATGGATTGCACGGAGCAAGTTGCACCCTTACTTATAAATAAATAAATAAAATGTTCATTCAATCAATCACCGTGCAGATTGATTGATTGAATGAACATTTTATTAGCAGATTGCAGAATGGGTACAGTACAGCTCAATACACACAATTGTTAAGGGGATGCAGACCAGAGAAAGACTTTCATCTTGTTTACATCAGGGTCCCCCATTTTCATTTCATAATGAATTGTAAGTAAGGGTACAACTTGCTCCGTGCAATCCATTCTTTGTGGATTTAGCCCATGTTTTGTCAGCAAGACTCGGCAGACTGGTATTTTAGCTTGCTTCAAAAGTTTGTGACAAAGACACAGAGTCTTTATTCCTCTAATAGAACAGTGAATCAACCAGTCTTCCTAAGGCTGCGGCAACATTGATCCGTTGTGTATGTTCGTCAACATCTGTTTCTATTTCTTTTTCAACAAGGAGTATCCGCTCGTTGAACAGGGCTGTCGCTGTGTCTGTCACTGTGTCCGTCTCTGAACTTTTGGAACTACTGACGGATACGTTACCATCCACAAAGCTGCTGTTTCTGTGTGAAGGCATGATTATGTTATGTTCTAATTTAAAAAAAATAAACCAACGGACAGTAATACCTTCCTGTACATTTTCTATCCGTTCATTGACGGATCAATGTAGGGCCGCAGCTTAACTCTCTCCTCAGTCTCATTCACCCATGTTATCTCCAGCTGCTGCTGTAGCCTCAGTCTCCGGTGTTTTGACCAGCTCTTCCAGCGTCTGGGCTGCTGGATCTCCTGGCTCCTCCTGGCTCTCTGGAGCGGTTTCCATTTGTCTGAGCCCCAGCGACACCAACTTGAGGAAGATTTCATACCTGTGATATACATAAGGTGACCAAGATGGATTTAACAATTGAATCAAATTGGACATAGCTCATCTTTATAGCTAGGTCAATTCATCCCTAAGGGTAACCTAACAGTTACTCAGATCTAAACACATATACAACATCTACATTATTTGTGTGCCCCGCATCAGCCTCATGTTACTGGGAACTGATCCTGCTATCTGCACTGTGCCATGTCCACCTGATCTATACTCTAGACATCTGCAGTATCAATAATTATCTCAACATCTACAATTTCTCTCAGGAATGAATAAAGCAGGTATATATTCTATACCTATCTATGTAATTTCTATCTGTCCTCTTTTACCTGTGTTGGACAAAGGCTTCTATCAGCTCAGGTCTCAAGCTGGCCAGGCTGTGCCGGTGTCGTCTTGGGTAACCAAGACTCTCCCTTAGGTGCCCCTCCCCTTCCTGTGAGAACAGGAAGTTGAGGTCCGGAGGGAAGGTCCTGAGAAGGTCCAGGATGTAGGATCGCCCGTCGTTACCCAGGATGCCCTTGGTCTCAACGGAGGAACAGAGCTCCACGGGAAGTTGGGTGTGGTCAAGTACCATATGACGATGAATTCTCAATGGCCCATTCGTCTTATCCAGTAGCTCCACAAACCTGCAGTAAAACACAACTGCCGTCAATGGTGCAACACTTGCATATCATGGTATTACACATTGCATGTAGTGTGTGTGTGTGTGTGTGTGTGTGTGTGTGTGTGTGTGTGTGTGTGTGTGTGTGTGTGTGTACTCTTTTACTTCTAACCTTGTGGGTCATTTGAGTGTTAAAGGGGGTTATGACCCCCATATATCCTCCATGATTCACACTATGTCCATGAAGATAGAAAGTTATGCAACATCCTATAGAGTGAGGTAATTCTGGCTGATCTTTTTTTTTATACATTTTAAGAGGCTAAGGCATAAATGTAGTCAATGGACAGTAATCACTAGTAATCCACACAAGTACAAGTACAGTAATGCAATAATACGTGTGTGTGCATGTGTTAGTGTGTGTGCATGCGTGCATGTGTGTATTTGTGTGTGTGTGTGTTACCTTGGGTGTGAGTGAACAGTCTTTCCATAGTCATTAGAACCATAGACTACACTCTGGTCTTGAGTCCTCTCCAGTATCCGAGGAACAATTGTTTGGGCTGTAACACGGTAACCACGGTAATCTACCACAGCTGTTCCCAGTGTGTATAGGCCCTCTGTGTCAATAGATGCATATGCCTGTACCAGAGAAGTGGAGACAATTACCTTTAGTTCAGTTGCAAGGGACTGCTGAGCCACTAGCCTATTGTTTTTTTTAATCTTTTTCTCCTTATTTTCTATTTTTCTCCCATCCCAATTTCGTGTTTCCAATTCTCCCCTCCCCTGTCTTGAACGTTGCTCGACTATGCCCCCCACTGGTCGGTTGTAGGGAGGATAGAAGCCTTGCATCATGTGTCCCCTCCGGTACACGAGGAGGCAGCCTGTCACATATTTTCACCTGCCAGCGCGGACTCTCAATGGCGAGGTGTAACGCATGGGAGGCTCACACTACCCCCGCCACTTCCTGTCTCTGCTGTGCAGGCGTCCCCCAACCGACCTGTAGGAGTCGCTGTCCACAACATCCAAATTACCACCCATTGACTTCCACCCGCTGGCTCTGCCAATTGAGTTAGTATGACGGCCGGCCCAAGCCGGAGGCAATGCTGACACCCGGATTCGAGACCGGAGTCTCTTGCATTGGTGACGAGCGCAATCTCCGCTGCGCCACCCAGCCGCCCGCCACTAGTCTATTGTTAAAGCCCCAGTTTGTATTTCTTTTAATTTTTTATGTAAAATAATCTTTCTGGAATTTTCTTAATCCGTCAGCCATCAAATATAGGTATATTTCACTCCAGTGTTTACAAACATTACCAACGTAAATAAAGCATTTACAGTGGTGTAGTGGTTATCACACCACAGAAGTAACTTCCTAATCCAATACCTTTTTAAGACCTATCAAAATCATATTTTCTTTTACCTTTCTAAGACCTAAAATTCTGTTTATTAAATTTAAAACTGTTTAAGACTTTTTAAGACCTGTAAACGACACACCTATTCCACATATGTTTGAGTGGTTGAGTCTACACACTGTCCTCATTTCAAGCAATTGAACATCTTAATAGTGCATCTTTAAGATATGGCTGAGGCTGTGAGTCGTCATTACCTGGACCCCTCTCAGGTCACAGATGGCAGCAGCGTGGGCAGCAGCATTGCCCCCTAGTGGCCGGTAGTTGTCAGACATGTCGAACCCCAGGCTGAAGAACAGATTGTTCCAGATGAACATCTGCATACGAGGCTCCTCCCCCGGGTTGATTGCCATGACATTACCGTCCACAACTGCCATGGCACCTCGTGTTGCCGCAGCCACAAAGTCACTGTTGGTCTGGATGGGGAGGTGAACACATTTACATTTAGTCATTTAGCTGGCGCTTTTATCCAAAGCGACTTACGAGTTCTGTACGACAAGTCAGCAGGAAGGGTACAATTCTTACAACTGAGTAACAATGTTCACCAAACAGTACTGAAACATGGGTGCTGCAGTGATGAGTGCATAGTAGTAAAGAAGACATATTAGTATAGTAGGAAGAGTGCATGGTAGTATAAGACAGTAAGAAGGTTAGTGTTTAAAAATATATATATAACTGAATAGATACTTGTTGTTGAGTATGTTGGCGAATGAACATCATTTTCCTTCTCAGTATAATCCAATCTCACCTAATTCTGGTTGGATGACAGGAAGAAGGAATATGGATACAAAATAAAATGAAGACAGCTGTAGTGTCACCTTGAATAAGCTCCTCTCTCTTTGTAGGCGCTCCGGAAGGTTTCTCCTGGCGAGTTCTCTGCATCCTTGCAGCTCCTCGTTCCAGTCCCGGCTCTGCACCCACAACATTATCACCATCATCAGCATTCATAACATCAATGTCAATCAGTTGTAGCTTATAATATGTATGATTTATGCATGTGTCCACAACCTGTCCCGCTGTGTGCTCATCCTGCCCCATGCGGCTGGTGTGCGTCTCTTCTGCCTTCACACAGTCCAGGGCGTGGTCTCCATGGGGGGCCGTCCAGGTGTACACCTGGTAAGGTGTGTCTATCCGTTCATAAGGATGTCTCAGGACCCTGTGTGACAACCAGCAGTGGAAAACACTTTTAGGTTAGAATGAGACTGGGGATTTTGTTACAGTTAGATGGAGGTTTAAATAGTCAAATATACTGTAGGGTCTGAAGGGTCAGCCCCACTAAAAAATGTTGCTCAGTTCTGATTTACATCCTGAATTCAGATGAACAATATTATAGCCATTCCATCCTCTTCTCACCAAATAGTGAGTGAGTGAGTGAGTGAGTGAGTGAGTGAGTGAGTGAGTGAGTGAGTGAGTGAGCGAGCGTGCGAGTGAGTGAGTGAGTGAGTGAGTGAGTGAGTGAGTGAGTGAGTGAGTGAGTGAGTGAGTGAGTGAGTGAGCGAGCGTGCAAGTGAGTGAGTGATAATTACATATATAGCTGTTAACACATCTGGCGCCAATAACGTCGTACAACGTGTTTCAAGGTCATGCTAATTCTGCCATTTCCACGGCGTACGACGTTATTGAGATCATATTTAATTTTTTCGCCATGGTATTCAGAATTCCCTCACCCAGCCTCGGCTGATACAGTGGGAGCCTGCACAACTCTGCAACGCTTCAATACTGCCGCCTGGTGGATGATCGGCGAGTTACAACCGGAAATGGATCTCTGGTGATCTCGGTGCGTCTGGAAAATGCATCCGGCACTCACATATTGTTGCGGGACTCTAGACACACATCCGTGTATATGGATCGCTGCCATAACTCAATAATCGATATGATTTGGGCGTTTATTATTATTATACAAACCGGAAATGGATCTAGTCGATCCACGTCAAATAAGTGGGATCTTTTTCCTCCAGTCTCATCGGCGAACGGTAAGAGGACGCTGACGTCATTTTCAGCGTGATTGTTTATTATTATTAATGCAAACTGCTCTGATCAATATATCACCCATACTACATAAAGCATTTACTGACGATCACGGAATTATAAACGCCCCCCCCCCCCCCCCCGTTTATCCGCGCATGATGAGTCATAACGTTTAGGATCGTATTCAGTTGGATTTTCTTATATAGCGTGTATCACGAATAAACTGCAATCGATAATCTATATTATGCGTTTAGGCCTATAACTAGCGTTCTAGGAATTACTGCAGAAAACGATAAAAACATATTTATATTCTAGACGGTATTTCCGTATGAATCTATGAATGAAAAAGTATAACGTTCCTACATCCTGAACGATAGATAATCGATGTTGAATGGGCCATAGTAATGTCAATTTAGCAATACAATTTAAAAAGTTATAGCCCTGCAAAGAAGGTAAACATCTCCATAGGCTTAGAGTGGTGGCAGAGAGTGGTATGAGAGGGGCAAACTCTGTGGCAGTTAATGTGTTAAGACTGTTACTGTTGCGACTCCCACCTCGTCAAGCCTAATCAGACGCAATCGGAAACAGCTTCGTTACTTTGTTTTCCCCAGTGTTTTGGTGCATCTGTTTCTTTTCTAACCGGAGTTGTTTTCTCCTCTCTCCTTCAAGGATACCCCCCACTAGGGTTGGGCAATTCTTGCTAAAATGTGATACAATTCGATTAATTGCCCAGCCCTACCCCCCACTCTCGGTAATCACCGTTTCGCTCCCTACATGCTCTCTCTCTCCCACTGGCGTCTCGGGACGCACAAATGGACATTATGTAAGGGATAATGTATGGCTACGAGGTCATTGTCGCAAAATAATTGACCGACACGGAGTTTAAAATACCGAGGCGCCGCGCCGAGGTGTTTTAAACGTAGTGAAGGTCAATTATTTTGCGACAATGACCGAGTAGGCTATACATTATCCCGCTTATTACATGGCTAACTTACTAACAATATACCTAATTCATTTGACAAATCGCAGTTGTTCTGTGGCTCTGTCAGCCCAAATAAAGTGATTATTATTATCGCGGGCAGCCTCTGGCTCCGCTGTCAGTGCAGCGCTATACATTATCCCGCTTATTACATGGCTAACTTACTAACAATATACCTAATTCATTTGACAAATCGCAGTTGTTCTGTGGCTCTGTCAGCCCAAATAAAGTGATTATTATTATCGCGGGCAGCCTCTGTGTTCTGGCTCCGCTGTGTTCTGGCTCCGCTCGTCGCTCCGCCCCCTGTCATCGCCGGCACGGCAGTGTCTAATTGCACTGAAACAGTGTGTCAGTGGGCTTGATTGCGAACAGCTGCGCTCTGCGGTCATTATTGAAAAATCTGCGGTCATTATTGAAAAATAATGACCGCAGTCGGGGGGCTGTTGACCAATCACAAGCAAGCATTTCGGCGAATGTGAAAACGCCATGTAATAAACTTGGATATTCCTCCTCCCTCTGTTACTGGACTGGTTAGTACACGCAAACGAACAACAGCCCGGCACATTTACATATTACACCAGTAACACCACAGTAGTTAGACACGTTAGACACACGCAGCCACACACATACGTTAAACTGTCTTACACACCTCATGTACATTTACACCGCTGGCTTCCACACACTCCCCCCACTTAGGCCCTGTTAGTATTGATTCGTTTATTCCCATGTATCCCTTTTGTATATTAAATCTGGTTTATTTATACATCTGTCTCCTGTGTCTGTCTGTTCTGGGGTACTCACACACACACACACACACACACACACACACACACACACACTGCTCACCTCCTCTTCTGCAGGACACTGAAGTTCTTCCTAAAAGCCGGGCTGACCTGATTCAACAATTCCACCAGAGAGTGGCAAACGATTTTTGGAACGGCTGGTTTGGGATTGAAGGTGAAGGCAGTCGACCTATAGAAGAGTCAGCACACTCTAAAACAACGAAGCAGCTGTGAAAATGACATTCATTCTTATCAGTGACCATCAGTGATCAATGATGGATGATCCTTCGTACGTCTGTTGGTTTACAGCTAACATGAGCTCAGCTTCTTCCCCTCAGCAGCTCGCCTGGTAAATGAGTCGGATGTCCCCCTGCTCCCCCCCCTCCCCGGCGAGCTGCTAGGGCTGGACCTCTGGACTTGAACTGTGCTGCACTGTTTCCATGTCCCCTACCACTGCACTTTACTGTCTTATTGTTGTCTCACTGTTCTGTCCTGTTTTGCACTTACTTATTTATTTATCATTATTATTATTATGTTGTTCCTATTTGTGAAAATATCAATCATGCACTGTAATGTCAAATCACGTTCCATTTTGTACCTGTACAAAATGGTGAATAAAGAAATCTGAATCTGAATCTGCAGTACTTTGCTGCACTGTGTATTCCCTTTTTGCAGAGCTGCTAACTCTCACGCATTGAGCATGAGACACACATCCTATTTCTCACGCTCAAATCCAAAAAAGAAAAAAAGGTGTTAGGGACTCATGAACAATGTAAGACTATGGCACAGTCTAGATAAATAATTTCTTTTATTTTGATTGTTTATTTTCAATATAACATTCTGTGCATTTCACCTGCATTGACCAAAGTGAGCGGTCATCCAAACGTGTGTGCAGTACGCCTGACCGACTGACCTAAAGATGACCTGAGTGTAGACCTGCTACACAGCAGGAGGACAGCTGTCTGAGTGCAGACCTGCTACACAGCAGGAGGACCTGAGTGCAGACCTGCTACACAGCAGGAGGACCTGAGTGCAGACCTGCTACACAGCAGGAGGACAGCTGTCTGAGTGCAGACCTGCTACACAGCAGGAGGACCTGAGTGCAGACCTGCTACACAGCAGGAGGACCACAGCAGGAGGACCTGAGTGCAGACCTGCTACACAGCAGGAGGACCTGAGTGCAGACCTGCTACACAGCAGGAGGACCTGAGTGCAGACCTGCTACACAGCAGGAGGACCTGAGTGCAGACCTGCTACACAGCAGGAGGACCTGAGTGCAGACCTGCTACCAGGGGTGTAAAGTACTTGAGTAATTGTACTTCGTTACAATACTTAAGTACTGTTTTGGGGTATTTGTACTTTACTCAAGTATTATTAGGTTTGTATACTTTGTACTTTTACTCCATTACATTTCAGAGAAAAAAAGCATACTTTTTACTCCTTACATTTAAAATGCAGACCTACAAAGTACAAATCTCACAGGTCCAACAATTTTAATTAGTATATTTTAATTGTTTATCTGGCCGAACTAACGTTAACGTTATTAATCCTGCGACCGCAGGTAAACAGCCAATCAAATCCCCATCAATGGAAAATTAACCCGCCCATACCCATGCTGATTGGTCCTTGTGCAACACTAGAAAGCGGGGATCTTTGATTAAACACCTGCTATCAGAAGAATAGACAGTCAGATCCGCATTATGCTGTGGTTAATATTGTGATATTATTCAGGGTACTCCAGTATTCTGTCTTTAATATTGTGATATTATTTAGGGTACTCCAGTATTCTGTCTTTAATATTGAGATATTATTCAGGGTACTCCAGTATTCTACCTTTAATATTGTGATATTATTCAGGATACACCATTCTGTTTTTAATATTGTGATATTATTCATGCTGTGATGTGAATGCCGTCCATGTTAGTTTACCTTCGATGGAGATAATGCAAAAAAAGTGTCCTCTGTTCTTTCATTTCAGCATTGTCTATCGCAGAACACATTCCATTGTGGGCAGAGTGAATGCTTGGTTTCATTCTAGCCTTGCCTAAACACCAGCTGATTATTTCACTAATTGGCTCACCTCTTCAACTAACTCACCTGGTGCAATGTATAGTTAAAATGAAAACTTGGCCCACGATGGAATGAGTTTGAGACCCCTGGTCTATCCCTTTAAAAAAAATAAAAACTTTTACTTTTTAGTACTTAAGTACATTTTAAAAGTAGGACTTTTTTACTTTTACTCAAGTGTGTTTTTAGCCAGATACTTTGACTTTTACTTGAGTCAGATTTTGAGACAGTACCCATACTTTCACTTAAGTATAATTTCTGGGTACTTTTTACACCCCTGCCTGCTACACAGCAGGAGGACAGCTGTCTGAGTGCAGACCTGCTACACAGCAGGAGGACCTGAGTGCAGACCTGCTACACAGCAGGAGGACAGCTGTCTGAGTGCAGACCTGCTACACAGCAGGAGGACAGCTGTCTGAGTGCAGACCTGCTACACAGCAGGAGGACCTGAGTGCAGACCTGCTACACAGCAGGAGGACAGCTGTCTGAGTGCAGACCTGCTACACAGCAGGAGGACCTGAGTGCAGACCTGCTACACAGCAGGAGGATCTGAGTGCAGACCTGCTACACAGCAGGAGGACAGCTGTCTGAGTGCAGACCTGCTACACAGCAGGAGGACAGCTGTCTGAGTGCAGACCTGCTACACAGCAGGAGGACAGCTGTCTGAGTGCAGGCCTGCTACACAGCAGGAGGACCTGAGTGCAGACCTCAGTTCTTCAGTTCTTCACGACGAGGTAAACTAAATCCAAACAGCTATCGCGCTACTGCAGTGTGCCCTGTGGCTGAACGGATCAGTCTATTTTTTTTCTTTCAACAGAGATTTCAGTAGCAGGATTCTGGATGTGCATCATGTAGCTTGGATTACGTTTCGAATCGCAGATTTCACCATGCAATAAGGGGATTTATCATCAGCCAATGGACATATCGATCTACCAGATGGCGATCGATAACGGGGAAATGCTCAGGGGGATCCAACCGGCTCATGGTAAGATCTTTTTCACGTAAATTACAGCCCGATCGGGCATTTTTTTGATAGACATCCAGGCGATCGGCCTATGTGGCTAGTTAGACGAACACGGTTATTGGTAATCAATAATAATAAATGACGTCCCCCGCCCCCCCCTTTCATGCATACATGCTTTGGGATCGTGCCGACCATATGCAGTTTGAGTTATTTCTATAGCATCTGTAAAACGGAAATGCCATTGGATATAACGTTAGCAGCTATTAGCTCTATATCTAGCCTTACAGAAAATATACTAGACCAAATCCCCTATAACGCTTATATTCACAGCGCTATAAAATGAGAACCTATTGATGATTTTTTTTCTTTAAGCCATTTTGAAGGGACGGTTTATGGACTCAATTGACAATGAGAATGGACAGATAACAATACTATAAAGTATAGATTTAGCTGTACTAAAAGCGCCACGTTTGTTTACATTCCACGGTCCTCTTGACATTAATTAGACTGGCCCGATGGCCCCGAATGTGTTAATAGCGCTAATCTGAGAAAAGTGTTGCCAAATTTCTATCAGCATGTGACTTGTTCCACCAGAGGCGGGAATATTTTAGACCATTGCTACTCGCAATTTAAGAGCGGGTACAAGTCTCAAGCTGCTAGTCCTTTCGGCAAGTCAGATCATGACGCCATCTTCCTTCTTCCGGAGTACAGACAAAGTCTCAATCGCGCCCCTGTAGTATCGCGAGAGGTTAAGCGCTGGACTGTGGAGTCGGTGGAGACGCTCCAGTCTGCACTTGAATGTACAGAATGGAGTGTGTTCCGCGACAACACAGATAATATTAATGACTACACGGAAACAGTGCTGGACTTTGTTTGTACTTTGGTAGAAGAAACATTCCCCTCTACCAAAATGAGAGTTTACCCAAACCAAAAGCCCTGGGTGGACAAATCCGTCCGTGAGGCTCTGAAAGCGCGCACCTCAGCTTTCAATGCCGGGCTTGTGACAGGCAACATGAATGACCACAAGGTGGCGAGATACAACGTAAGGAGGGCAGTAATAGAAGCAAAACGGAGCTACAGGGATAACATTTAACTTCAATATGAACAGGCAGACCCTAGAGGTATGTGGCAGGGCCTCAGAACGATGACAGATTACAAAGGCACCTCCCTCAAACTGAACAGTGACATCCAATTGGCAAATTATCTCAATACCTTCTATGCGAGGTTTGAGGGTGTGAATAACAACACCAGCCTACAAACCACTGCAATGGAGGGGGGGCCCACTGCCGATGGAGACCCAGTGTTCAGGTTAACAGAACATGAGGTGAGGAGGACCTTTAAGAAAGTGAATATCAGGAAGGCAGCAGGACTGGACGGTATCCCCGGCCGCGTCCTAAAAGTCTGTGCCGACCAACTGGCCCCGGTATTCACTGACATATTTAACCTGTCCTTAGAACAGGCTGTCATCCCCACCTGTCTGAAGAAGTCCACCATTATCCCTGGACCCAAAAAATCCAAGCCTGCTTGCCTCAACGACTACCGCCCTGTAGCTCTCACCTCCATAGCCATGAAGTGCTTTGAGAAGCTAGTGAAGGGCTACATCTGTTCCTCCCTCCCCATCAACCTGGACCCCCTGCAATTTGCATACCGCTCCAACAGGTCCACGGAGGACGCCATAGCCCATGTGCTGCACACAGCAGCATCACACCTGGACAAGAGGCAGGGGAACTATGTGAGAATGCTATTCATCGACTACAGCTCAGCATTCAATACCATAGTCCCCTCCAAACTCATAGCCAAGCTCAGGGACCTAGGCTTGAACTATGACCTCTGCCAGTGGGTCTTGGACTTCCTGACGGGCAGACCCCAGGTGGTGAGAGCGGGCAACTGCACCTCCTCATCCATCACTCTCAACATAGGGGCCCCCCAGGGCTGTGTTCTGAGTCCCCTCATCTACTCCCTGTACACACATGACTGTGTGGCACAGCGGAACAACAACACAATCATCAAATTAGCTGACGACACAGTAGTGGTGGGCCTGATCTCTGCAAAACGACGAGAGGGCCTACCTGGAAGAGGTAAAGGTTCTAGCGGGATGGTGTCAAGAGAACAGCCTCTCCCTGAACGTCAGCAAAACAAAGGAGATGATTGTGGACTTTAGGAGGTCGGGGTCAGGGACTACAGCCCCCTCAGCATCGACGGAGCACCGGTTGAGAGAGTGAACAGTTTTAAGTACCTCGGAGTCCACATATCCGAGGACTTGACATGGACCACACACATTGACAGTGTTATCAAGAAGGCACGACAACGCCTCTACTTCCTTAGGCGCCTAAGGAAGTTCAAAGTGAGTCAGAAGATCCTCAAGAACTTCTACTCATGCACAATAGAGAGCATCCTGACTGGCAATATCACCTCCTGGTTTGGGAATAGCACTGCACAAGACCGTAGCAGACTACAGAGAGTGGCCCGTTCCGCCGAACGCACAATTGGAGGGGGGCTTCCCACTCTCCCAAGACATTTACAACAAGCGTTGTATGGGTAAGGCTAAGAGAATAATCAAAGACCCCAGCCACCCAAACAACTGCCTCTTTGAACTGATGCGGTCAGGCAAGCGATACCGGAGTCTCATGGCAAGCACAGAGAGACTCAGAAGGAGCTTCTATCCCCAGGCCATCAGGATGCTCAATGAACAATGAACAATAACAGAACATCAAATACACCCACAACACACACATCCACACGCGCACACTCACTTTAAATAAACAACACACTGTAGCACCCACTTTACCCACTTTAGACACTAACACACTTTATATTTATTGGCATCAATCCCATGCACCTCATTGCACCTCACCACCACAAGGTGGCACCACAAGCTAAGCTATACCTCACCATTCTACACTGTACTTGTGGGTGGTCACAATAGTGGACTGTATAGTAGCTGACTGTATAGACTGTACAGAAGTATAGACTGTACATATACTGTATATATGTATATTGAAATTTTTTGTTTTGTTTACACTTGTTTATGTACTTGACTTTCTATTTTATACTTATATTATACTATTTTACACTATCTTGTTATTTTATCTAGCACACTCTCAGGAGCAAAACAGAAAGAAGCATTTCATGCAAAAGTATTCTGTATTTCTGTATGACAACTAATAAAGAAACTTGACCTGTTAAGTTAAGTCCTGTTACTCCCTCCCTCAGTGTACAACATCTGTATTCAATTTTAAAAAGCCTTAGACGTACAGTTCCAAGTATTTGTAATTGTGTTGTGAGACATACACAGGATGGACGTATTTTCCCTGGTGATGCAGATTAAGATACTCACTGGTTGAGGTAGAAGCCACGCGTGGAGGAGGTAACATTGAGGACTCGTTCCTCCAGGGTCACTATGTTGAGGTACATCAGGTCCCCGTGCATCTTCCTGTTCCCCGGAGGAGGGTTCCAGCTGCTCACAGTCAGGACACGCAGGCACTGCATGGGCTACTCGACACACGGGACAGAGGACCCCGGAAAGGTAAGCGTTGGATGTAAAAAAAAAAAGAAAACTATATGTTTTCAGTGTCTTACTTGTAATTATTTGTTGTGGACAGCTGGACAGTTGAACAGAATGTTACTTATTGTGACATTAAATGTTTGATATTCAACCCTGTTCTATATTGTATAAAGCTAACCTCTCACCTTCCAATCATCTCTGGTTGGCTGTAGCGGAGTGAGGGGGAGGTCCTTGCATCCAGGCAGGATGTAGTCTGGAGGGCTGTAGTCAACAGACTCCTTCTCTGACGCCCGTCTCCTCCCCGCGCTTTGACTGTCTGCAGACATGGAGTGAAAAGAGTCTAATGATTACAGGCAAAGATACTTTCAACCAGAAGGTGAAGTACTGAGTATAGTATTACTCAAGTACTGTTATATCAGTTAACATTTTAATTGGAATCAAATCAAAGTTGGAGTAAGAGTACCCATCTAGAAAATGAGATGTAAATAGGGATTTGTTCTTAATTGACCTGCCTGGTTAAATAAAGGTTAAATAAAAATAAATAAATACTTTCAAAATAATATTTTCTCAAATTGTCCCTCACAAATATTAACTGGTTATGTGTTTAGGGGTGATCTTTCAAATATTTTTATGATCCATGGTATTTATAAAGCACATTTAAAAACAACAAAGTTGAACAAAGTGCTGTACAAGTCCCACAACAAATATTTACATAAAATAAAAGGATACAAAAGATAAAAAAAATAAAAGCACACAATAAAACATATACAATATGTCACATAAGAAGGCAGGTCTCTCAAACTGTGTGAAAACCAAAAGCCAAAGCAAATAAATGAGTTTTGAGGCGTGATTTAAACACCTGCAGAGTGGGGGCCTGCCTAACATGCAGTGGCAGCTCATTCCAGAGCTTTGGGGCTTCCACTGCAAAAGCACGGTCTCCCCGCTAAGCCTGGACTTGGGAACAGCCGGGAGGAGCTGATCAGAGGACCCGAGGGACCTTGGAGGAACATAAGGTTCCAGCCGGTCTGAGAGGTAACCATTAATAAGAGAAGACACACGGGAGGGGATCCTGAGGGGATGTGAGAGAACGTTTACCCATCTCTCCCTTGGTGTAGAAGCTGAGATAGGACAGTGAGCTGCCGCTGACTCCGTTATGTGCGTCCGTGGGGTCGAGGCTCCTCAGCAGATTACGGACATGTCTGAGATGAAGACGGGCGTCACGGACCGTGTAGGAATCTGAGATCCGACCAGGGAAGACACACGGGACAGGTGGAATACGGGACAACAGTTACAGTGTAAAGGGTGCATTATTACAGGATGAAAGAAAGAAAGAAAGAAAGAAAGAAAGAAAGAAAGAAAGAAAGAAAGAAAGAAAGAAAGAAAGAAAGAAAGAAAGAAAGAAAGAAAGAAAGAAAGAAAGAAAAAGAAAGAAAGAAAGAAAGAAAGAAAGAAAGAAAGAAAGAAATGAGGGAGAAGAACTAAAAGTAGAAGAAGATCTAGAAGCAGAAGTAGAAGAAGAAGAAGAAGAAGAAGAAGAAGAAGAAGAAGAAGAAGAAGAAGAAGAAGAAGAAGAAGAAGAAGAAGAAGATGAAGAAGAAGAAGAGAAATAAGGACCATGCTGTTACCCTCCACCACCTTGATGAGCGCTCCTTCCTGGACGCCCTGGACAGACTGTAGCTCTGAGAGGCCGTCAGGCGTAGTGCCTCCTAGCTGTAGGGAAAAGCAGGTGCGATGGCAGGTCATCTCGTGGTCCATCAGCACCTGGTGCAGCTCTGTAACCAACATCTGGCCTGATACCTGAGATAGAGAGAGAGAGAGAGAGAGAGAGAGAGAGAGAGAGAGAGAGAGAGAGAGAGAGAGAGAGAGAGAGAGAGAGAGAGAGAGAGAGAGAGAGAGAGAGAGAGAGAGAGAGAGAGAGAGAGAGAGAGAAAGAGAGAGAGGGGGGGGGGGGAGCAGATAGTGGGGTTGGAGTGAAATAGAAAAAAGAAGAGTCTCTAGACTAAATGATATATAAGTCCAACAGGAGTTCTAGGATGAAAAGGAGACAGCCAGAGGGTCTGAGAAGCAGGTTTGAGACCAGAAGAGGCAGTGATAGCCTGAGGGCTAGGGAAGGGGGGACACAACACACTGCAGAGTGACCAAGTGTTAAGTTCTGGACAGTTCCCAGGTGTGAATATATGTAACTGCATGATTATGTTGCACTAGTAATAATAATAATGCATAAAAAGAATAAATCACTACCTGGAGCTCAAAACCTTCTGTCCCTGGAGCCTGGACTTTAATGGTAAACCCTGCCTCATGGAGACTGACTACTTCCTGGATGCTTAGCTCCTCTCCAGTATTTGCATCAGACAGTTCTGAACCGTCATTCTTAGGACCTTCCTCATTGTCCATTGGTGGCACTGTTGGAAATATTGCAGAACAGACAAGACAGAAAAATATATTCATATGAATATGAAGATGGAGATGGAGACGTCTTGTGTAACAGGAGTTCCAGGATGCTTCAGTGGTGCTTAGCTCAAAGACACTGCTTAGCACTACTTACCACACATTTGTGGAAATATATACTGCATATAAACAAGGCAAACACTGTGCATGCACCCATACACAAGCACAAGCACAGAAGACAAACACAGTCAAACACAGTCACACACCTTTGATGTGCGGGGCTGCCAGAAACAGTCTGTCGACCAAAAACAAGGTCATCGGTTTCATTTCATCTTCTCCATTTTCCGTTTGAGACGCAGCTCTCTCCAGCTCCATGGAACCCCGTTGCAGAGCAGTCCTGGCCTGATTGGTGTTGTCAACAACCTGTTCACTATCAACAATGTTCTGATTGGTGTTGTCAACATTCTGTTCTGTATCAACAATGTTCTGATTGGTGTTGTCAACATTCTGTTCTGTATCGCCAGTGTTCTGATCCATCTCATTGACATTCTGTTCTGTATCGCCAGTGTTCTGATCCATCTCATTGGCATTCTGTTCTGTATCGCCAGTGTTCTGATCCATCTCATCGACATTCTGTTCTGTATCGCCAGTGTTCTGATCCATCTCATCGACATTCTGTTCAGTCAGGCTTGGATGGTCTTCAGTCTGGACAATGTTCTGATCTGTTTCTTCAACAACCTGTTCAGTATTGACAATGTTGTGATCCACAATGTTCTGAGTCGTGTGGTCAACATTCTGTTCTGTATCGACAATGTTCTGAGTCGTGTGGTCAACAACTTGTTCCGTATCGACAATGTTCTGAGTCGTGCTGTCAACATTTTGTTCTGTATCGACAATGTTCTGAGTCGTGCTGTCAACATTCTGTTCTGTATCGACAATGAGCTGATTCGTTTTGTCTGTCTGGCCTGGATTGTCTTTTGCCTGGCCAATGTTCTGATCCGTTTTGTCAGCAGACAAATTTGTTTTCAGTTTTATGCAGACGAAGTTTTGTTCCTCCTCATTTACATATTGGTGCATCTGTCCCGTCTGTTCAACATTCTGTTTTGTCTGGAGGATATGGTGCTGGCCCCGATCTTCACAACCTGGAAGACCAGAGTTCTCCTTGGTTTGAATATAGTCAGTTGTATGTTCTATCAGGTCAACGTTCTGCTCTTCTCTCTGCTGAACGTTCTCCTGTTCCGTTTCATCTACATTCTGTTCCGTCAGCATTACTGTGGCCTGATGTTTTAGGTCCATGTTCTGTTCTGTTTCGTTGATATTCTCTGGTGTCTGCAGAGGGTTGTGTTCTGTCCAGTCAAAACCCTCACCCCCCTGACCACTGTTCAGGTCCATTATAACAGTATGTGGTTGCAATTTAACATCTTCCTGTGTCATATTCTTTTCTGTATTAGCGGTGATCTCTTCCATCAGGTAACTATGTGGCTCTGCTGTGCTATCTCCTGTGGTCCTAGTTGTGTTGCCTGTCAAAGTGGTAGTCTGTTCATCTTGGATACAGTTATTTTTCAGATCTCCCTTTACAAGTTCCCCTTTGAGTTCAACTGAGCCCAAAGCGTATCTGTTTATTTGTGTTGCCACCTGTGTCTGTGTATAGATGTGTGCATTTATCCAGGCTTGGGTTTCTGTCGTTGCCTGTTTCACTAAGAGTTGTCTAGTTTGTGTCCGCATTTCTGTGTGTATCGCAGAGGATGTCTGCGTGTCTGCTGTGTGTTCCCATACCTCCGGGATTACGTAAATCTGTTTCCGTAATTCCTTGTCTACCCATAAATCTGCGACTGTTCCCTTTGCAATCCCAGGCTTGGTTTGTGTACCTGCTTCAGTATGTCTCTCTATCTCTGTCCCTGTATTATTGTGAGTCAGTATCTCTGTTTGTGTCTGCACTGCCTGGGATTCTGTCCGTGTTCGTACTCCCATTCCAATCTGTGTCTCTGCCTCTGTCTGAGTCTCAACCTCAGTGTAGAGCCTCCCTCTACCTCCACTCCTGTTCTGTCTTCCACCACAGACTGCATCCCACCTTACTCCCGCCCCACCTGCTCCTCCTCCCTCCTCCTCCTCCTCTTCTGACACCAGGAGACACACCATTGGCTCCACCAGAGACACATCCAATCCGAGGCTGCTACTCAGGATGATGTCAGGAAACAGGAAGTGCTCTCTCTCCAGAGCCGGGTTGGTCACAAAGGTAGGGACAGACAACAGATCTTCTTCTTCCTCTTCTTCTTCTTCTTCTTCATCGGGGTCATCCAGCAGGGTGGGAGAGTCACACTCACTCCCCTCCCTGGACAGCAGAGGGGACCTCTCTGCCCCCCCGTCCTCTGGTGCATCTTTACACCTGACGAAATTCCCTAATGTACGGCAGCACTGGACCACATTTCCCATGGTGCAGCAGGAATGTCTCCTGGGGTTGACCTGAAAAAGAATAGACCTCAGAGTTTATACAGCTTGAATAGAAACAGTTCAAAAGAATAAAAGTTTATTCTTAAAAATAACTTAGCGGACAGACCTAAGTTAGCTGCTAACCCTTTCAGATGCAATTTTTTTTGGGAATCCTACCTCTGACTTCTACCACTCTATTGCTTTCAATGGCCGGTAGCCATTTTGACATTATCATTGAAATGTTCAGTTCTCAAAATGAAAATAAAACTAAACTCACATGGAAGATGGTACACCTGAAAGGGTTAAACATCTATATTAGAATCTCAGCTTTTAGTTAGTTAGTGATGTTCAAAAGAGCTCTATGACATCTATATATATATATTCTTCATGAACACAATTCATGATGTTCTCTAGAGCTATTAGAGATATTGTTTACAATGATGTGCATATATCAACTGTGAATGTGTCTGACATCGAGAGTTACATAATACAAATATCTTGGCATCTGGCTTGATGAGTGATTTACATTTACAGTAAATACCATATAGACAATATTATATCCCCCTTATATGAATTCATTATTGGACTGGACCTCTGGACATTATCATACTCGCTCCAATGATTGGCTCTTACACTTCAAACCCCCAGAGTTTACACTGAACTTGGGAAACCTGCCTTTAGCGTCTGTGCCCCCGACACGTGGAACGTCCTACAATGTGTGTGTGTGTGTGTCCACAAGTACACATTTACAAATGCATGCCTGCTTGTCTGCAAGAGCACTGGACAGCAGCTGATGATATAAAGAGGATATTTCATACCAATTCCAAATGCCAAGGCTGGGTGGGATGTCACTGCAGGTCCTGTGGCGGTGTCACCTTACAGTGGAGAGAGAACTGGAATACCTTGAACATTCAACTTCAGTAGAATGGCTCCCAAATTATGTTGGTGTCCTGGAGCATGGGTGTCCAGTCATGATCTGAAAGAATAATAACAATTTTGTTTTGAGTACAAGGCACACACACATTAGCATAAAAAGCAGCCTGTCCAAAACATATTTGAAGTCATGAGCTGCGATTAGAATCAAAATCAAAGAAACACACGTGACTGTATACTGTATCTTGTGAAATACACGAAACAATGTGTCGTTCAAGATATGTCACCACATTCAGGCTCCAGTGAACAGACATAGGAGGAATACAAAACCAATGCATACATATATTACAAACAGCAAAAAGGTGAAGTACAGTATCACATTAGTGTTGTCCGTCTCTATATGGACATCTATCCATACTGTACCTACCAGCCAGCCGGTGTTGAGAGTCGTAAACACAGCTACCCCTAGCCTTCTTCTTCTCCTCTCAGGTTTCTCTCCTCTTCATCCTCCCAAAATGAGAGCTGTGACTTCTTTCTCAGGCTCTCCCGTAGAGCTGCAGAGACTCCCCTCTCCCTGCTGCAAAAAAAACACGTTACACAACCTGGCTGTGTGTGTGTGTGTGTGTCCTTTGACTGTCCTTCGTGGGATGTTCCTGATTGTGTGTGAAGGGGGGAAAGGAGCTGTGAGCCTGCCGGCCCTCAATTCAGCACCACACACACACACACACAGTCAATACCTGCCTCACTCCAGAAGGGGGCGGCTCCTCTACTTTTCATGATGTAACTTCCTTTATCCCAGACTATTTGATTCTCTATCTAGCTTGTGTCTGAACATGTGCAGAGAGACAGAGGAGCCAGTATATAAATAGCATCCTCAGAACTGTGACACACGCCTCAGTTAATTTCGTCCTCCATAATGATAACACAACGGCTGTGTAATACATTACAGCCGTTCAATCTCCAACACAGGACCCTGGCAATCCATCCTTACACTCTCTCTCTCTCTCTCTCCCCCTTTCTGCTCTCTCACAGGAGCTGGAACTCCCGGTGGTTGCCATGGCAGCACTGCAGAGACATTAACATTCTGTGCAGTGGCTTTGACACTCTGAACATTCTAGAGAGGGACTTTTGCAAGGGACCAAGTTGCAAGTGTGTAGGCTTGTAAAGCGTTCCAATGACAAGATAATTAATTCCAACATATTGCACAAATATATGTCAAAGAGTTCTATGTACGAGGCCGTTAAATAACGGCTCGCTTTGATTGCTGTTGTTGTCTGATTTGTTTCAGCCACTCAAAGCCATGCATGTCTTGAGTATTTTTCAGTTATATCCTAGTCTATTCTACAGTGGCCCTGCATTGCTGGGGTTGCAGTAATCTATGTATGTAAGGCTGTCCACCCCTTGCTTTATTTGTCTATTCATTTGTTCATCTTTTTTATACAGTATGTATGTTGCAAAAATCTATTCATTGCTGTTTTTATACCATGGTGGTAACCTGACATTCAAAGCTCATACAGTACCATAACCTCATACATAATGGTAACTGTATCTGTATGGTTTTGGTTCTGCTGCCCCCTAGTTGACATAAAATCATATCTATACTGGATATAGTGTCTGTCTTCCACGCACTTAACATGTATTTTCAAGTAACCATACAATATAAACAAATTCAGAATTATGTTACTAAGGGAACAGCTTGAACCCCAGTTTATTTCCTGTTAGCTTTGATATTAGCAAACACTGCAACAGGAAATAAGCTTGGGACCATTTAGAATGTTTATGTTGTCAAGTTGAAACTGTCTGTGAAGGTTTGAAAACAGAAAACATGACAATAGAATTGTTGTTTTGCCACGACTAGGCACATTGCATGAGTTTAATAAAGTGCAAATCATACAAAATGTCCCCTTCTAAACTTCCTGTATCTTTCATTACCTGCAATAAGGCTAGTGCAGTGATAAAGCTGATTGCCACTTGAGACAATATCACATGTTCAAAGGCCTGGAAGTATGGCTACTACTAGCTGAGGGCTGAACAGTGATAAATCAAATGTTTATTTTTTTTAATACATGATACATAAAATACTAACACTAATATTTGTTCCAGCAATATTTCAAGTAAATATAGTGACAATACTATTGAATCTGCAACTTGAGGGTGAATTAAACTAGATTAAAAACTAGATTATTGTTACTATCTAACTCACCCTCTGACATCGACAGAACCCTATGAGGACACATCTCTGCTGCCTCCTTATGGCTGCCCATTGTCTTATTGTTTCCTTGCCAGTGGAATGTTTGGGTGCGTCACTTGGCGACAGCTGTGACTGCAGTTGCTCTGACCAGACCGCAGAATTAGAACACTCTCCGCATTCTAGTACTGGTGCCTGAACTAGAGATAAAACCATTCAAAATGATCCACTACTGCGACGGAGGAAAGGATTTTCCATGGAGCTTAGACTGCTTAGACTTTCTCGCATCATAAACATGAACAGTTTAGTCAGAAACATACTTTTCATCCAGCATCTCGTCGTCTGACTGCTGTTGCTCAATGCTGTTTCTACACTGGCCCGCAAGCGGCAGCATCAACGAAACAGCAGTCGGATAAGGAAATACTGGATTAAAAGTACATTTCTGCCAAAATTATTCACTTGATGATGTGAAAACAGTACGTACATAGTCTGCGCTTTATGGAAATACCTTGATTTCTGTGCTCCAGAACGTGAATAGTCCAGAGAGTTGTGGCCGGAGCTACAAGTTACGAACTTACGACCACAGTTGACTGGCTGTGTTGAAAATATCAAAACATAGCGTGAACAGTTATTATACAGTTTAGTTAAAGACGGTATTAACACTCCCTTTTCACTATCTGGAAATTAAGTTATATGATCCTGTTATCTTTTTCTGTCAACAATGATCAGTCAAGAGGTTGTGGTTTTCCGTGTTGTCCGGAAGTCGGTTTTAGTTGGTTGGAGAACGTTGTTCCAAACTGCTGACACCACGTGGGTCGACGTTCCGACAGTCCTGCTGCCGGAAGACAATGCTACCCCTTTCTCCCTACCTCCTCACAGGGCCGTTTCACCCTCTCCCGCTCCCATGTCCACCCTCCTCCGCACTCTCCTCCCTTCCACATCCTCCCACTCGTCTTCCAGGCCCGCCCTCTCCCTCGTCCTGACCGGTCTGTTCCAGCGGAGGGACCTGTATCGGAGCGGGACCAGGAAGAGGGCGGGGTTAGGCATGGAGTGTGGCCTCTGTGGGGATGTCACTCGCTCCTGCGGAACGCACGCTCTGACCCTCTCCTCCCTCAGGCTGACGCGCCTCTGCCCGTGCTCCGATTCGCCGGGAGACACAGGGGGAGGCGGAGACAGGAGCCAGTCGGAATTTTCACCTCCATCATAATCTTCCTCCTCCTCCTCATCTTCTGCTTCTCCTTCCTGTCCCCGGGCTTCCTCCTTCCCTTCTGCAGAGTCCTGTGTGCTCTGGCCCCTCTGGTGCAGCTTTAGGCGTGCCGCGTGTAGCTCGTGGCAGAGTGCCGTGCCGGTTGCGGTCTGGCGCTGTAGCTCGCGGCTCAGGGACGTGATCTTGTGGTCCTGGCACTTCAGCTCCTCCAGGAAACGACGCTCCTCCTCCTTCAGACTCTGACCCAGAGCGGACGCCCGTGCCCGTCCGGCACACAGCTCCCCGCGCACGGCGACCATCACAGACTGCTGCTGGTCCAGGAGGTAGTCTGCGGCTTCCCAACGTGCCGCCAGCTCTGCTTCTTCCTCTGGGATAAACACAGGGACGCGCACGCACACACATACATATACATACATATGTATACATACACAAGTACACACGTGCACACATGCACACAAACCAATACATATTATGTACTGTAGGTACTAGATATCAATGCATATACGGTATACATATAGCCACATACTGTACTTTACACATTGTTACAGGACCAGCACATAACAATTGTTGACACTTAGTTTCCCCTTGGCTATTCAAATAGAATGGAAAATTCCGTTTTTGGCTCAGTTTGTCCCTGGAATCATAGTAGCCCAATGATGCATATAATTTTATGTTAGAAGATTCTGATGTATAGCATATATTAATCCTGTAAATATCAGTCACATACTGTATGTGGAAATCATTGTATTTGTTTCGCAGGATAAACCCCTTGAGATGTCGCATCTCGTTTTCAAGGGGGTCCTGCAACATGAAACACGAACAGTAAGCAACAATATGCAACAACAACAACAACAACAACAACAATAACACAAAAACAATTCACTCATTCTCTGCCACGCTGTTTCCGGGATATGGCTATGCGCTGTCACGCATTAAACCAATGGAGTCAGTCCTTGTTTGCAGGGCTATAACTATATTCTATATTATAGCTATGGATGCAATACTATGGCCCATTTGACATCGAGTATCTATCGTTCAAGATGTGAAAAAGAAAAAAAAATTCCACCCATACATTCCCGTTTTATACTGTGGTGAATATAAGTATGGTTTTAGAGCGGTTTAGGGTAATTCCTGGGAGGCTAATAGCCCGCAACTTGTATTATACTAAATCCATTGGCATTTCGTCCCTACACACGCTACTATTAAAAATTCAAATGCATATGATCGGTATTATGTTCCATCATGAATGCATGAAAGGGGGGGGGGGGGTCGTTTCTGATTAATTGATTGTCAATAACGGCATTCGTTAGTACAACAACATATGCTGATCAGGGCGATGGCTATGAAAACAAGGCACAATCAAGCTGAAATTGATGTTAAATTACTCTTACCTGTGGCCGGTGGGATTCCAAAAAGAATATTCCAATTATTTGATTGCCATCTGGTAGATCGTATGTCCATTTGGCCCACGACATAACCCACCACAGCATAATGAATCGGGGGTCCCGAAAACGATTCAATGCGATCGGGTGAAGCCCTAGCTTCAGGTTATTAGAAAAGTCCGCCCGGACCAATATAATCGACGCACAGCTCAATACACAGAGTTTCAAAGGAAGTGCAATACTGGCTGCATCCCACCAGGCGGCGGTATTGGACTTTTGCGATCTCAGACTCATTCCCTATGATAACACCAGCAGCTAGTTTTAAGATGGGAAAATAAAGGTTTTACATATACCAAACCTATATATAATGTAGCCATTACAATAATGTAAATATAAGATGTAGCCTACAACATCGCAATTAATTGAAATCATAACTCTTATGGTCCATATTGTAATCATAGTGTATCATGAGGTCCTTTGCCAATACCAAGCCCTACTATGTGAATGTCTGTATATTCCCTCCCCTATTACACTATAATCACCCTACTGCGTCTCTAGATGATCCATTTCAAGCCCATCATCAAGGAGCTGTAATGTCTTACCAGCTGTGGTCCTGTCAAGAAACCTGCCATTCAGCTCACATCTCAGTTCTACAAGCAGGACATAAAAGAGAATGAAGTGAGACAGTGTGTGTGTGTGTGTGTGTGTGTGTGTGTGTGTGTGTGTGTGCGTGTGCGTGCATGCGTGTGCGTGCGTGTGTGTTGGGGGGGGGGGTTACAGACAAACTCAAGTGTGAGAAGTATAGAGGGTAGGGGAGGTATATTGAATATGAAGGTGGATCATGGATCAATGCAAAGATTTTTACGATATCCGTCAACCGTCATCCAATATTATATACATACTGTATATTTTTAAGTTAATAAAACAATGCCTTGCAGCAATATTAAAAAGTTAAAGAAAACAGACCATTTTGAATGAAATAGCACCATGACAGAACTTAGAACTGCAAAATAAAGACATCGAAAATATTGTAATGTATACAGCAGGGAAACTGTACTACTGTCAAAGTTATACCGCCAGAATTAAGTAAATAGTATGATATGATATGTTGGTCATCGCCTCGCCCTAGTAGACTGACCGTGGCAGCGCCTCTGGAGGTGTGTGATCTCCACCTGCAGACCTGTGAGCAGGGCCAGGTGCTCGTGCTTCAGGAAGGCTATGTCTCTGTCCACACTGGCTACCTGCTGCTCCAGCCTCCCGGTCTCCATGACGACCACCGCGCCCGCAGCACCTACCTGCAGCACAAAGTGTTGCTGGGTCATTAGATAGATAGATGTTAGGATACGTGAGCCGGGTTCCCAGTAGAAATGTCGAGTTATAAAGGGCTAAACACAGAACAGAGGCAATGCAGCACATAGGTGCATTTGGAAAAACTAGGCTATTGAGTTGAGTATTGAAAACCTCGTAGCCGCATAGGCGATATAGTGCCTACAACTCAGTGCGGTAGCTTGTTGTAGGCTGTAACTGTGTAATATTCGGTGACCATGGCCTACCTTATTATTCAATCGTGATCCTATTAAAAAATGCATTCGGTGCCATTTCCCCCTCTGATATTCCTGCCCTTGATTTAACACAGACAGCGAGCAATCAACTGAATCGTCTCTAGCATTAGTCCCCAAATGGTTTGCTCTGAATAGTCAACTACGGTAAGTTTTTTTTTACGCCTTACGTGGTGGACATCATTTCCATGTAGCTGTTGACAGCATGCCGCGGTTACGAATAACAAATCCCGTTGGAACGTGGAAATAACCTCTTCATAACCTCCGGTGCAGACGGTGCTGCACGGTGCAGGAGGTATAATGACAACCATGCATCCTCTATTTTGTCCACGCGGGCGGCCTGAATACTTTCTACAACAAATTCGTGTTTCCGCGTCTCTGATTGGCCACGCGCGTTTCTGGTCATGTGACATGTGCGCCAATCGTGGGACCGCAAGTTTAGGCGCTCTTTCGAAGTTGGTTAAAGGGGAGATGAAGCAGTGAACAATGTGATCCTAGTTTGTTTGTTGTGTACCTTGTGTAGGTCGCTTTCACACAGGGGCTGTTTGGTCCGGACTATCGGACCAGAATTCGATAGTCCGGTTTTTCGGGTTTGTGTGAATGCGCGTCGAACTCGGTCCGCGGACCAAACACACAAACTCTGGTCCGACCAAAAACATAGGTCTCGGTTCGCTTCATCGGACCAAACGCGAACCAAATATAGGAAGTGCTTATTATTACCACTGCTCGCAGCATTCACTGCAAAACAAGCACACTGCATCTATCTATCTATCTATCTATCTATCTATCTATCTATCTATCTATCTATCTATCTATCTATCTATCTATCTATCTATCTATCTATCTATCTATCTATCTATCTATCTATCTATCTATCTATCTATCTATCTATCTATCTATCTATCTATCTATCTATCTATCTATCTATCTATCTCTCTCTCTCTCTCTCTCTCTCTCTCTCTCTCTCTCTCTCTCTCTCTCTCTCTCTCTCTCTCTCTCTCTCTCTCTCTCTCTCTCTCTCTCTCTCTCTCTCTCTCTCTCTCTCTCTATATATATCTATATATCTAACTGTGCATCTTGGGAAGAAGGAAGAAAAAACGCGGCTTATTATATTATTACCGAGGCGCACGGCATTCACTGAAAAACAAGCACACCTACACATATGGGCAGAAGACCAAATAAAACAGCTACTTGTGGGCACTCATAAAAACAACGTGGTGTACAAGTTGTTTAGCGAGAGGATGGTGGTAATGAGCTTCAATAGAACAATGGATCAATGCCACGTCAAAACTCGCCTCCGCTGATCTGGAGGGCTCGCAGTCCACACACAGACACACACGCACGCGCGCACACACGGGCTCGCAGCCACACACACATTTCCACTGTCCAATAGACGAGCGCCCTTTTCGACCGCGTGACATTGTTCAGAAAGTTCGGTGCGCCTAACAGATTGCTATGTGAACGCAGGCGAACCAAATGAAGAATGCAACAATGTTACAACTTCACCACCAGAACCGCACCGAGTCCACCAAAACTATATGTGAAAGCGAGACAGGGTCCTATAATAAAATGTGAAATCCTGCTTATTTGTCTGAAAAATCAAATATAATTTCCCTGTTTTCGCCATGGGTGGCGGCATTTTGTTGCTGAAGTCACGGTGTTGGTTTGGTGTATACACTGCTGGGTAGCTGCATAGTAAACATGGATTGTTGGGTCAGTCAGTAAATAAAATGTTGCCTACAAAACAACGGGACCGCGGTGGTTCTTTTTGTATTGCTCCTGGCTGTTCAAACAAATTTTACCATGTGAAAGAGAGGAAAGTTGGTTCATTTCCACAAACTACCAGTGAAAAAAACAGTGTTGTTGGCACGTTGGCTCAGGCTGGCTGCACTCAGGCGGCGCGATCAGCCTGTTGGACAGGGAATGAAGATCTCCAGAGAACACTTCATTGCCTCGGATTATGTTGTTGGGGGTGGGAGGTTTGTCCAGAAGACCACTAATCAGCTGAAGCCCGATGCGGTTCCCTCGGTCTTCGACAGACAGACCGGCGCAGGCAGTTCAGCGTCGCGGAGCACATAACCTGCTGGCTACCTAGCTCCACTTCAACTAGCATCGGGAGCTCCAGCAGCTTGTCGATGTGCTAATAGCCTCAGCAAGCTAACGTTAGCTGGCTCCAGCAGCTTGTCGATCTGCTGGAGCCAGCTTGTCGATCTGCTGGAGCCAGCTAACGTTAGCTTGCTGAGGCTATTAGCACATCGACAAGCTGCTGGAGCTCCCGATGCTGGTTGAAGTGGAGCTAGGTAGCCAGCAGCTAACGGTAGCTGGCTCCAGCAGCTTGTCGATCTATGCAGCTACCCAGCAGTGTATACACCAAACCAACACTGTGACGTCAGCAACAAAATGGCGGCGCACATGTTCATAAATGCTACATAAATGGACATTACAAATAGTTTTTTCTTATTTTTATAACGTGATTTTTCTGTGGTTTATCTAAATACTAATTTGATGCTATGACTGTGTTTATCGCTATGCTTCATCTCCACTTTAAGGTTAGAGTTTGTCTTAGAGCGTGGCGATAGAACGCCTGCCCTGATTCCAAACTCTATAGGCGAGTCAATATATGGTTTAACCCCAAAAAAATGTATACAAAAGTTTTTCAATGGATTCTGGTAGTATTGGGCGTGCTAAATAACATACTAAAAGTCGACCAAAATCGACCCCTCCGAAAGCCGTCATTTCCAAGATGGCGTCCCAGATGGCGCCGGGGCGATTAAAATGGCTATATCTCAAATTAAGAAAATGGTGCAAAGGATTTCTCAACTGATTCTGGTACCTCTGGGCATGCTCACTAACATACTAAAAATCTAGGAAAATACACCTTCCAGAAAGGCTTCATTTTCAAGATGGTGTCCAAAATTGCGGCTGGCCAAGCTTAAAATGGCTATATATATGTCAATATAAAAATTATATAAATGATTTTGTCATTTGATTCTGGTACCCCAAGTACCCCTAGACATACTTAGGAACATACTAAAGTTTTAGGGAAATACACCTTCCGAAGAGGCTTAATTTTCAAAATGGTGTCCAAAATGACGACTGGGAGCTTAGAATGCCTGTATCTCAAATGGGAAAACATTTCTAAAGGATTTATAAACTGATTCTGGCACCTCTATACATTAATAACGAGCAAAATATCTAGCTAAATATATCTGCTAGGAATGCATCATTTGCATCATCAAAATGGCTGCCTGTAGCTTATTTTGGCAAAAATTTTAATTGGTTATTATATTCAACCTAGAAAGCTCGCTTTGGTGTTGAACACAAAATAAATGACCCACTTATTGTGGTCTTTAGGCCTACTCATCATCATCTTCAGGATCCTCTGGGAGAAACTTGTTATGTGGATTGTCACATTCATGAAGTTGACATGGTCCACAGACAGTAGTACAAGGTAGTCCATATTTTCTGCATGAGCAGCGAAGTGTCTTGCAGGCAGTGGTACAGTTACAATGAATGACCTTCAAGAGACTGGAGCAGCATTCATTGTTGACATGAGTGGGACAAATCTATTGTCCTGCAGTTTCCAGCCCCAGTCTAGAGCATCTATACCATCATCTGTTCCCATCCAGACCATGACCTGGTAGTATGCTCTACAACAGTGGAATTTGGTAGCAGATTCAGTTGGTGGTAGACGTTCAGGCGTTACCGTTGATGAAGCTGAGACAACCTTCTTGCTGAAAATGTTATATCTCATTTTTGCAAGCGAATCTGTGCACTTTCCACCAAAAAAGACAGCCATTGCTTGGCACCCAAGGTCATCGATCACATCTGTTGTCTGGTTTGGTACAGTGAATGCATTGGCACAAGCCTGAAGGACAGGATCCCCTTTTACAAGTTTTTGGAATGCTGTCTTTTTGCCAACTCCGAAGATCCGGGAAGTTGTGTCACAGCCAGTCACAGCATGGATGAACAGCAACTGAGAACACACATCCTGTCCGAGTACTTCTTTCAAATGGTTTATGGCGTACACTTTAAAACTGCCATCAGCTTTCGACTTGTCTGATCTGAAATAAAGGCCCTTGCTATCTCTCTGTGCATAGTAAAGAAGTAAGACAAGGAGATCAGTATCTTCTCCAATCAGCGTCGTGGTGTGAAGAAGAGATGATCCCACTGCGGCCCTTACTATGTCTACATCAGCATCTCCAAGTGAATTGACCACAGTGCAATCCCGTTCTTTCAGTTCATCACTTCTCATGTGGATCAGTTTCTGTTTATTCAGATCTCTTGACAGGAACTCCTCCTTCTTACCTGAGAACTCTGTCTCAGCAGTGAAGTTGACAATGGGATGAATATTGTTTCCTCTTCTTTGATGTGTGTTGTCTTTAATGGATGGCCCATCCTCATAGCCATCAAACACAATGGTTGTAGCTGAGCCATAATGTTGGATGGTGAAGTCTGCATATGACTGTGCAATTTTACCATAGCTTTGTCCGTGCTTCCATTGTATTCGGTGAAGGAGTGAACCACCATCAAGAACATAATGCTCCGTTTCTGGTACAGAATCTAGGATTGCATCACTTGCATGATCACAGATCGCGTGCGCTAGTTGTGGTTTATCAGCTTTGCGGAAGACGTTTCCGGCTTCAAAGAGGGCAGGAGGGAAAGGACTGAGTTCGTAACGCATAACCTCCTCCAATGACAGCTCTCCAGTTTGGGAGACAATAAGGAAACGTTGAAAAAGAAGTGCAGAATCAATGATTCGATCAGGAGCAACCTTGATAGACGATTTTTGTCCAAGGGTTATGGCTTTATCCTTTCTACTAAATGAAAATGTGAATGCCGTAATCATGTCATAATCATGCACGTTCACTCCATCCTCAGCGACAACACCTGTAACAACATTCCTTAAAGAAGAGTCTGGAGGGGGAGCTCCAGTAGCTCACCACGTACCGCGAGTGCTATTTCAGCGCCGTGGACAACCGCGCTCGCGCGGATCTGGGGCTGAGCGCGTTCGAATCCCGGACGGCAGCCGTGCCTTTCCCAGAGTGTCTTTCCCCCCATCTGAACCCTTTCAGCCTGCTTCTGTCGGTCGAACTTGACCAAGTATGAATGCGAAGAAAAAGCGATAAACGCTAAAAAGAACCAGCTGACTGGTCAAAGTTTAAAAAAAAAAAAGAAGAGTCTGGAGAGAAAGGTGAACATATAGCAAGTTTTGAAGTGATCTTCTCCAGGTCAGCAGCATCCCTTTTCATCCTTGCCTCTGTTGAATCATTGTGCTGTTCTGATGTTGTGTATGTCTGGTTTGAGAACTCCTGCATTGCGGTGTTATACTCTGATGTTATGCCCTTTGACATTGTCCAAAGGGATCTCTGATTGTCGGTCATTCCACTTCCATGTGTCATCCCTCCTGTAGTCTTCAATGACCTCATCAATGTTGTTTCGATTACAAGATCTGAGCTGAGGCCTGCCCATGATTGGCTGCTGCGACGGATAACATGAAAACCCTTTTCAAATTGTCTGAAGACATCTGGGTGGTTGATGTGAAGCTGACTCATCTCTTGGACATAAAAGTGTGCCGATTTCAAGTAATTGTAATGCCCAGCCGCAGCGAATATCGGCATGCATTCAGAAACAGCGCGTAGGTGCAAAAGCCAGGAACCTGTGCGATCTGCTGTTATCAGTGACCTATAGCAACTTCTAACATGTCTTGGTAATTTAGCCACAACTGACTAGTTTTGGATCTAGCACACAGTTCCATCTTCCTTTTTCCCAGCTCTTCATTTATTGTAATGAGGGTCTCTGATGTGAATACTGTTTCCAATGGCATTTCACCCTTAACTATTGAGGTATACATTGCTTCAGACTGTTCAACCATTGCTGCAAATTCATGACTATCATATACCATTTCTGATATTATCATGCGGTTAAGACATTTGTCAACCAGAAGATGGCCACGGAATGCTCTCTGAACTGATTTGCCTGTCATCATATGGGCTACTGAGTTCTCCCCATAGACTACCCCTAGAATGTCCTTAAGTCCTGTACCGTCCATCAGTGTACCAATTGCTCCTAGCAAATTCATAAATGTGTGAAATCCTCCTAGGAGCAGGACAAAGGACTTGAGGTGACTGCACTGTGGTGAATCTAGGATTATCTCTGCTGCTTTCCAATATAGGGGTTGGTCAAATGTAACTACTGGGGCAAGGTGGTGTTTGGATGCCAGACCACAAATGAACTCCAGTGTTGACAGAATGCATGTTTTGTCTCCGGAGTACATGTCTATCATTGGTAAGTATCTCACTGAAGACTGCCCTGGATGTTCATCTCCCTTATGAATAATGTGCATCATCCCCTGCCAACCAGGTGCAGGCTGTTTGAAATTGAACGATAACTCCCAAAGCAGATCAACCATCTTGTTACATTCTGCGAGTCTTGGAAGTTCTTTAAATGTGGTGTCTCTGCAAAAGTGTTTGGCAAAGTGATAATCTATTATCACAACTTTTGACCTCTGCACAAGATTCAGTTCATTAATTCTGAACCTCGGAATCCTTTGGTCTGTCTTCTGTCCTGGTGTCAAGGCAGCTATCATGCCCATCCCATGAAATGTCCCTTTCCCATCAATGATGCCGGAAGGTGTATTTTCCTAGATTTTTAGTATGTTCACAAGCATGTCTAGAGGTACCAGAATCAAGTGAAAAATCATAGTTATATATTTTTTTCTATTGAGATATATAGCCATTTTAAGCTTGGTCTGCTGCCATTTTGGACGCCATCTTGAAAATTAAGCCTTTCTGGAAGGTGTATTTTCCTAGATTTTTAGTATGTTAGTGAACATGCCCAGAGGTACCAGAATCAGTTGAGAAATCCTTTGCACCATATTCTCAATTTGAGATATAGCCATTTTAATATCTCCACCGCCATCTGGGACGCCATCTTGGAAATGGCGGCTTTCGGGGGGGGTCGATTTTGGCCGACTTTTAGTATGTTATTTAGCACGCCCAATACTATCGGAATCCATCGAAAAACCTTTTGTATCAATTTTTTTTGGGTTAAGTGCTTTTTTTTTCATAGATTGACTCGCCTACTAACCTTAACCAACTGCGAAAGAGTCGCCTAAGCTTAACCAGTGATAAACTAGGCCTTAGGTAGTTTGCAGGCTGTTAAACCCGGAAATAGGCGCAGAACCTGCCGTCCCACGATTGGCGCACATGTCACATGACCAGAAACGAGTGTGGCCAATCAGAGCGCAAAACTCGAACGCACACACATTTGTTGTGGAAAGCATAGAACGGGCGCGTCCCATATTTCCTATCCTCGCTCACTAGGCCTCCTACTACACTGTAAAAAAAATATCAATTTTTTTGTTTTATTTTCGTTTTTAGAATTATTTACATATAAAATAGTTTTGACTGAATTTAGGCCTACATGTAATGTAATACATATCTAACTCAACTGGAAACTTGAAATGGATTCCAGTTGAGCTGATTTAGGAATGGTTATTATCTCATTTATTTTTGCCATTTACAGCTAGCCCAGCCTACATAGGACTGCTATCTACAATATTCAAAATACAGACTGGGATATTATGGCAATTCATTATTGTTTATCTGAGCAAATGGAGGAATGGATTATAATGAAGTAGGCCTAGTCTACATTATAATGAAATGTAGGCCTATGCTAAACAAATATGTCAAAGGGAAATGTCTATTTAACTGTGGTATGAACATTTTAGCCTATTGTAGGAAATAATTGCAAGCTCAAACATCATTAGCTTGTGTGTGTTTTTCATGTGTGAGGATTGTTTTTATTAATGCACTTACCGGGAAATAACTTGGAGATGAAAAAAGTAATGAAGGAAATTAGGAGCAGCTTACATGCTTCTGCATTATATCAGTAACTAACGTTTTTCATTTAGTGTGGGTTAAAATATGTTGAATGAGACATGACCAATCCTCAAAAATGAAAGGGAAACAAAATCTACACAGGCTTTGTTTGACATTTATTTGTATTTTACAATGTTTCTCACTGCATCCACTGTAGCCCAATACACTGGTTCTCAATCTGGGGATCGGGACCCCCTATGGGATCACACAATTATTTATATACAAATACAACATCATGTTTCTTTACATGTTTCTCATTTTTGACACAGCTGTTTTATTTTCTGAAATAAAGAATATATGAATTATAAAGCCCTCCTCCAATCATTCATGTGTAGCTTGAAAAGGGGAAATTAAAAAATCATTATTTTGTGCCAAGGTTCACCATTCTGCTTGACAATGTAAGGGGTTGCAAACAAGCATCCCTCTGTTTTAGGGGTCATGAACCCAAAAGAGAACCACTGACCTAATGTAGGTTTGCAGCACCATGGACAGGGACATACTGTACCTAGCATGTACCATACCATGGCCCTCTTGTGGTGGACTAACATAAGTCATGTTAATAAATACAGAAGCAGCTGGGGGAATATGTCCTCCATTTGTTATCTATTGCCTGTGAACTGGGTGACCAGCCTTTGTATCTCCTGACTGCCCTCTTGGTTGTCACTCATGCCAGGCAGGGGAACAGACTTGCTGCCTGGGGATTTCTCGTAGTAGGAGCAGACTTTTAGATGAGCGGACATGGAAGGGGTTTCTGAAAAATGCCATGAATCCACTGGAGAAAACAAGTGGCTGAACTCCCACATCTGGACAAGTAAAAGAGAAGAGAAGAGAGGAGGAGAGGTGAGGAGAGGGGAGAGGAGAGGCGAGGGGAGGAGAGGTGAGGAGAGGGGGGAGGAGAGGTGAGGAGAGGTGAGGGGAGGAGAGGTGAAGTGAAAGGAGAGGAAAAAGAAGGAAAGGAGAATAAAGGCAAAAGGTAGAGAGGAGAGTATAAAATGTGGTCCAGCAGGTGGTGATGTGATAATAATTTGATGAATGAATGAATAGTTTACAGTTACAATGAAATTCAAATTATGTAGTTATCCATGATAATAATTGAGTATGTAATCTTCAATAATAAGAAGAGGTTCTCACCGTGTTGGCTTTCCACTTGGTTCCCCCGTGTGAATAGGTCTTCTTGTACCAGTGCAGAGTGACCATCCCTCTGTCCCGCAGCAGAGAGGAGCAGACGTCCCTCATCAGCTGAGACACCAGGGCCAGCTGGGACAGAGACAGGCTGTCCAGGAAACTGGCTATGTGGCGTAGCACCTCATGGGGAAGGGCATTGAACAGGTGCTCCCCTCCACCAGCTTCTCTCTCCCCTCTCCTTTTCTGGTCGGTGGTGCGGCATCCTTCTTCTGAGCTCCTCTGGGGCTGCTGGCACCTCTCCCCTTGAGAGGCTCGGATGGTCGGACGCAAGTTGAAGCATCTGAGATCCTGGCTGTAAGAAGAAATGTCATTAATTTAGTTATCTGCTAATTTCATGATGTAGCATAATAGTCCAATTACAGTAAATGCAATGTTAATTATAGGCTAGAGTTTATAGGCTTATGTTATAGGCTAAAGGATGGAGGGCATGGTTAAAAATCAAATTGTATTGGATGTTATTTAGGTGTTGAGTGACGAAACTCATGGATTAGGTATTTTAATAGAAAACAAAGGATTTTTGTGGATTTTCTTTTAGCACATAGTGATAAATAGATGAGAACAAGATACAGACATGAGGGATAAAATGGAGGGAAATACATTAATTCCATGGGCATTTGAATAAAGTAATGAAGACAAGTGTTCCTGCAGTCACTGACCCCAGATCATCAGTACTGATTGATTGATTGATTTTTATTGTGGAGTAAAAGACAGCATCCAAGGGATAAAAACATGAGAAAGTGCAAGCACTTATTTCCATCATGGTCCCTGATTTTGGACATGGACAGACATCATAAAACATAGAGCATCATAATAAAACATACTAAAACAGAGCATCATAATAAAACATAGAGCATCATAATAAAACATAGAGCATCATAATAAAACATAGAGCATCATAATAAAACATAGATCATCATAATAAAAAACAGAATAAAACATAATAGCAACCCCATACAAAAAAACACTCCCTACCCTCTCCTTCCTATGGCTATTCTATACTTCACTGGCTAGCCATTTCTTTGTGGCACGTCTAAAACTTCCCCCCTCTTCGATGTTTTTCAGGGCCACTGGAAGCTTGTTCCACTCCAGTGCTGCAGAATATAAAAAAGTATTTGTGCCCATTAGGGAGTTAAATTTTGGCAGAATAAAATCCGTACTGCTCCTTCTAGTGGAGTATGAATGATTGTCACGGAATCGATTAAAATAATTAGATAGATATTTCGGACCTGTATTTTGAACTATCTTGTGTGTGAGACCTAATTTGATGTGAATTACCCTTTTATTGACCGGAAGCCAGTTTAGTTGCCTAAAGAAAGTTGGCCCTAGGTGAGTGCGTGGAGGTAGTTTAAGGACTACTCTCATTAATTTGTTTTGAGCTGTCTGAAGTTTGTTTTTCAGGACCTGTACTCATACTCCTGCTAGGCCTTATGAATATGAGCCCTGGTGTGACAGTGTTGGTGTGACAGTTAGTGTTGGTGTGACAGTTAGTGTTGGTATGGAGGGGGGCTTCCCACTCTCCAGAACATTTACAACAAGCGGTGCATGGGTAAGGCTAAGAGAATTATCAAAGACTCCAGCCACCCAAACAACTGCCTCTTTGAACTGCTGCGGTCAGGCAAGCGATACCGGAGTCTCATGGCAAGCACAGAGAGACTCAGAAGAAGCTTCTATCCTCAGGCCATCAGAATGCTAAATGACAATAACACTATGTAACAACCATCAAATGCACTCACAGCACACACATCCACATGCACACACTCACTTTAAACAAACAACTCACTGCAGCACCCACTTTACCCACTTTAGAACACCTAAACACACTTTATATTTATTGGTAATGAATTTGTACTACAACCCATACCTCATTACACCTTACTGTAAATTGTACCTAAATTGTACCTCATCCCATTTATGCTTTGTACTGTATAGTATATTGTATTGTAACTCAGTTACTTCTACTCTGCATTGTACATTGTATATATGTATATACTGAACACTTTTGTCTACGTACTTGACTTCTATTTTATACTTACTATACTTATTTTATACTTATCTATTTTATCTAGCACAATATCTGGAGCAAAACAGAAAGAAGCATTTAATATAAAAGTATTCTGTACTTCTGTATGACAACTAATAAAGAAACTTGAAACTATGACAGTTAAGAGTGTTGGTGTGACAGTTAAGAGTGTTGGTGTGACAGTTCTATGTCGTTATGGCTTGCTCAGCACCTGTCTGTCTGCATATATCTCGCTTCAGCGTATATACACTGAATAAAAAATTCCACCATGTACCTTTACATGCCAGCATTAATCTGGCCACACCCCCATCCGCTTACCTACATAAGCAGGGGTGGGGCCACACACTCATCTCCTTCGCAAATTTCATCACAAGCTAAGTGCTTCTCACATGCCCACTTGACGTGGAGAAAAATATTTAGTCTGAGGAAAGGAAGAACAAGGAGATACGTTGACATCATATCTTTATTTTCTCTCTCACTATTTTCGAGAAAATACGGCGATATTGTCTTCGTTACTGGAGTGTCTGGATCATTCCGACCTTCAACGTTTTTTTCATATTAGGAGCTCACGCCGCTGACATGCTTCCTAACTACAATCCTCCTTGCTGCGGCTGGATGGGGTTACCCTCCAGCAACACAGCTGGACTGTAGGACGCACCGACTATTGTGAGAAGCGGTTGTTTCCAGGTTGGGTACGTACTGTTTTGCTTACGAGCTCTGGTTGTTGTTGATGCTGTGGGGGTTAGCTAACAATTTACGAAACCCCGACTCCAGGCTAGGGTCCTCTGCTCGGCTTAAACGGCGGTCGGGGGATCTTGGTCTGACGCCCATGATGGCTAATCTAGTGGGCCGCGCTAGGTCCTGGTGATCCCAGGATTCTAGAGCGGATGCTTCTCTGTCCCGTGCAGGCCCCATCTTTCATATACAAATGAAAGTATACCCTAACGAGGAAATGTGGGCATAGGATCTTCTTTATCGGAAGTTCCATGCTCAAAGGGCCCCGTGTATGTCTGGACCACCGTTGACAACTGTGTTCTGACATTTCTTTTTCTTTTCCCTGTTAGGGGAGGGATTGGGACAGTGGCCTGTCTGAAGTGTGGCTTGTTATGTCATTGTATACAGTTCAGGTGATATCTGCTTAGCTTGCGTGCTAGTTGTGGACTACTGTGTTAGCCAGTCAGCTGTTAGCTGCGCAGCTGTTAGCTGCGGCGTTAGCTCGCTGTGTTTACCAGGCTGGTATACGTTAGCTTGTTGCTATCAGCCGAACGGCTGTTAGCTTAATGCTACACTGTTGAACGTTTTCTGTGACTATAACATGCCTTAAACACTCTGACTACGACGTCATCTTTGACAGAGGATGTTAGTCGAACCTACCGGGAGCCCGGCCGGCGAGGACTGCGTCAACATGGAGAACCGTAGCGGCTGGGTGGCGCAGCGACGCTGCTCTCGTCGTCAACACAGGAATACTGTGTTTAAACGTCGGTGCCCCGTTAGCCAGATTGCAGTTCGCTTGGCCTGCGCTCACGGTAGGAAGGTCCCGACCGGACCTTAAACACTTCTTCTTCCTTCCCTTCTAAATGTTTTGTAATAACGATGTTTTCCAAAACGGGTGTTGCTGCAATACTGTACATTTAGGATACGATATACAATGTACATTGTATATATGTATATACTGAACACTTTTGTCTACGTACTTGACTTCTATTTATACTTACTATACTTATTTTATACTTATCTATTTTATCTAGCACAATCTCTGGAGCAAAACAGAAAGAAGCATTTTATATAAAAGTATTCTGTACTTCTGTATGACAACTAATAAAGAAACTTGAAACTATGACAGTTAAGAGCGTTGGTGTGACAGTTAAGAGTGTTGGTGTGACAGTTCAAGCCCTGGTGTGACAGTTAAGAGTGTTGGTGTGACAGTTAGTGTTGATGTGACAGTTAGTGTTGATGTGACAGTTAGAGTGTTGGTGTGACAGTTAGTGTTGATGTGACAGTTAGAGTGTTGGTGTGACAGTTAGTGTTGGTGTGACCAGAGTGTTGGTGTGACAGTTAATGTTGGTGCAACAGTTAGTGTTGATGTGACAGTTAGTGTTGATGTTACAGTTAGAGTGTTGGTGTGACAGTTAGAGTGTTGGTGTGACAGTTAGTGTTGGTGTGACAGTTAGAGTGTTGGTGTGACAGTTAGTGTTGGTGTGACAGTTAGAGTGTTGGTGTGACAGTTAGTGTTGGTGTGACAGTTAGAGTGTTGATGTGACAGTTAGTGTTGGTGTGAGTCCAAGTTAAGAGTTAATATCTGTGTCCCAAAATACAACATCCAACATTAATGCCAAGATGTTATTGCTTAGAGGCAGCCCCTGAATCAATAGCTGCTAGCCCTGCCTAGTCTTGAATTGGTCCGAGTGTCAGTCAAAAGATGGTACTGTATGCTGTTTTCTGAGTTTGATTTTGTATATTTGACAAGGTAATTGTTCAAAAAAAAATCTTGATTTTTCAACTTTGAATGTTGTGCTCACTTGTAGGTGACGGTGGCCTTGTGTGTGGAGGGCTGGAACCTCCTCTGGCTGTAGGTGCAGCCCAGGTAAGCCAGGGGACATCTCTCCTCAAACCAGCCATTCAGACCCGGCTGGATGTCACTGTGTACATTCCTGGATCACAGTAAGGATAAGTTGCACAATACGCTTTCATGGGCAAATATAAAACATTTTATACAAAGGTAGTCAGTGTTTCTTTTCACAGTAATGAACTCCTCCTTTAACCTTTTATTCCACAATCATTAAATAACACATGGCCATAAATAATCCAAGCCAAGTGTTACAACAAATTAGCCTTTCATCCTTTCATAAATCCAAATGTAAATTCAGATACAGGAAGACTCTTCCGACCGAAACGTTAAGCAGATGTATTCTTAGCCTGGGCCTTGGGCCATTGTCTGGACGCCCTGGCTCAACGGGGCAATAACCGGCTAATGTGGCTTCAAAATGTTGGTCGGGTAACGTAAGGTCAGCCCTGGGTAGGTCTTATGTAGGATATGATAACGGTATAGAGAGAAACAAGAAATCCATTCACTGTAAACTACACAGAGAAATCTCGCAGCCACCTGAAGTGTCTGGGGAAATCCCTGCGGTGGAAGACGTGTCCGCAGAAGAACCTGAAGACCGAGCTGCCCTTGTTGTGTCTGCCGGTCACAGTCCCTGCCTGCAGCTGGAGACGAAGCTTCAGAGGCCGCTCCACCATCACCTCTGCCAGGGTCGTCGTCTGCTTGAACGGCGCTGTGCGGAAGGAGAGTGTTTGCGTTCCTGTCTCCACGAAGAGCCCATCCGTTCCTTTGGAGTCGCTGATCTATACCAGGATAATCCATGACACACAATCCTCAACATCTAATCATTATAGATTAGATTAGAATGAGTCACATGAAGAGGATCCTATCGCAAATACCTGTAACGTGACACTTTGTGAAAGGTGGCGTGTTTGAGTATGTTTTGAATATAATATGGAATACTGTGTTTTGCATTGCTTTAGAATTTGCTATTAACGCTGTTGGAGATAAGTGATGACAAGTAAAACTCCCTCCTGACATATTGACATTCCACACCGTGCTTTTTCTGTCTGAATGAACATAATTGTACTGTATTGTTCTTTACTTTTAATAACCATATTATTTCCGTAACAGCACATGCCTTTCTCACAAATAACATTTTAGTTACTTATTTGTTTGCTTGTTTGTATTATATAATTTATTTAATTAGTCATTTTATTATATTTATTTTATCTTACACCTTATACTCTACTACTGTATAAAGTGAAAACACAAAACAAACCTAAAGAACAGAAAACACAAATAATTGTTCACCAAAGGAACTGAAGAGGGGTGGATTACATCTTGTAAGTCTTCTGAATGATTCTATGTCTATTTTGAGGTAGTTTGAAGTTTGAAGGATATCATGTCCTTGCATCAAGGGTTCTGTCAATCAACTACAGAATGAAAACACATCTCCATTAAAGTGTTTAACTCCATAACAACTCAACTTTCAAACATGTAACCTAACAATTCCACTTACGGCAGCAACACTATACTTCTAAACAATATATCATTACTACCGCACGTGTAATTGGGGTTGGACAGGCCAGCATTGAGCTGTGGATCTCAGCAGCCGAGGAGGTTAAAGCATCTATCTAGCAGCGGAGTGGGGTCGGGATGTTGGTCCTGGGGGGTCCTGGGGTGGGCGGTTGTGGGGGAGGAAATGGCTTTTGTGGTGTCTGCAGTCAAATAATTATATTTTTTAATTTAGATTTTTACGTCCATATTTATTATTTTTGTGATTCTATTGTCATTATTGTTATTGTTAGTGTTATTATTGTCCTGTGAAGTCATGTATTATTATTATTATTATTATTATTATTATTATTATTATTATTATTATTATTATTATTATTATTATTATTATTATTATTATTATTATTATTATTATTATTGTATTGTGTGGTGTCATGTGTTTATTTATTTAAAAAAGAAAAGATAAAGATTTGATAAAAAAAATAAAAAAGACAATCATAGTAGGCCTACTTCATGAAACTGACCTTGTGACCCATGACCTCTCTCTCTGCATAGCCCAGCAGGGTTGCTTCTGCTTCATTGCTGTGCCAGTCTTCCTCCTCGGATCCCAGGTCAGACGTGTCCACGCCGCGCGCCTCGCTCAGAACCCGCGCTATGCTGTCATATTGGTGCACCTTGCGATTGTAATGGTAGCTGTCTGGGATCTTGGAGGAGGGAAAGGAACACAATACAATACAGCAAAACGTATCTGTATGGAGTAACCCATGATGAAATAAAAGATACGATTATTATTATTATATTATCAATGACGAGAAATTAGGTTATCGGCAGCAAAACACACCAAACAACAATCATACAGCTGTTTATAAAAATAACAACCAAGATAAGCTTAACAGAGTAATAAGAATAAAGATTTTAAGAGAAATTCTATATACAAAAAAAGAAAAGACTGTCTAGACTGTCTTTTCACATAATGACAGGTTTACACATGTAACAAAGTAATCATCAAGCAAACGTGTGGGTTTTTAATTGAGCTGCATAACATTAATCGAGTATCATTACATCACACAACAAAACCCCATTTTTTTCCCAATCTTCACCTTGAAAGATTGCAGACAGCTCTGTACGGGGATAGGCTCCAGACTTCCATACACAAAGTCCTTATCTCTCGGTGTGCAGGCGGCGATCTGTCCGAAGGTGATCAACATACGCCCGTGGTGCACCAGGTACATGTTGAACTCCTGTGGAGTGAGCGCCTTCCCCAGCCGATCCATGACCCCGTCCTGCCACGGGGCCAGGCCCGGTACTGGACACTGGCCATCAGCAGCCGTCTCTGTCCCTCCACTCTTTCTCCTCCCGCCCGTATCGCCAGGGTTGGGCTTGTCTAGCTTTGCCTGGGCGACCGCACAGCCACCTTTCTCCATACTGAACATCTTCTCATACCGGTTGTATTTCTCTATGTTGATGTCTATGTTCCCCGTAGCCTCTCCACCAACACCATTCTGAGAAATGGATCCATTCTCCATAGAAACGAGTGCAGCAGATGAACCTTCAGAAGTCGGAGAAACCGAAGAATAAAGGCATAAACACCAAAGGAGTGAGAGAGTGATGGGGGATACATATTACAACAATGTAATCCTGAATCTTTAGCTCTGGAAAAAAGTGTAGACATTGTCATATAGACCACCGCAACACTTCCGGTATTCTGAAATCATGGGAGAGAGAGAGCGGGGGGAGAAAATTAATGAATGTGGATGAGAGCCTTGACATTAAGTGGTTGTAGCTATGGCTGGGGGGGGGGGCGGGAGACATGATCCAATAGACTTTTATACGTCACGCCCCGGGCACATACAACGCGCACGAAGTTTCCGTGCGGGTTCCGTGCGAGATCGCGCGCCTGGCCTGGCACACCTACTCCGACTTCAGAGCGGCCGGACGACAGACTGCAGCGTGGAGCCCTCCATAGAACCAATTGCAGCACGAGCTCTCTCTCTCTCTCTCTCCCTATCTCGCTCTCTCTCCCTCTCTCTCGCTCTCTCTCTCTCTCTATCTCCCCCCCTCTTTCTCCCCCCCCCCTCTCTCTCTATTATATAATATTGACAAAACCATACTTGGTTGAACAAACAGACAGACAGACAGGCAACCAGATATATAGACAGATAGCCAAACAAACAAACAAACAAACAAACAGACAGACAGACAGGCAACCAGATATATAGACAGATAGACAAACAAACAGACAGACAACCAGATATATAGACAGATAGCCAAACAAACAAACAAACAAACAGACAGACAGGCAACCAGATATATAGACAGATAGACAAACAAACAAACAGACTGACAGACAGACAGACAGTCAGGCAACCAGATATATAGACAGATAGACAAACAAACAAACAGACAGACAGACAGACATACAGACAGACAGGCAACCAGATATGACAGACAGACAGGGGGGGTTGGGCGGGGTACTATATAGTAATATGGTTTATTTGCATTGGGAAAGATACAGACACATTAGCTGGTTGAACAACATCATATTATGTTGAAAGATAGAGAGAAAAAGAGAAAGAAAGAAAGAGAGGGGGAGAAAGAGACTGGAGAGAAAGAAAGAGATAAAGAAAGAAAGAGATAAAGAAAGAAAGAAAGGCAGGGAGAATAAAGAGAGAGAGAAAAAGAGAAAAAGAGAGAAAGAAAGAAAGAAAGAAAGAGAGGGGGAGAAAGAGAGAGAAAGAAAGAAAGAAAGAAAGAAAGAAAGAAAGAAAGAAAGAAAGAAAGAAAGAAAGAAAGAAAGAAAGAAAGAAAGAAAGAAAGAAAGAGAAAGAAAGAAAGAAAGAAAGAAAGAAAGAAAGAAAGAAAGAAAGAAAGAAAGAAAGAAAGAAAGAAAGAAAGAAAGAAAGAAATTGAGTGTATTTCTGTGAGAATGCGCAGAACACAGAGCGACCAATTCCAAGTCGATCCGTACTTTCTCGGCCGAACTATAGTCACTTTTCCGCACTTACTCCCGAACTACGCATTTGCAGATTGCCCACAGAGTCTAGGTTAAACAATCTGCGCATGTGTAGTTCGGGAGTAGGTGCGAAAAAGCGACTATAGCTCGACCGAGAAAGTGTCGATCGACTTGGAATTGGTCGTAGCTACAACCACTTAATGTCAAGGCTCTCATCCACATTATTTAATTTTCTCCCCCCGCTCTCTCCTCCATGAGCTCAATGTAATGCGGAAGTGCAGTGGTCTATAGACGGGTTTCTCGTTCACGCCAGACTCAGTGTGCGCATCAAGGAGGCAAAAAGGAACGTGATTCTGGTCAGAACAATGGGGCAGACTACAATATATTTTAATTTGTTAGCCATGCTAGCAGTTAAAACAGTCCATGCCAAAGCTAGATATGAAAGAGGGGGAAAAGACTCTTTTAATCAGGGCATCATTACACCTGGGTAAAACAGTCCATTCTCTTCGGATCAAATAACAAACTCAGCAAAACCAACGGCTTCTCTGTTATATTTCAATACGCTCTGCTCTATTGGAACTGTCCCTTTAATCATATGATATCATGAAAACGTTCAACCACATGCATGCACCTACACCTGCCTGGCCACGCCCACATCCGCTCACATATAAGCGGGGCCATGGCCATACTACCAGCTCCTTCCCTACTTTCACCACCTGGAAGTACGTGCAGGGCACCTCTTCAGATCAGTGCTGAAGTAGTTAGTTAGTGGAGTTGGACGGTGTCCAAAGCACAGACCCCGGGGAGGGTCGCGCCGCGAGGGCGAGTTAAGTCATTGCACATTTTATATTGTATTTACTATTAATTCCATATTGTATATCGTGTGTCTCTTAATGTAAACGGCATATCAGCTATTATTTTATTGTATAGCTCAGGCCGATACGATATTGTATGTGACCGATTGAAGGGTGACAGGGGAAAGCGAGAGGGAGGGGTAATTAGTACCTGGAGGGTATTCCTTATTTAACTATTGTACGGTTGATATTTTGATGTCTATTTGCAGTGCCTCTTTGAGAGGGTGTTTAGCGTGCCATGTTTGATTAGGCATACCTTGCTCAAATTGCAGTGCCTCTAGTGAGGGTGTTTAGCGTGCGTGATTAGACATACCTTGTTAAAATTTGCAGTGCCTCCTATAGAGGGTGATCGCATGCCAGAGTGGTGGTGTGCCCTAACGGCTAAACGCTAGGTCATTTAACTTAGCCCTAGTGGGGGTGAGTTACTTATATAACAGAAGCACTTTACGGTACCTGATTATCCCCCCTGATTTATTAACCCTGTTTGATTATCATTGATGCTTTTATCTAATATTGTTACTCTTTTGTACCCCGGTTGTGCAGTTGGTTATTGAAGGGTGTTTTGACAAACAGCAGTTTTCCCTGCTACATAGCAGTTTCTCCTGCTAATGATATAACCCACGTGTTTATTACAATATAAAGAGGTTGCCTGCAATAGTGCCACTTGTGTATGGACCCATATAATGGTTTTGGTGTTTTGTATTGGTAGACTGGATCAGATAAAAAAATAAAAAAGATTTAATAAAATTACTTACTTTCTTTTGGTAGGCTATCATTCATGGTCTTGCCATTAAGAACATGCCATTGCTGCAGGCTGAACAGCTCTTCCTAGAAGGTCCGTGTAGAGAGAATGTAAATATATATATTTCTTTTCAATGTTTCTGTCAACAAAGTTGTGATTTTTATGTCTATTTCAGTGAAAGGGAGGAATTTGACAGGAAGATTGTAAAGAGATGGAAGCAAAGGGAAGATATGAAAGGTATTTTTTGGGTTGGTTTTTGGTGTTTTGGTTGGTTTGAACTTCAAGTCAGCTGTTGATCACGGCTAGCCTGTTGCACTGTGGTAAAAAGGGTAGCCGGTGCGTGGGTCAAGGAGAAATCAGAAAAGAGTGAGGTCCTGGCACTCACAATTAGAAAGATATCAGGAAAACATCAGCATATAACAAACACACACACATGTTGAGCCATTCCTCCACCTCGTTCTACAGCTGGTAAGACAGAGAGAAACGGTTGGTCCTCACAGTCATATAAACCTGACCACCTCCAGACTCTTGGACACAATCTTAATGAACCAGTCCAGGTGCGTTAGGATCCGTTAACGTCGGTACAGGGTTTTGTCAACTTCTCTCTCTCTCTGTCCTGCAGGGGAAGGAGTCCAGCTGAGTACCTGAGCACCGAATATACCCGTCCCCCGGCTGTTCCTCCAGGGCCCTCCTCCGCCCTCCATCCACCCCTCTCCATCCACCTCTATCCATTCTTCCCTACCTCCTTCCTAGCTGGGTTGTCAATAAAAGAAATATAAACAAATAAACCCGTTCCGTCCTCTGAGCTTTTAAAATTGACAAACTGGTTTAGGCAACTTAGACTACAAGTCAGTTTTGGGAAAGTTATGTGAACACAGGAGAGCAGAGCTCGTGATAACGGCTGCAGTGGCTACTTTTGAGTTTTATAATGTTAATATATTGTTATTGTATTTATCTTTTGCTGTAGTGGATAGGTTTATTATTTTTGATATTGATAGATAACTTATTACAATGATATAAGGAAGGGGCAGGACCAGATAAGCTTTGCTTCTTTCTGTCCCTTCTCGAACAAAACCATTTGTCTTGAGCTATGTTGACAATTGCTTCCATGTCTAGGAAGATATATTTAATTTAACTTGTATTTGTATTTTATTTCGTTTTTTTATTTTAGTTTTATTTAGTTTTTGTTATTTTTTGTTATTTCAAGTTTGTGTGTTATGGTTGTTCGAGATAAATAAAGATCAAATCAAATCAAATATTATAATAATAATAATACGAATTATAATAATTATAATAATAATAATAATATAATTATAATAATAATAAATTGTATTGTATAGCTAAGTCCAGTCGCAATACTCCAATTCAGCCACTGAGTGGGTGGCGCTGCTAAGCGGTCCTCACAGCGCGGCCATAGATATAAACGTGTGATTTTTTAACGTAGCCTCTGTGAGCGAAGATGCTTTTTGATTGCAGCAAAGAAGAAAAGGACGCTCTCCGATTGGCTAACCCTAACCCTAACTCTAAGCATAACCACGTCGAAAGAATGCCTAAGCATAACGACTTCGAAAGAGGGCCTAAGCATAACCACTTCGAAATAATGCCTAAGCATAACCACTTCGAAAGAATGCCTAAGCATAACCACTTCGAAAGAATGCCTAAGCATAACCACTTCGAAGCAGAGAATATATGTACAAGGCGGAAGAGACCCTTCGGAGCTAAACCAATCAGAGAGGGTCTTTTCTTCTTCGCTGTACGCGGCCTAGCCAATCAGAGAGCGTCGTCGGAAACAGAGGCTACAGGGGGGGGAAATCACGCGATATAAACTCGCGCGGCCCTCACAGCGCGCCCCTGGGACCGTTTTCCGAGTCTGCAGTGCAGCTGGATACTATTGGATTGGCTCAGACAGACGCGGTACAACAGACCCCACCCGTCTATAAGGAAGGCGATTAAAAGACAGTAGGTGTGTGTGTGTGTGTGTGTGTGTGTGTGTGTGTGTGTGTGTGTGTGTGTGTGTGTGTGTGTGTGTGTGTGTGTGTGTATGTGTGTGCGTGCGTGCGTGCGTGCGTGCGTGCGTGTGTGTGTGTGCGTGTGTGTGTGTGTGTGTGCGTGCGTGTGTGTGTGTGTGTGTGTGTGTGTGTGTGTGTGTGCGTGCGTGTACTGGCTTATGTTTGAAAGAAGAGCAAATCCACTGATTGAACTGAAAGTGTATAGTGAGTGATTCACCTTCATCAGCAGATTCTCCCATAGATTGCACTTTCTCCTCATTTTCTTCATCGTCTTCCTCCATCAGCTCTGGGTAGAGGGGCTTCATCTTCAGCCTGGCATAAAGCTCTCTCTGGTCCACCAGGGCCATGGCTAGGTCTACCGCCTCCACCCGCTGCTCCTTGTACTCCGTCTGCACGTTCGCCTGCAGGGCCGCGGTGTTGTGCTGGCACGTGTCATCGGACGGCCAGCGGAGCCATTCCGCAGGGCAGGACACCACGCTGGCCGGGCAGACCAGTAGGTGTGTTGCCCGCAGGGACCGAGCCATGTGGTTCCTGCACCCATAGTCTGCGTTGAGGCAGGGGACCCTCACGTTGGGGCAGAGCAGCAGGTGTTCCTCCTCTTTACACAGGTGAAATATGGCTCCACAGTGTAGACGGCAGGGGATGACGGCACAGGACACCGATACCTCTATTCTGGTCCTGCAGCCACGACTGTAGCAGCTCTCACAGTGGACATGGAGCAGGGATTTGGAGGACCTACAACGTCCACTCTGTGGTGGGAGATAGGTAGACAGACAGACAGACAGTGTTTATTTTGGCAGCTATTTTTATTTTAGTTTTAGTCTTAGTCATGTGTCAAATGCTCCTTTTTCGATTTCATCATATTTAGTCACCTTCATTTATTTTTAGTTTAGTCAGTTTTAGTCAACTACAGGTCTGAGCATTTTAGTCTTATGGTTTTAGTCTAGATTTAGTCGCAGAAAACGGATGACATTTTTGTCTTTATTTTTTTTCGTTAATGAAAAAAAGGCTTTTTATTCTCTTGTAATGCAATTCTATGTACCGCTGCAGTCAGTCAAATTCACATTAATTTCTATTGGTATCATAGATTCATGTAAACGCCCCTCTCCCCACTCCCCATATATACACCATAAGACATAATCAAACCAATCGTTTTAGTCTTAGTCATGTGTCAAATGCTCCTTTTTCGTTTTCATCATATTTAGTCGCCTTCATTTATTTTTTATTTTAGTCGTTTTAGTCAACTACAGGTCTGAGCATTTTAGTCTTAGACAGTTTTAGTCTCGATTTTGTCTTTTTGTTTTAGTCTAGATTTAGTCAAGGGAAAAAGCTTTGTTGACGACCATATTTAGTCATCATTTTCGTTGACAATTAACACGACAGACAGACAGACAGACAGACAGATATATAGATAGATAGATAGATAGATAGATAGATAGATAGATAGATAGATAGATAGATAGATAGATAGATAGATAGATAGATAGATAGATAGATAGATAGATAGATAGATATAAAGATAGATAGATAGATAGATAGATAGATAGATAGATAGATAGATAGATAGATAGATAGATAGATAGATAGATAGATAGATAGATAGATAGATAGATAGATAGATAGATAGATAGATAGATAGATAGATAGATAGATATAATAAGGACAGAGAGTGAGTGAAAGAAAGAAAGAGAGCAGTATAAGGACAGTGCCATGCATACTGCATATCACTCAATGATAAAACTGAGCAACCTTTAACATATCAACAGTGCATCTGGTTTGATAAAAGACTATTACATTGTGTGTATCATTATGTTGACAAAGTAATAAACAACTTACCATACTTTGGATCGTCAGTGCAAAGTTCTCAGTGTGAGTATATCCTGCAAATGGTTGGACAGATTTGAGTCCCCTTCACTCACACGGATCAAACCCAGACTACATGATTAGAATATTTAAAAAGAATTGCTACAAATAAAGTCCACTCTCCAATGCAAACAGACATAATTCAAACAGATGTTTAGCAGCCTACCGCTGTTTGTGTCAATGAGAAAGGAGAGACACATTGTCCCGGTACCACATCTTCGTCAACTTGTGCTTCAAAGTCCCAGTATGTGGGTGTGTGTGTGTGTGTGTGTGTGTGTGTGTGTTATAAATAGGACCTGTGTGCTGGTTGAGAAACATGGTTTGAGTTACTGGGTCTCTGGTCAGTTGAATCGCTGTATATCACTCACTCTCACCTGACACTGGACAATGGTATTGGCAATATAACCTGGTTGATAGCCAGGGAGTACAATGAGACTGAAAACTACATTGCAAGTATTGTTCAAAAACAGGGCCCTCTAGTGGACATTTATCATTTAGAATCAACACAATACTGAATAATTGTAACTAGCTCATTGGAGCCGTCATTCTAACAGAGACGGTTGGTGGTTCCACTGAAACATAATGGCTTCTTGATTAGACACAGAGCATGGGATGGACTATACATTTACGTCAGAGTTATAACACATGTGTTATGGTGGTTAAGTTCTGTATAGCCCTGTGCTGTGCCACCTTGGGGTGTAAGTGTAACATGACCCCACAGCTGCAGAGAGAGAGAGTGAGCGGCCCCTCCCCTCCTGGTCTAATTTTAACCCGCCTCTTCACTCACGTGAAACAGTACGGAGACCTGAAGTTATAAAGCTGAAGAGATATACATAATCCACACTGGTAAGAAAGAGCTTTGTCGTATTAGACTTGGTCCCATTCTTGTATATGTGCTGCGATAATTTGATTATAGATATGGGCACTATTCTGAGCTTTTGCAGTATCAGAAATCTGTGGCAAACCTTTCTACCACAACTATTAGAACATGTGCAAAAAGTTGGCTAATCACAGATTTGTGTCTGAGTATGGTATGGGAAACTTTGATCAATAGTTTTCATTCATTGGACTATTCTTTACAATTGATGACTGTAAGGCTAAACAACAACAAAAACAAATTAGCACATATTATTAGTAGTACAATAAATAAATGTACAACAGAACATTGCAAGACAATTGACAATTGTTCTCTGTTCACTCCATGATGGACTGTATTATGTCCAGTGGAATAGTCAGGTTGTTTAAGATAAGATAAGATATTCCTTTATTGATCACCTTGGGGAGTGGGGTTGGGGGTACAGGACTACAGGTATGGGCAGGCGGCAGGGTAATAGAAGAAACATAAATATAGGCAATACAATTTGATCAAAATATACGTTACAATAAATATAGGCAATACATTTAATGACTGAATTTCAGCACAGATGTGATCATCTTCGGCACTATGGCCTCATACCGGCTATGACCCAATCACAGCTGTGCTGATATTCAATATAACAGCACGACCTTGAGTGATATTGCTTTTATACAACAGTTCTACAATCGCTATTTATTAGTTAACAGTAATAAGCGGCAACAGATTATGATTTGTTTGTTTATTTAATCATTTATTTAGCTCTGCCAACAAATAGTTACACAACTGCAACTACACAAGTCCCAGTGCTGCTCATGGAATGCCTCTTGTCCAATCAAATGACTTGGTTAGAACTAATGGTTGTATAATATATACGTTATAGTCTGCGCAGGTTTTGGAGGTTAAGAGTCAGACACAGTGGTTAAGGGTCAGACATTTCTAATAGTTCTCTACAGCCGAAGTTCTTCAACTGCTGGCAGCAGTCCATGCCCCCGGTTGTGGAGCCTGATGGCTGCTGGCACGAAGGACTGGCTGAGGCGGTTAGTGTCAGGGGGGTACTGTATGCATCTGTGGCTGAACATGCTCCTCATCTTGGCTAGCTCCTCATATGTGTGGGTGGGAGGGGTTCTCCAGGACCAGGATAGTGGCCTGCATCCTTCTCATCCTCTGCCACCACCTCTAGTTTGACCAGCTAGCCTTCTCATAACTCTGTTGTTTTTGTCCTGTGTCCCTTACTGTCTGATCTACATGGTATGGTGTGCCCATGTTTCTTGACCAGAAACAAAGAGATCAATTGACATGCTCATGTATCATTTTAATAATCTTACAGGGTCCCATAACCTGTGTGACATACATACTGACAAGATATGGTGAGTGACAGATAGTGATACCAATTTTATTTCTCATTGTGCCGAATGAACACAGAAGCATTTTAAATAGCCTAATGCTATTAGCCTAATGCTAATCTCAAGTTCCATCCTCTTTTCTTGACCCGTCTATCACCACTTTCCTCTGTCAAGCTAAAAGAGGGTGGAACTTGAAAGATTTGAAATTTAATTTAAACATATTAAAATACTCTGCTGTAAATATACATATGCTATATCATTGTTTGTACTATATACTTTCTGACATCTATCTATCTATCTATCTATCTATCTATCTATCTATCTATCTATCTATCTATCTATCTATCTATCTATCTATCTATCTATCTATCTATCTATCTATCTATCTATCTATCTATCTATCTATCTATCTATCTATCTATCTATCTATCTATCTATCTATCTATCTATCTATCTATCTATCTATCTATCTATCTATCTATCTATCTATCTATCTATCTATCTATCTATCTATCTATCTATCTATCTATCTATCTATCTATCTATCTATCTATCTATCTATCTATCTATCTATCTATCTATCTATCTATCTATCTATCTATCTATCTATCTATCTATCTATCTATCTATCTATCTATCTATCTATCTATCTATCTATCTATCTATCTATCTATCTATCTATCTATCTATCTATCTATCTATCTATCTATCTATCTATCTATCTATCTATCTATCTATCTATCTATCTATCTATCTATCTATCTATCTATCTATCTATCTATCTATCTATCTATCTATCTATCTATCTATCTATCTATCTATCTATCTATCTATCTATCTATCTATCTATCTATCTATCTATCTATCTATCTATCTATCTATCTATCTATCTATCTATCTATCTATCTATCTATCTATCTATCTATCTATCTATCTATCTATCTATCTATCTATCTATCTATCTATCTATCTATCTATCTATCTATCTATCTATCTATCTATCTATCTATCTATCTATCTATCTATCTATCTATCTATCTATCTATCTATCTATCTATCTATCTATCTATCTATCTATCTATCTATCTATCTATCTATCTATCTATCTATCTATCTATCTATCTATCTATCTATCTATCTATCTATCTATCTATCTATCTATCTATCTATCTATCTATCTATCTATCTATCTATCTATCTATCTATCTATCTATCTATCTATCTATCTATCTATCTATCTATCTATCTATCTATCTATCTATCTATCTATCTATCTATCTATCTATCTATCTATCTATCTATCTATCTATCTATCTATCTATCTATCTATCTATCTATCTATCTATCTATCTATCTATCTATCTATCTATCTATCTATCTATCTAGAGTGGACGTTGTAGGTCCTCCAAATCCCTGCTCCATGTCCACTGTGAGAGCTGCTACAGTCGTGGCTGCAGGACCAGAGTAGAGGTCTCGGTGTCCTGTGCCGTCATCCCCTGCCGTCTACACTGTGGAGCCATATTTCACCTGTGTAAAGAGGAGGAGCACCTGCTGCTTTGCCCCAACGTGAGGGTCCCCTGCCTCAACGCAGACTATGGCTGCAGGAACCACATGGCTCGGTCCCTGCGGGCGGCGCACCTACAAGTCTGCCCAGCCAGCGTGGTGTGCTGCTCCATGGAATGGAACCGCTGGCCAGCTGAGGACGCACATGCTTACCCCACCACAGAGCTCCACGACAACCTGCTAAAGGACGAGGGAAGGCAGGAGGAGTGTCTGGATCTAGCCATGGCCCTGAGAGACCAGGACCACCTGTTCCACTCTCTGAAGATGCAGAAACTCTTCCCCGAACTGATCCAGAGGGTGACAGAGGAGGAGTTGGAGGAAGAGAGGAAGGTGGAGGAAAATAGGAGGGAGAAAGTGGAGAAGAAGAAAGCTGCCTTGGAGAAGGAGTTAGCAGGGTGGTCAGCGCAAAAGGTACAGTGCTATACCTGGGAGCCAATGAGCTTGTATGGCCCCATTGCCACCAATGAGACGGAGGTTCTTCAGTGAGCTGGATGCAATCCTACCTGGAGGGGAGAGAACAGATGGTGGAGGTGAACGGTACACTGCCCCCCCCCCCCCTCCCAGTGAGCTGTGGTGTTCCACAAGGAAGCATATTAGGACCTTTACTGTTCCTAATTTATGCAAATGACATGTCATCAGCTTGTGACTGCAACTTGTTCCTGTTCGCGTACGACTCGGCCCTGCTGGTCTCTGACAGGGACAAGTTGCAGGTTGAAAAAGCCCTCAGCTCTGAACTCGGTAGAATCTGCACTTGGCTCGCTGATAACAAACTATCATTACACCTGGGTAAAGCGGAATCCATTTTCTTTGGATCAAATAACAAACTCAGCAAGGCCAACAGCTTCTCTGTTAAAGTGGGTGACAATATTGTCACAAGGAAAGATGAAATTACCTACCTGGGTTCCATCCTAGAGGCAAGTCTTTCCTGTGACAAAATGGCAACCAATGTAATAAAAAAAGTCAACCAACGAACACGATCTTTGTACAGGATCTCCTCTCTGGAAAATAAGAATACCTAGAAGACTCTAATAGGAGCACTCATTCAAGGTTTCTATGACTATGCTTGCACCTCATGGTACCAAAGCACCTCAAAGGCCCTAAAAACAAGGCTCCAAACATCCCAAAACTAACTGGTCAGACTACTGCTTGGCCTTACTCCTAGAACCCACCTCACCCCTGCCCATTTTGACAATCTAGGATGGCTTAGAGTAGACGACAGAGTACAGCAACTTGCAATGGGCCTGGTCTACAAGATACACTACACCACAAAGATACCCATGTACTTGTCGAAATACTTCCTAAAGGTCAGTGAAGTCCACGACCACAACACCAGAGGGAGTTTCACAAATCATGTTCAACCCAGATTCGGCTCAAACATGGGACTAAACACGTTTAGCAATTATGCCACAATAATGTGGAACGCCCTACCCACAGCCGTAAAGGAATGTGAATCCCTACCCACTTTCAAAATCACTCTCAAAGAGCACCTACGGGTGGCTGTAATTAGAAACTGGCCCTTGTAAATTTCAGAATCCCCCCCCACCCAACCCCCTCTAATGTACAGTTTTTTCCCCTTCGGATTAAATCTTTTTTATGATGTTCTCTCTTTCTTACACAGTACCGTATATTTGTATGTCTTGTACTGTATGTCATAAATGTCTTGATGAATTGAAAATGGAGGACCCTTATGTAAACAAGACGAAAGTCTTTTTCTGGTCTTTATCCTCTTAGCAGTTGTTTGTATTGAGCTGTACTGTATTGTACCCATTCTGCAATCTGTTAATAAAGTTATCAATCAATCAATCAGGTGGAGGACGAGTTTGAGCTGGAACCTGAACCAGAGTCGATTATTGAGCTGAACCAGGAAGAGAGGGAGGCCCTCGCCGTTGCTTCAGGTGTGGATGCTGAGGTGCTACAGAACTACAACGCTTGGGAGCGCATGTTCAGCATGGAGAAGGGCGGCTGCAGGGAAGCTGGTGTTGCGGCTACGGCAGGGAAGGATAAAGGGAAAGAGCAGGGTCTGGGCACTCTGGTGGAAGAAGACCCAGAGAGCATGTGTGTTGCTACCACCACCCTTCTGACTAAAGTCCCAGTGAAGACATTTGAGTATGGACACGTGGAACCAATGAAGATCATCACAGTGCGCACCTTTAACATCCCCGCAAGTTTCAAGGCCAGGAAAGAGAGGAGTCGCAACTTTTTCCACAAGAAAAAGAGCACTCTTGTGGACACTAGCGACCTAGGTGTGGCAACCGAGGACATGCCTGTCTGGGAGGAAGTTCAGGTCAGAGTTAGAAACACATCCTTCTGCAAGGCTGTAAACATGTCTGCATGGTCTCCTTTGTTCTTTCTTGACTCATTACTTTAATATAAACAACTACCCTATTCTCTTTCTTAATTTATATAAATGACTACAAAACATTATGGTGAATAGTCATGACACTATGAGTGACTTTGATTTGCTCCACAGGCCACCCTGCTGTGCTCACTGGAGAAGGAGTTAAGGGGTCACCTCATCGCTGAGTCATCATGTGGAGACAACCACTTACAGGATGAAGGGACACAGACCTACAAGTTCCTGTCTGCTCCATTTCGGTGCAACACATCCCTGGCGGACTTGACCAAAGACAAAGCCCTCCGGCTGCACCTCCAGCTTCAGGTGGAGGGCGTGACGAGCAGACATAACAAGGCCAGCTCCACCTTCACCTTCCTCTGTGGACATACCTTCCAGCGCAGAGAGTTTGCCAAACACTTCAGGTGGATGTCATCTTTTTACCTAATTTCATATCTGCCTTATGTTAGTGTTTTCCAAAAGCTCCTCACCCGTTCACCCGTACATACAGGCAAAACTGAGTTCGTAACAATCTCCACACTTGTGTGGACGGGATGCCAAAACGCAGAGAAAATACTGTGTTTTTAAAAATATCCACATAATGTGTGTTCATGGCTATCATTCAACATTATTTAGGACGTGTTCACAGGTACACATGGTACCTTTGGAATCATAGGTTTTCTGTGCAGCTTTAGCAGTGAAGATTTTTTAGAAACTCTGTTTTAAAAAATACATGGTGTATTTGTGTGGATGGGTGAAACCAGAGCTTATGGAAGACGCTCACATCATAACCAATGGCCCTATCCTTTGCAATCAGGACCACGGAGAGCTCTCTGCAGCCTCCTCTCAGGGTTATTTCATGTAAGCATTTTTTTGTGTTGTGTGGACAGATTTCCGAAAACACTGTTGGTGTGGACGGGGTTAGTATGCACGGTTAGTAATGGCATCAGGTTTACACAATAAATACTATACCTATTGTCAGTCCAAGAAAAAGGCCACTCTTGATACCCATCAAACAGAAAACCACAAGGGCTATGTTATAGGTCCACTATCTTATAAATGGCCTTTTCCAGTGGTTTGCATTGTTTTCTAGCAATGTGGGGTTGTACCAACACTGACTAGATGTTGAAATTCTCATTCAGTCCCGTTTCTTCAGTTCAGCTGACACAAGATCCTCCCCCACTGAACCAAGCCATTCAGAATTGACTCGCTCTCCTACGTAGGAAGGTGCTGATCTGCCACCGCCGCCCACAAGCAACTGTGATACGTTGAAATTGTGATCAAAACGGAGCGAGTGGAAATAATGCGGACGCGGTTTCCCTGTCAGACACCACTTCCTCAAAAGAGAAAGAGAGAGAGAGAGAGGGAGAGGGAGATCCTCTCCTCTCTGTCCCTGCTTTTTACACACACTCGCGACTCGAGCCGCACACACACGGCTCTGCTCTCGTTTCTCTGTCTGTCTCTCCCTCTCTCTCTCTCTCTCCCCCTCTCTATCTTTCTCTCCCTCTCTCTATCTGTCTCTCGCCCCCCTCTCTCTCTCTCTCTCCCCCAAAGGTATCTGCCAGTGCAGGTGGGTGACTGTCACTCAAAGCGCATTGCGAGTATGGGCGGAGCCCAGCCAGAAACAGCTTGGAATCTGGAAGGGCAGAAAGTGGTCCACCAAAGTACTTGATTAAAAATACATAACAATGAATTTTATTGAAAAAACCTTACAGATGTGTTCCATAGACTCACAGGAATTGTGTAAAATTGCCCAAATAGTGAAAAAAATTGCTAAATAATTCCCCTTTAACGTTAGCAAGCAGACACAATCAATGGCCTGTAACTTCTGGTACAACATGCAATAATCTACTAAACGCTCAGTGGGCTGTCTAGGGCAGAGGAACTGCACTGCCACGGCCACAGAGGGACCTACTTCATCTACTAACCTTGGGGGTAGGGATGGGCGATATGGCCAAAAATTGTATCATGATAACATCTTTCATATCACTCGATATCGATAATTATTTCTATATACATGAAATAATAATTTCTGTCAAGTTTAAAGGCTATTTTTGCTGCTGAATGAAAGCTGAAGAAAAGCTGAAGAAACCAGAAGGTTAATTGTGGTTCAGAATAATCTTTATTGTCAGAACATGACAAACTAGGCCTACTTGACAAACCACAAATCTGAGGTAGAACATGAACACGAACTGTATAACAATAAAACTTTTATAACTGGCATTAACAATGAAAATAAATAAATTAAATCTCAATTCTGGTATTAATAATGAAAAATTAATTAAATAAATAAAATCTCAAGTCTGATTAGCACACATAGCCTACTGTGTACAGATGGTTTCAAACTGTATTTCAAATTAGAAAGCAAACTAAATAAATGGACAAGAGAAAAAGAAATCTCAATTTGGTCAAGCAAAGCCATTACTTTAAGTTGCGGGCAAGAAAGACAAGTCTGTCCACAAATCTGAGGTAGAACATGAACACGAACTGTATAACAATACAACTTTTATAACTGGCATTAATAATAAAAAAATTTATTGCCCAGCCCTACTTGGGGGTCAGCTAAAAAATTCAAAAATACTGGCTTCCTAGGGGAAGTGGAATACAGTGCAACAGCAATCAAAGTCCATTGGGAAAAAAGCACGAAAAATGCTGGTTCCAAGTAGATTCAGTCCACCTCAAGGGAGAACTGAATCAGTGGTGTGTTTGTTCACAGCTTAACATCCAAAAGCACATATACATAGTGAGAGTAGTGTTACTTAATTTGGGGAAGATGAGATGGAGGAGAGCCCAAGCCAGGCCATTCACTGGTCCCTCTGTAGGGTGGCTAGGTTGAAGATGGTGAAGAATTCAATGTAACAGATAGCAGGTGGAATGGACAGCATGCTGTCATGAGACTACCTTGTTGGACCAGTCTGCCATTTCCAAACTCCTCTCATCACCCTCCTATAGGAAAGCTTAGGAGAACAGTAGAGATGGGGAGAGCTGCATATCCAGAAACATGCCCAGCCAATCCCCAGGGAAAACATACATCTCAAGCCTCCCCCTTCAATTAGTTCATACTCTCTACAGCCGTTCACCTGAGCCAATTCACAGTCAATTGTCTCTAGTGTCTGTGGGCTAGCACATATCCTGGGGCGGAAAAATATATAATTCACAGAGTAAATCCACACAGTTCATTGACAGAGTAAATCCACACAGTTCATTGACAGAGTAAATCCACACAGTTCATTGACAGAGTAAATCCACAAAGTTCATGGGGAAATAACCTTTAAGGGACCTATTGTGAAAATGTCCTTTCCCTGTGTTGTGCATTGTTTTTACAGGATGAGGGGTAGTCATAACATTGATAAAATGTTACATATGTGCTTTGTGCATTTTCTGCAGTTTAGCTGTGACAAGAAGCTCAGATAGATAGGGAGGAGCCGTGCCATTGAGTGATTTAAAAACATTTAGGGCTAATTAAAAATCTATCCTAAAGCGAACAGGCAGCCAGTGGAGCGAGGCCAGAACTGGGCTGATGTGCTCATGTTTTTTTGTTTTGGTGAGGAGGCGTGCGGCTGCGTTCTGCACCAGTTGTAGGCGGCGAAGCAGGGATTTGTCAATGCCTGTGTAGAGGGCATTGCAATAGTTGAGGCGAGTGGTGACAAAGGCATGTATCACCGTCTCTAGGTTACTTTGGGAGAGGTATGCCTTTGTCTTCGCCAGGAGTCTGAGGTGGTAAAAACTGTTTTTGACTACGGCGCTGACCTGTTTATCGAATTTAAAATGGCTGTCGAAGATAACCCTGAGGTTCCTGACAGAGGTGGAGAGGTTTGGACCCAGGGGACCAAGTGCATCGATGAGGGGGGCCGGGGGGGCACTATTAAAAACAATGACCTCTGTTTTCCCTTCGTTTAGTGTCAGGGAGTTTTCAGACATCCAGCACTTGATCTCTGCCAGGCAGTCAAGTAGCGGTTGTATTGATGTTTTCCCTTGGGTGGATTTTAGGGGGAGGTAGACCTGCACGTCATCGGCGAAGCAATGGAATGAGATATTATGTTTTGCCAAGATCTGGCCTAGGGGGAGTATATATAAGAGGAAGAGGGTGGGACCCAATATCGAGCCTTGGGGCACCCCGCAGGTGAGGGGGGCCACAGAGGAAGTGAAGTCACCAAGTTGGACAGAGAAGGTCCGGTTGCATAAGTAGGACCGGAACCAGTCTAAGGCGGGGCCCCTAAGGCCTACGTGATGCTCGAGGCGAGCTAAAAGTATGTTGTGATCTACCGTGTCAAAGGCGGCTGTGAGGTCAAGGAGTAGTAGTAGGGATGGGTTGCCTGCATCAGCAGCTGAAATCAGGCCATTTAAGACACAGAGGAGGGCCGTTTCAGTGCTGTGTCGTGGTTTAAAGCCAGATTGGAATTTATCATGAATGTTGTTGTGTTCAAGGAATGATTGTAGCTGTATGTAGACTATGCGCTCCAGGATTCTTGATAAAAATGGTAATTGTGAGATGGGTCTGCTGAGGCAGCCATTTAGTAGAGGTAATAATACGAGGAGGACAGAGTCAGGTACTTCCTTTAGGATGCGTGAGGGGAGTGCATCAGAGGGGCAATTTGTTGGTCGCAGGTGTTTAATAGCATCGGAAAGGAAGGAGAGGGAGACCTGGGCGCGTGTAGCTTATTGACAGCGGAAGAGTGCAAAAATGCTTCCGCATTCGTCACCGCACGGCAGTACGGTAATGCGCCTTTCCTTTCGCCCCGCTCAGACAAATGCATATGTACATTGCAACACAACGCAGCATTTCCGCGTACATTGCAACGAATCACTTGGAGTTTGAAAGTGATATCAGAAGAAACGACTCGCCCTCGGCTGTCTTTAACTATGAGTGAACACAACGCATTGTAACGTTAACGCAGCTGTCAACTGTACTTTACTATGGAATATACATGTATATTATCGCGACGCGTCGTCACAGACTAAACAGTGTTGTGAACACAACACATTGTAACGTTAACGCAGCTGTCAACTGTACTTTACTATGGAATATACATGTATATTATCGCGACGCGTCGTCACAGACTAAACAGTGTTGTGAACACAACATTGTAACGTTAACGCAGCTGTCAACTGTACTTTACTATGGAATATACATGTATATTATCGCGACGCGTCGTCACAGACTAAACGCTGTTCTGGATTTTCCTACAATGGATTATTGATTGTAAATTGAACCCTTGCACTGAAGAACCATTATGAATCTGTGTTAGAAAATGTTTTGGATCTAAATAACTTGGAGTTTGAAAGTGATATCAGAAGAAACTACTCAACCTCTGCTGTCTTTAACTATGAATGAACACAACACTCTAACTCACCATGTTTAGATAATAAAGTACTCAACCTCTACTGTATTTAACTATGAGTGAACACAACACTCTAACTTACCATGTTTAGATAATGAAGTACTCAACCTCTACTGTATTTAACTATGAGTGAACACAACACTCTAACTTACCATCTTTAGATAATGAAGTACTCGACCTCTACTGTATTTAACTATGAGTGAACACAACACTCTAACTTACCATGTTTAGATAATGAAGTACTCAACCTCTACTGTATTTAACTATGAGTGAACACAACACTCTAACTTACCATGTTTAGATAATAAAGTACTCAACCTCTACTTGTCTACTGTCTGACTGAACACAACACTCTAACTTACCATCTTTAGATAATGAAGTACTCAACCTCTACTGTAGGGGGGGGGTGGGGGGGGGGCAAGGGGGGAGAGAGATCTGAGGGCAGAGACTTTGCTAATGAAGAAATGTTGGAAGCCTTCACATAGAGCTAATGAGGGTACAACAGAGGGTAACTCACTGATCAAAATGAGTGTGTACAAGATTGTTTCATAAAATCTTCTCTTTTCTACCTAAAATTCTACCTGAAATATGTTTCTGACGCCATTTCTAACGTTAGGATTGCTATAGCTGGATCTTGAGTGATACCCTGTATTTGATCTGTAACATCTAGTCTGAACATTTGATCTCAATTTAGTTCGACAGTACAGGCCTGTGCACCACTGCTGATGCAGGAGTGGCTCACTCGTTACAGACACAGCCCATTGAGAACAGGTCAGCAAAAAGACATATTTAGGAGACCTCAAAGGCCTACAGTATATTAACTTGTTGAAAACGAGTAAAATAGGTCCCCTTTAAAGCAGGGTCCTGTCGACCTGTGACATGAAACTTAAAATAAAGAGTTATATGGTTCGTCTGAGGTACCCAATTGTTGTTGACGGAGGACCAAAATAGAGCTTTTGCCTTTTTATATAAGTGAATGCAGTGTGGGGGACTTTGCTCTTAGTTGTTAAGTTGTTCCTCTTCATTTAACCCATCGTAACTATTGAGGAGCAGTGAGCAGCCACACAGTGTGGCGCCTAGGGACCAACTCCAGTTGTAATGCCAGTACCTTGGTTAAGGGCAATGGCAGGAAACCTTGCGTACATATCTTTTGGTGTCGGAGTACCCGGAGGAAAGCCACGCAAACGTGCAAAACATGCAAACTCCACACAGAAAGGCCCCCTGCTGGGGTTTGAACCCAGAACCTTCTTTGCTGTGAGGCAACAGTGCTAAGTAGGCTATATCTTCCCTGTCTGCACGACATACCAGATATTTCTTCTCTCTTCATTCTTTACAGTGCTCCACATTATTCCCCCTGTAGCCCTACAGGTCTCCCAAGTAACAGAGCTGTTTTCAGATCTGAAAGGAATCAATTCTTTAGGAGGAAGGAGTTTAAGAACACAGCTTTACCAGGTCAACTATGTATACATTTCTCTTTATAACCAGGAATGTACACAATGACATCCAGATGAGTGTGAATGGCTGGTTTGAGCAGAGATGTCCCCTGGCTTACCTGGGCTGCACTTACAGCCAGAGGAGGTTCCAGCCCTCCACACACAAGGCCACCGTCACCTACATGTGAGCACACAACTCACAACTCTCTTTCGATTAAAGGGTAAGTTCAGAATTTGTAGCCCTATTTCTTATAGTTTTGCAATGATTGTTAATAGCCACAAAGCAGATGAATGGGGACACTTTTCAGTCTGTATGAGCCCTGAAATAAGATCTGAAACCTACCCCACAGTAGTATATAACTACTTATACAGTGGCCCCATTAACTTTACTTATTACATGGCGTTTTAACATTCGCCGAAATGCTTGATTGTGATTGGTCAATAGCGCTTGTCAGAGGTCCGTTATTACACGATAACGGACCTCTGCCGAGCAATAATGACCGCTGTGCGCAGCTGGACCAATCAAGCCCACTGACACACAGATCGCAGTCATGAAAGCTGCTCAGCATATGCACAGCTGCACTCAGTCATCACTCATCAGTGCAATCAGACCACAGACCTGCCGGCTGCCGGCGATGACAGCGCGGAGCGACAGAACAGAACTGCGTCTGCATTTGATCTCGTCTTGTCGATGGTGTAAAATGAATTAGGTATATTGTTAGTAAGTTAGCCATGTAATAAGCGGGATAATGTATAGCCTATACTCGGTCATTGTCGCAAAATAATTGACCTTCACTACGTTTAAAACACCTCAGCGAGGCGCCTCGGTGTTCTAAACTCTGTGTCGGTCAATTATTTTGCGACAATGACCTCGTAGCTATACATTATCCCTTACTTAATTCTGTGGCTAACTAAGGAGCATGGATTGTGCTGAGAAAGAACCCCTTCGACAGCATCATTGACGAGTAGGTAATAGGGGCTAGGGGTCCAACGTTCTGAACTTACCGCTATGTGTGTGTATGATTGCGACTGGTATTCTTATGATTAGCTTGGACAGAAAGGCCTACTTTTGATCTGTAATGTCTCCATTCATTCCAGCCAGGAGCTCAGCAGCTACAATTTGCGTCCGGCCGTCCCAGCCTCTCTAGGGGAGGGTTCCCAGCTGGCCCTGACGAGTTCAGCAGAAGAACCCTCCTCCACCACCACCACTGACCAGAAAAGGAGAGGGGAGAGAGAAGCTGGTGGAGGGGAGCACCTGTTCAACGCCCTTCCCTATGAGGTGCTACGCCACATAGCCAGTTTCCTGGACAGCCTGTCTCTGTCCCAGCTGGCCCTGGTGTCTCAGCTGATGAGGGACGTCTGCTCCTCTCTGCTGCGGGACAGAGGGATGGTCACTCTGTGCTGGGAGAGGAAGACCTACTCCCACGGGGGGGCCAAGTGGAGGGTGAAGCAGAGGGTGGGTTCACCTGCCAGTAAAAATCTGGGTGGACATGTCTCCTCCGTTTCCTGAAATATCTCTTTTTAGTTTGTTGCTAATTTCTTATTTGTTAGATTGTATAGAGTGTGGAGGACAACATGGGGAGGGGTTATGACATGAGCCAGATTCAAAGCCATGAGGAAACCCTTGGTGGACACCCCCTGAAATCTTAATGTTGTCCCCCTCCCACTTCAATCTGTCAGAGACACAATGCTTAACTCATATATTGACAATTAGTTGTGTACACAATATGCACAGTATGTACTAGGGATGGCACGATACCACTTCTTCATGTCCGATACTGATACCCAACCGATACTGTTTCCCCCGCTCTTAAAAACAAAAACCTGTGTTTAACCTAGCCATCTATAAAACATCATGCTAAAACTGTGAAACAAATGTCCTACTCCCCTAAAGGAAGAAATACATAGCATACATGACTCAGTTATGCAATAGTGCTGCTGCTTTTTATTTTGTTCAAATATTTTGGTTAATAAGACTACAACAATTTCATGACGGCTTCCTGTCCTCGCGTCTAAACCGTCCGTTTTCCGGTGCAATGTACAGAGATTTTTATACGCTCATATTTAGCTAATAACACTTAAAATTATTGGTAAAAAAACGTAGTGCTGAAAATATACACGTTGACTGCTGTTTTGATAGGGTTAGGGTCTTTACTTTTATCAAATCAAATCAAATCAAATCAAATTTATTTGTAAGGCCCGACAACACGTTAATGTCCCCATGGGCCGGACACGTCTTCTTTAAACAAGTCAAGAAGAAACATAACAATAAGTCAAGAACAAAACAAGAACACCATAAGGTCCAACAAATTTAAAATAAATGCAAAATAAATGAATGAATGCAAACACTCCCAGACATACCCCACGCGAAGGTAAGGAAAAACTCACTAAAACCTAACAATAGGAAAAAATGCACCACAGGCAGTGTGGAGGAGAGAAACCTTAGAAGGGCCATTCAAGGGGGGATCTCCCTTCTTAGATGTCGGTGATAGTTAGCTTATATCAACTCCAGATGTCAGTCGTGAATCAGTCGTGAAACTCAAGGTGGTAACATTTTCCAAGCATTTAGAAATTAACTCGTACACTTGCTTGTACTTATTTGGGATAGCCGTGGTCGGAGATAAAATGCCGGGTTGGAAACATGTATCGAGGCTCCAAATGTTCAATGTACAACTGCGTCGGAAACCGGCATTTTCAAAAACAGAAAGGGGCTGGTCGTCCAGCACAATAAATTTGGTTATTTTCTTGGTTATCAGCTTTGCTTTGTTACCGTCTACAGGGAGCTTCTGAATGGTTTCCAGCTATGTTAGCTATTTGCGGAAAACGTTTCCTCTTGGCATTCATTGCACGTATGAACTCGGCATACTCCTTTCCATGATGAATCTGCAAGTGTAATTAAGATGGTGGTGTTGAAGTTTCCACCCCTAGAAATACTTGCGTTGCTGCAGATATTACACTCGGCTGTTTTGCCTTTTTCTTCTTTGAGATTAAAATAACTCCACACAGCTGACATGATTGCGGCGCGCTGCTAACAAGTTCACTCACCTTCAGCTAACGTTGTTGTCGCTACTACTGTTCATGTGACACCGCTCGCTTTGCGCTTTTCGGATCGGAAAATACTTCCGATATCCGATCCTGTGAATTTGGCCAGTATCGGACCAATAACGATACTGCCATCCCTAGTATGTACTACCTCTCTCCTCACCCCCCTTCACCCCCTCCCATCTCTCTTTTACCTCAGGTGTGGCAGTTCAGCACCCTGTTCTCCCCAGTGGACAGCTGGTGTTTCCAGGATGTCCCATCCATGGCTGAGCACCTGAAGGTGTGTCCCTACTATCAGAGAGACTCCCGGACTGAGCGTGTCCTCCTGCCATGCATCAGCACAGAGACACCCAAATGCGGCAAGGGTCCCACTCTAATTGGCCAGTTCCAGAAGAGGACTACAATGTAGACTTATAGCTCCAAGTGGCCATTCCAGGTCAATGTGAGGTGTTCCATGTCCATATATGACTCAGGGTGTGGAAGATGTATGGGATTTTATATACCATCTTGTAGCACTGTGCCAAATACCAAATTTCTAGCATGTAGTATCTCACAGGAAATTGAGAAAAACATAATAATAATTTAATTTGATGAATTAATAATAAAACTGTGACAAAATCAAAGCTTGAAACTCCATCAATATAATGTCGGCAGGCAAAATATTACGATATATTGCTGTATAGATTTTTTACCCCACCCCTGATATATATATATATATATATATAGTATTATTTTTTTCTTTCCACAGCAACAACATTATGTTCAGTGCTTTTACTTCCATACAAAGGAATATTTTCGGTAAAAATAAATGCACATGCAGCTTGTGATAGTTATGTAGTAGCCTTGGAGAACAGGCAAGACCAGTAGACAGATGATCTGAACGATTTGAGATAGAAAACTAAAAATCAACTAATCAAGGAAAAGTTTGGTTTTTGCAATTTTTACATTTAGTCATTTAGCTGACGCTTTTATCCAAAGCGAATCCAAAGTTCTGTACGATAAGGCAGCAGGAAGGGTACAACTCTTTCAGCTGAATAACAACGTTCATCAAATAGTGTTGAAACTTGTTTAGGTTCCTCTTCTCTGTAGATACTAAGCATGAAGTCACAAAGTAACACTGATTGTGTGAATTCTTTTTTAACTTTACATTTTGTAATTGTTTTCTATATTTTTTGGGGCTTTCTGTATTTTTCACCCATCCCAATTTAGTCGTTATGCCAACACGTGCAGAGGTTCATGCTATTTGCCCCAGATCCCCTCCCTGTTGAACAGGCGCCCCGACCAACCAGTAGGAGTCGAAGTTTACAACGACCAGGACACCCCCCCCACCGGCTTCCCACCCGCTAACACTGCCAATTGTGTTAGTAGGGACGACTGACCAAGCCAGAGGTACCGCTGACAGCTGGATTCGATCCCAGAGTCGTTGCGGTGGTAGACGAGTGCTTATTCCACTGTGCTACCCAGCCGCACCTGATTGTGTGAATTCTTAACAGAATGCTGTAACATGTCATCAGGATGAATAGTCTACTGAACCAAATGCATTTGGCTTGAGAATTATGTTGTTGTTTACAGCATGAAAAGTCCCAGGTTTGGCTCCCTCTAGTGGTCCTTGTTCTCTCTAGTGGTTCTTGTTCTCTCTAGTGGTTCCTGTTCTCTCTAGTGGTTCTTGTTCTCTCTAGTGGTTACTGTTCTCTCTAGTGGTTCTTGTTCTCTCTAGTGGTTCCTGTTCTCTAGTGGTTCCTGTTCTCTCTAGTGGTTCCTGTTCTCTCTAGTGGTTCTTGTTCTCTAGTGGTTCTTGTTCTCTAGTGGTTCTTGTTCTCTAGTGGTTCTTGTTCTCTCTAGTGGTTCTTGTTCTCTCTAGTGGTTCCTGTTCTCTCTAGTGGTTCCTGTTCTCTCTAGTGGTTCTTGTTCTCTCTAGTGGTTCCTGTTCTCTCTAGTGGTTCCTGTTCTCTCTAGTGGTTCCTGTTCTCTAGTGGTTCCTGTTCTCTCTAGTGGTTCCTGTTCTCTAGTGGTTCTTGTTCTCTAGTGGTTCTTGTTCTCTCTAGTGGTTCCTGTTCTCTCTAGTGGTTCCTGTTCTCTCTAGTGGTTCTTGTTCTCTAGTGGTTCTTGTTCTCTAGTGGTTCTTGTTCTCTAGTGGTTCCTGTTCTCTCTAGTGGTTCTTGTTCTCTCTAGTGGTTCTTGTTCTCTAGTGGTTCTTGTTCTCGTTCTCTAGTGGTTCTTGTTCTCTCTAGTGGTTCTTGTTCTCTAGTGGTTCTTGTTCTCTCTAGTGGTTCCTGTTCTCTAGTGGTTCCTGTTCTCTAGTGGTTCCTGTTCTCTCTAGTGGTTCTTGTTCTCTCTAGTGGTTCTTGTTCTCTAGTGGTTCTTGTCCTCTAGTGGTTCTTGTTCTCTCTAGTGGTTCTTGTTCTCTAGTGGTTCCTGTTCTCTCTAGTGGTCCTTGTTCTCTCTAGTGGTTCTTGTCCTCTAGTGGTTCCTGTTCTCTCTAGTGGTCCTTGTTCTCTAGTGGTTCCTGTTCTCTCTAGTGGTTCTTGTTCTCTAGTGGTTCTTGTTCTCTCTAGTGGTCCTTGTTCTCTAGTGGTTCCTGTTCTCTCTAGTGGTTCTTGTTCTCTCTAGTGGTTCTTGTTCTCTCTAGTGGTCCTTGTTCTCTAGTGGTTCCTGTTCTCTCTAGTGGTTCCTGTTCTCTCTAGTGGTTCTTGTTATCTCTAGTGGTTCTTGTTCTCTAGTGGTTCTTGTTCTCTCTAGTGGTCCTTGTTCTCTCTAGTGGTTCTTGTTCTCTAGTGGTTCTTGTTCTCTCTAGTGGTCCTTGTTCTCTAGTGGTTCCTGTTCTCTCTAGTGGTTCTTGTTCTCTCTAGTGGTTCTTGTTCTCTCTAGTGGTTCTTGTTCTCTCTAGTGGTTCTTGTTCTCTCTAGTGGTTCCTGTTCGCTCTAGTGGTTCTTGTTCGCTCTAGTGGTTCTTGTTCTCTCTAGTGGTTCTTGTTCTCTCTAGTGGTCCTTGTTCTCTAGTGGTTCCTGTTCTCTCTAGTGGTTCTTGTTCTCTCTAGTGGTTCTTGTTCTCTCTAGTGGTTCTTGTTCTCTCTAGTGGTCCTTGTTCTCTAGTGGTTCCTGTTCTCTAGTGGTTCTTGTTCTCTCTAGTGGTCCTTGTTTTCTAGTGGTTCCTGTTCTCTAGTGGTTCTTGTTCTCTCTAGTGGTTCTTGTTCTCTAGTGGTTCCTGTTCTCTAGTGGTCCTTGTTCTCTAGTAGGGTTGGGCACCGAAAACCGGTTCTAATAGGAACCGGTTCCTAACTTCCGGTTCTGGAATAGAATTTCGATTCTAAATTTCGATTTTTTTTTAATTATTATTACTTTTTTTAACTTTTTTTTTCTTCTTTTTTTTTGTTTGTTAATTAATACCCTAGTTACAGTACAGCAACCAAATTAAACTGTATCAAGTCAACTGAAAATGTGAATAGTATGATTTTCTTTTTGAAAAAAAAAAAAAAAAAAAAAAATCTCCTTCGAAATAAGCTGTGACCTGTTTTGACCTGCACCTCAAAGAATCGGAATCGAGAATCGTTTAGAACAGGAATCGATATGGAGAATCGGAATCGGAACAGGAATCGTTCAAATCCAAACGATGCCCAACCCTACACACACTACACTACACCACACTACACCACACCACACCACCACACTACACCACACCACACACTACACTACACCACACTACACCACACCACACGACAGTGTTTTTTTTCAGTCGGAAAATGGTCAGAGGTTTACGTAACATTTGAGCTTGTAAACCCCATTGAGGTTTCTTTACAGTGTGAGTTGTGATGGACAGACAAAGGTCTTAAAAGAGTGTTTTTCTAGCACTCTTCAAAATTGACAAGTTCAGCCAAAGTTTAGCCGGTCAATGTGTTTTCACAGATTTACACCTTTAACCCTGTCACGACCACAATACCAAAGGGTTAACCCTTTCTCTGCGACAATACAGAAGGTTAACCCTTTCACTTCCACACAACAAAGGGTTAACCCTTTCACTACCACACTACATAAGGTGAACCCTTTCACTACCACACTACAGACGGCTGTAGTGTGCTAGTGAAAGGGTTAAACGGTAAGACTTTGAATGTTCCTCATTTCACGAGAAGAAAAGTCTAAATTGTTCTCAGGGTGAGCTCCATGCCAGAATCCTTTGGGACCAGCCCTTTAGTGGAGGGCTCAATGCGCTCTTTTCTGTTTTCCACAGCCCTGCTACCAACTCCAGCAGACGGGTGGGTTTTCTACAATGAACACACATCACCAGCTAGACATGACCCACTGCTTTTATCCCCGGGTTGTCATGGAGACGTTTACCATCCAGGCCAAAGATAGATCCCAGTGTAGTCATTCAGAGCTACGCTCTCGTCCCATTACACTATCATCCCAATACACTAACATCCCATTACACTATCATCCCATTACACTATCATCCCATTACACTATCATCCCAATACACTAACATCCCATTACACTATCATCCCATTACACTATCATCCCATTGTGAAAGATAACACTAGGGAGTCTATCGTCCCATTACACTATCATCCCAATACACTATCATCCCATTACACTATCGTCCCATTACACTATCATCCCAATACACTATCATCCCATTACACTATCATCCCATTACACCACACCACACCACACCACCACACAACACCACACACCACACCACACCACACCACACACTACACTACACCACCACACCACACCACACCACACCACCACACAACACCACACACCACACCACACCACACCACACACTTAGGGTTGGGCACCGAAAACCGGTTCTAATAGGAACCGGTTCCTAACTTCCGGTTCTGGAACCGGAAGTAACATATTTGAATTTCGATTCTAAATTTTGATTATTTTTTTTATATTTTTTTTTATTACTTTTTTTAACTTTTTCTTTCTTTTTTTTTCTTTGTTAATTAATACCCTAGTTACAGTACAGCAACCAAATTAAACTGTATCAAGTCAACTGAAAATGTGAATAGTATGATTTTCTTTTTGAAATAAAAAAAAAATAAAAAATCTCCTTCGAAATAAGCTGTGACCTGTTTTGACCTGCACCTCAAAGAATCGGAATCGAGAATCGTTTAGAACAGGAATCGATATGGAGAATCGGAATCGGAACCGGAATCGTTCAAATCCAAACGATGCCCAACCCTATTCTCTAGTGGTTCTTGTTCGCTCTAGTGGTCCTTGTTCTCTAGTGGTTCTTGTTCTCTAGTGGTTCCTGTTCTCTAGTGGTTCTTGTTCTCTAGTGGTTCCTGTTCTCTAGTGGTTCTTGTTCTCTCTAGTGGTTCCTGTTCTCTAGTGGTTCTTGTTCGCTCTAGTGGTTCTTGTTCGCTCTAGTGGTTCCTGTTCTCTAGTGGTTCTTGTTCTCTCTAGTGGTCCTTGTTCTCTAGTGGTTCCTGTTCTCTCTAGTGGTTCCTGTTCTCTCTAGTGGTTCTTGTTCGCTCTAGTGGTTCCTGTTCTCTAGTGGTTCCTGTTCTCTCTAGTGGTCCTTGTTCTCTAGTGGTTCCTGTTCTCTAGTGGTTCCTGTTCTCTCTAGTGGTTCTTGTTCTCTCTTGTGGTTCCTGTTCTCTAGTGGTTCCTGTTCTCTAGTGGTCCTTGTTCTCTAGTGGTTCTTGTTCGCTCTAGTGGTCCTTGTTCTCTAGTGGTTCTTGTTCTCTAGTGGTTCCTGTTCTCTAGTGGTTCTTGTTCTCTAGTGGTTCCTGTTCTCTAGTGGTTCTTGTTCTCTCTAGTGGTTCCTGTTCTCTAGTGGTTCTTGTTCGCTCTAGTGGTTCTTGTTCGCTCTAGTGGTTCCTGTTCTCTAGTGGTTCTTGTTCTCTCTAGTGGTCCTTGTTCTCTAGTGGTTCCTGTTCTCTCTAGTGGTTCCTGTTCTCTCTAGTGGTTCTTGTTCGCTCTAGTGGTTCCTGTTCTCTAGTGGTTCCTGTTCTCTCTAGTGGTCCTTGTTCTCTAGTGGTTCCTGTTCTCTAGTGGTTCCTGTTCTCTCTAGTGGTTCTTGTTCTCTCTTGTGGTTCCTGTTCTCTCTAGTGGTTCTTGTTCGCTCTAGTGGTTCCTGTTCTCTAGTGGTTCTTGTTCTCTAGTGGTTCTTGTTCTCTAGTGGTTCCTGTTCTCTAGTGGTTCTTGTTCTCTCTAGTGGTTCCTGTTCTCTAGTGGTTCTTGTTCTCTAGTGGTTCCTGTTCTCTCTAGTGGTTCTTGTTCTCTAGTGGTTCCTGTTCTCTAGTGGTCCTGTTCTCTCTAGTGGTTCTTGTTCGCTCTAGTGGTTCTTGTTCGCTCTAGTGGTTCCTGTTCTCTAGTGGTTCTTGTTCTCTAGTGGTTCCTGTTCTCTCTAGTGGTTCTTGTTCTCTCTAGTGGTTCCTGTTCTCTAGTGGTTCCTGTTCTCTCTAGTGGTTCTTGTTCTCTAGTGGTTCCTGTTCTCTCTAGTGGTTCTTGTTCTCTCTAGTGGTTCCTGTTCTCTAGTGGTTCTTGTTCTCTAGTTGTTCCTGTTCTCTCTAGTGGTTCTTGTTCTCTAGTGGTTCCTGTTCTCTAGTGGTTCCTGTTCTCTCTAGTGGTTCTTGTTCTCTAGTGGTTCTTGTTCTCTAGTGGTTCCTGTTCTCTAGTGGTTCTTGTTCTCTCTAGTGGTTCCTGTTCTCTAGTGGTTCTTGTTCTCTAGTGGTTCCTGTTCTCTCTAGTGGTTCTTGTTCTCTAGTGGTTCCTGTTCTCTAGTGGTTCCTGTTCTCTCTAGTGGTTCTTGTTCGCTCTAGTGGTTCCTGTTCTCTAGTGGTTCTTGTTCTCTAGTGGTTCCTGTTCTCTCTAGTGGTTCTTGTTCTCTCTAGTGGTTCCTGTTCTCTAGTGGTTCCTGTTCTCTCTAGTGGTTCTTGTTTGCTCTAGTGGTTCCTGTTCTCTAGTGGTTCCTGTTCTCTCTAGTGGTTCTTGTTCTCTCTAGTGGTTCCTGTTCTCTCTAGTGGTTCTTGTTCGCTCTAGTGGTTCCTGTTCTCTAGTGGTTATTTTTCTCTAGTGGTTCTTGTTCTCTAGTGGTTCTTGTTCTCTAGTGGTTCTTGTTCTCTAGTGGTTCCTGTTCTCTCTAGTGGTTCCTGTTCTCTCTAGTGGTTCCTGTTCTCTCTAGTGGTTCTTGTTCTCTCTAGTGGTTCCTGTTCTCTAGTGGTTCTTGTTCTCTAGTGGTTCTTGTTCTCTAGTGGTTCTTGTTCTCTCTAGTGGTCCTTGTTCTCTCTAGTGGTTCCTGTTCTCTCTAGTGGTTCCTGTTCTCTAGTGGTTCCTGTTCTCTCTAGTGGTTCCTGTTCTCTAGTGGTTCCTGTTCTCTCTAGTGGTTCCTGATCTCTCTAGTGGTTCTTGTTCTCTAGTGGTTCCTGTTCTCTAGTGGTTCATGTTCTCTCTAGTGGTCCTTGTTCTCTAGTGGTTCCTGTTCTCTCTAGTGGTTCCTGTTCTCTCTAGTGGTCCTTGTTCTCTAGTGGTTCCTGTTCTCTCTAGTGGTTCCTGTTCTCTCTAGTGGTCCTTGTTATCTAGTGGTTCCTGTTCTCTCTAGTGGTTCTTGTTCTCTAGTGGTCCTTGTTCTCTCTAGTGGTTCCTGTTCTCTAGTGGTTCTTGTTCTCTCTAGTGGTTCCTGTTCTCTCTAGTGGTTCTTGTCCTCTAGTGGTTCTTGTCCTCTAGTGGTTCTTGTTCTCTCTAGTGGTCCTTGTTATCTAGTGGTTCCTGTTCTCTCTAGTGGTTCCTGTTCTCTCTAGTGGTTCTTGTTCTCTAGTGGTTCCTGTTCTCTCTAGTGGTTCCTGTTCTCTCTAGTGGTTCTTGTTCTCTAGTGGTTCTTGTTCTCTCTAGTGGTCCTTGTTCTCTAGTGGTTCTTGTTCTCTAGTGGTTCTTGTTCTCTAGTGGTTCTTGTTCTCTCTAGTGGTCCTTGTTCTCTAGTGGTTCCTGTTCTCTCTAGTGGTTCTTGTTCTCTAGTGGTTCCTGTTCTCTCTAGTGGTCCTTGTTCTCTCTAGTGGTTCTTGTTCTCTCTAGTGGTCCTTGTTCTCTAGTGGTTCCTGTTCTCTCTAGTGGTTCCTGTTCTCTCTAGTGGTTCCTGTTCTCTCTAGTGGTTCCTGTTCTCTCTAGTGGTTCTTGTTCTCTTGTGGTTCCTGTTCTCTCTAGTGGTTCCTGTTCTCTAGTGGTTCCTGTTCTCTCTAGTGGTTCTTGTTCTCTAGTGGTTCTTGTTCTCTAGTGGTTCCTGTTCTCTAGTGGTTCTTGTTCTCTCTAGTGGTTCCTGTTCTCTAGTGGTTCTTGTTCTCTAGTGGTTCCTGTTCTCTCTAGTGGTTCTTGTTCTCTAGTGGTTCCTGTTCTCTAGTGGTTCCTGTTCTCTCTAGTGGTTCTTGTTCGCTCTAGTGGTTCTTGTTCGCTCTAGTGGTTCCTGTTCTCTAGTGGTTCTTGTTCTCTAGTGGTTCCTGTTCGCTCTAGTGGTTCTTGTTCTCTAGTGGTTCTTGTTCTCTCTAGTGGTTCCTGTTCTCTAGTGGTTCCTGTTCTCTCTAGTGGTTCTTGTTCGCTCTAGTGGTTCCTGTTCTCTAGTGGTTCCTGTTCTCTCTAATGGTTCTTGTTCTCTCTAGTGGTTCCTGTTCTCTCTAGTGGTTCTTGTTCGCTCTAGTGGTTCCTGTTCTCTAGTGGTTCTTTTTCTCTAGTGGTTCTTGTTCTCTAGTGGTTCTTGTTCTCTAGTGGTTCTTGTTCTCTAGTGGTTCCTGTTCTCTCTAGTGGTTCTTGTTCTCTAGTGGTTCCTGTTCTCTAGTGGTTCTTGTTCTCTAGTGGTTCTTGTTCTCTCTAGTGGTCCTTGTTCTCTCTAGTGGTTCCTGTTCTCTCTAGTGGTTCCTGTTCTCTAGTGGTTCCTGTTCTCTCTAGTGGTCCTTGTTCTCTCTAGTGGTTCTTGTTCTCTAGTGGTTCTTGTTCTCTAGTGGTTCTTGTTCTCTCTAGTGGTCCTTGTTCTCTCTAGTGGTTCCTGTTCTCTCTAGTGGTTCCTGTTCTCTAGTGGTTCCTGTTCTCTCTAGTGGTTCCTGTTCTCTAGTGGTTCCTGTTCTCTCTAGTGGTTCCTGTTCTCTCTAGTGGTTCTTGTTCTCTAGTGGTTCCTGTTCTCTCTAGTGGTTCTTGTTCTCTAGTGGTTCCTGTTCTCTCTAGTGGTTCCTGTTCTCTCTAGTGGTCCTTGTTCTCTAGTGGTTCCTGTTCTCTCTAGTGGTTCTTGTTCTCTCTAGTGGTCCTTGTTATCTAGTGGTTCCTGTTCTCTCTAGTGGTTCTTGTTCTCTAGTGGTCCTTGTTCTCTCTAGTGGTTCCTGTTCTCTAGTGGTTCTTGTTCTCTCTAGTGGTTCCTGTTCTCTCTAGTGGTTCTTGTCCTCTAGTGGTTCTTGTCCTCTAGTGGTTCCTGTTCTCTCTAGTGGTTCCTGTTCTCTCTAGTGGTTCTTGTTCTCTAGTGGTTCCTGTTCTCTCTAGTGGTTCCTGTTCTCTCTAGTGGTTCTTGTTCTCTAGTGGTTCTTGTTCTCTCTAGTGGTCCTTGTTCTCTAATGGTTCTTGTTCTCTAGTGGTTCTTGTTCTCTAGTGGTTCTTGTTCTCTCTAGTGGTCCTTGTTCTCTAGTGGTTCCTGTTCTCTCTAGTGGTTCTTGTTCTCTCTAGTGGTTCCTGTTCTCTCTAGTGGTCCTTGTTCTCTCTAGTCGTTCTTGTTCTCTCTAGTGGTTCTTGTTCTCTCTAGTGGTTCTTGTTCTCTCTAGTGGTCCTTGTTCTCTAGTGGTTCCTGTTCTCTCTAGTGGTTCCTGGTTCCTGTTCTCTCTAGTGGTTCCTGTTCTCTCTAGTGGTTCTTGTTCTCTTGTGGTTCCTGTTCTCTCTAGTGGTTCCTGTTCTCTCTAGTGGTTCTTGTTCTCTAGTGGTTCCTGTTCTCTCTAGTGGTCCTGTTCTCTCTAGTGGTTCCTGTTCTCTCTAGTGGTTCTTGTTCTCTAGTGGTTCCTGTTCTCTCTAGTGGTTCTTGTTCTCTCTAGTGGTCCTGTTCTCTCTAGTGGTTCCTGTTCTCTCTAGTGGTTCTTGTTCTCTTGTGGTTCCTGTTCTCTCTAGTGGTTCCTGTTCTCTCTAGTGGTTCCTGTTCTCTCTAGTGGTTCCTGTTCTCTCTAGTGGTTCTTGTTCTCTCTAGTGGTCCTGTTCTCTCTAGTGGTTCTTGTTCTCTAGTGGTTCCTGTTCTCTCTAGTGGTTCTTGTTCTCTCTAGTGGTCCTGTTCTCTCTAGTGGTCCTTGCTGGTGTTAGAGAGCACGTCTGCTCGGAGCAGTCTGTAGAACAGCACTGTGTTCATGATGGTCACGAGGCTCAGACCTACGGTCCCCAGCACCAGGACACATCCAGGCATGTTCTCACTGTGGCCGGCCAGCCAGCGGGTCATCCACCCCAGGGTGCACACGCGGAATACCAGAAACCTGACGTCAAAGTGGGGAGGCAGTTGGTTGGATAATGGGCAACGTACAGGTCCATCATTATAGAATGTTTGCCTCCATTAGGCTTGTTTTAGAGAACACCAGGCTCACCAAGTCATATTAACGTGAGTGAAATAAGTCATTTATCAGATATAAGACAGTGAATGGGACCTAAGTGAAAAGATAGCACCGGTATATTGTGGTCATAACCATCCCATTGCCTCATCCCTCTGTCTTTTTATTTTTTTATTTTTTTATCTACTTTTTCTCCCCATTTTTCTATTTTTCTCCCATCCCAATTTCGTATTATCCAATTATTCCCCCCCCTGTCTCGAACATTGCTAGACCATGCCTCCCACCGGTCGGCTGCAATGTGGACCAAGCCTTGCATCACGTGTCCCCTCCGGTACACGAGGAGGCAGCTGTCGCATCTTTTCACCTGTACAGCGCGATCTCTCAGTGGCGAGGAGTAACGCGTGGGAGGCTCACATTGCCCCCGATACTTCCTGATTCTGCTGCACAGGCGCACCAACCGACCTGTAGGAGTCGCTGTCCACAACGTCCGATCCCCAGTGTTCCCCACCCACCGGCTTTCCCACCCCCTATAATACTGCCAATTGTATTAGTATGAACGACCAGCCAAGCCGGAAGCAAGCCGAGAGCTGGGCTCGAACCCAGCATCTCCTGCGTTAGTGGCAAGCGCCTTGCCCACTGCGCCACTTAGCCGCCCCCCTCTGTCTTTATTTAAAGGGATATCCACACATTTTAAGAGGCACATCCAATTTGCGGAACCTAGGAGTCATCCATCCAAAAATACACCTTTCATACATACAGCCCCTGTTTTGAGCCAGCTCATTATTCCTCCAGTGAGGCACAGTTGATAATGTACTGGGATGCTAAATGTTAAAGGGTGATACTAGGCTTCAAGCAGAGTTACCCTGCAACACTAACAAATACAAAACAATGTATTCCTCCAGTAACTCAAAACCAAGTTGGTGCAAGTGCTTTTTGGGTGGACTGAAAGAAATTAAATAATCATATAATGCTTCTTAAAATGGGTAGAGTATCCCTTTTAAGTAGAGCCACTTACGTCCCCAGGTTGAGCAGGCTGGTAATGCGGTAGGGTGTGGAGGTGGGTGTATTTCTGGCCCCTGTCCTGTCCCTCAGCCCAGCCAGTAGCAGGAGCTGGCGAGTGTGGAGGAACACAGAGTTGACCTCAACCAGCAGTGACACAACACCGAAGCCCACGTAGAGGCCAGATACCACTGCCAAGCCAAAGCATGAGATCACCTGAGTGTTGAGAATGGATGGAATATAGTGTTAGCGAATGTGTGCAATGTACACACACACACACATACACACTTGTACACCCCCCCCCTGAACAGCCAGTCCCTCAAACACCCCACACATCAATCCTCACCACATCCCCATCCAAGTCACCCCCCCCTGATAAAGTATGTCATGACCGAAGGAAAACACAAACAGCCCGCGTGCCACTCACACCGCCATGCACAGCGACGGGAATGCCACCCCCACGGGCCACCCCATCCAGTGAACCCCACCCCCAAACTCCACGGAGGAATGACAGGTCACGCACCCCAGGACCTGCAGCCATCAAATGAGAAGACACCGGGACCCCCGGGACATCCCATGCAAGGAATCCCCAAAAGCGCCAGCAAACCGAGGGAGCCCAACGATAAAAACCAGCCAAAATGCATCAAAGCACACCACAAGAGACCAGCACCCAACTCCAGGAAAGGTCTGGGAAAGGCCCAGCGAAGCCATGGGCTCCAACCAAACCCCCCCCAGAGCCGAACGCCAGCCTCCCGCACGCGCTCCGACGGACCCCGGCCAGTCCCCACCACTGAACTCCCCCAATGGAGCACACGACCCGCCAACCCCCCCGCAGAATCCAAAAACATAGAACTCATTAATCCCCCCGCAATGGCAAGGCCACCAGGACCAGAGGCAACAAAGCAGCCCACAGAAACGACACCCTCACCAGCACGCACAATGACAGGCACGGTGCCACATGGTGATACAATTCAAATTTTTATAAAAATAAATTACATAGTAAACATATAGGCCTACATAGATGAAGTGCATTAAAAGGAAAAACACCATATCACTTGTAGAATGTAATAATATGAGTAAATCAAAAACAGTTACAGACTGTTGCAGGCAGTCCTGCAAGTAAGCCTCTAAACTTCCCCTGCGTTATAGGTAGTTTCATCTTCAGCGAGAGCTGAAGAGAGTTCCATGTAGTATAGGCCGGGCACTATAATGAAAGGTTGATTTTCCAAGTTGGGTCTGTATATGGGGAACCTCCAGTGTTTGAGCGTGTCATAGGGTCTAGAGTTACAAACTAGTAGTGATGTGAGATAAGGAGGTAATTTCCCGTTAATGGCCTAAGGATAAATAAATACTTGAATTTGTGCTGTCATCAAGTGATGGAGTTGGTCCATTAATAATGAATTAGAAGCCAACTTGAACTTTTTTTTAGCTATTACATCCTAATGAGTTCTATTTAAATGTAGCCCTGAATCTGATAATGTACCCATATCCCAGTAAAATCACCATGGATACTCTCGTAGGCCGGAGTCAGAGATACAGGAGTCTGACAGTCTGGTTATAAAAATATATGATGATCTCATAGGAGGCAGAAAATACAAAACACAGTTCAGGGTGTGGAGGTGGGTGTATCTCTGGCCCCTGTCCTGTCCCTCAGCCCAGCCAGTAGCAGGAGCTGGCGAGTGTGGAGGAACACAGAGTTGACCTCAACCAGCAGTGACACAACACCGAAGCCCACGTAGAGGCCAGATACCACTGCCAAGCCAAAGCATGAGATCACCTGAGTGTTGAGAATGGATGGAATATAGTGTCAGCGAATGTGTGCAATGTATACACACACACACACACACACACAACCCTAACTCTATTTAAATAACTATACACAAATAAACCAGTCTGAAGATGATTCACTTGATAGACACTGAGTATACCTATGGTATATGGACGGTATATGGGCTCAAGTTTGGTCTGATGAGTACTACCCCAAACTAAATTGCAGTAGTTGATATATGGGTAAACCATAGAGTAATATAACATTGTGGCAACCTCAGTGTGACGTGTTTTTCCAAGAATACCAATACTCTTGGCCATTTTTGTAGTTATGGTTGTGATATGAGGTTTCCATGATAGGGATTCATCAAGCAGAACACCAAGGAATCGTGTAGAACACACCCTAGCTATGGGGATGTCATTGACCACTACTTTAGATGAGGAGTTAAAAATCACAGATTTGAGACAAAAAAAATGAAATTTGTTTTTTTAATGTTTAGTGATAATTTGTTGCAGTTAAACCAAATTGAAAGTTTGTTAAGTTCTTCATTTAAGACCCTAATGATGGTATCAGGATCTTTATGTGAATAGAATACACTTGTGTCATCTGCAAATAAAAATTTTGACAGCCTGTCTGAGACGTTCAGTCACAGACTCATACCCCCCCGACACTCAACTAACCACCTCGGCCAGTCCTTCATACCAGCGGCCATCAGGCTCCGCAACAGTGGGCAGGGACTGCTGCCAGACATCCAACTAGGAACCTAGTAGCTGACTCCCATCGAAAAGGACAATATACTTACCTTATGCATACCGCACATTATGTGAATACTGTATACTTCATCAGATCATATATTTAGCATTTTAGCATTTTGATTTTTTCTTATTATACATTAGATTTAGATGATTGGATTATTAGATTATATATTGTAACTATATATTGTAGGGCAAATATAACTGAGAGGGCATACATACCCTCATCTCACACCTTGTTATATTGTTTACACTGCTTTTTTACTACCTGTACCTCCCCTCCCCCTCCCCCATGCTGCTATGATGCCTGAATTTCCCCAAGGGGGTCAATAAAGGAATATCTTATCTTAACCCTTTCACTGTCACACGACAGAAGGTTAACCTTTTACTATCACACAACCGACGGTCGTGTTGCAGTGAAAGGGTTAACCGTTTGGTAGTGCGGCGGTGAAAGGGTTAAGCGACTGGCGCCCTGTTGCCTTCACTCCCATAATGAGCAAACTCAAAAACTCATCTGTAGCGGACTACCGACCATCACCGGAAAAGGAAACACACCAATTTGCCTACCGGCAAAACAGATCCACCAACGATGCAATAGCCACAACACTACACATCGCCTTTAACCACCTCGAGGGAAGGAATTCCTATGTGAGAATGCTATTCATTGACTATAGCTCAGCATTCAACACCATAGTCCCACGCCAGACTCCACACCACACTCAGGAGCCTAGGACTCAGCACCTCAGCCCCTCTGACCCTCAACACAGGAGCCCCTCACGGGTGTGTCCCGAGCCCCCTCCTCTACTCCCTGTAGTGTACACGGATGACTGTGTAGCCACACACAGCTCCAGCATCGTGCTAAGCTAGGCTAACGTGCAGCCAGATAGCTTAAAAACATGTAACGGTGCCTTTAGCTGAGTATCTGGGTTAATTATAGTCTCTTTTGAGCCTTGTCTCTCTCTGGAGAAGACAATAAGTTAATTTCCCAAAATGTTGGCGTGGTCTTTTAAGGCACAAGGGCGAAAGAGTAGGATGGAAACGTATCTATCTCACTACAGTAGAGGCAGAGCCAAGATTATATACAAATCCAACTCTAAGTGGGGCTGAAGACACAACATTGCAGACAGTAAATAACAGCAAATGTCTGCCAGGGGTCATGGCTGTCATTCATACTAGTTAATAATGTGTGGGCAGGGGTCATGGCTGTCATTCACACCAGTTAATATAATGTGTGGGCATGGGTCTGGGCTGTCATTCACACCAGTTAATATAATGTGTGGTCAGGGGTCATGACTGTCATTCATACTAGTTAATTGTCACGCCCCACCTGTTACTGGACTGTTCTTCCCTGCTCTACCTCTTCCCGTCCCTGTATGTTTGTTCCTTGTGTTTCTGTCCCTTAGTGTTTTCCTTATCTCTCTCTTGCTCTCTATCTCTCCCCTTCTCTCTCTTGCTCTTCATGTTTCCCCTGTTAGTCTAGTGTTACTTTTGTCTAGTGTTACTCTTCTTGTCTTGTATTATGTTATCTGTTTAGTCTTAGTCTTGGTAGTTACTGTCTCTTATTAGGTTCTCTGTTTAGTGTCTGTAGTCTGCTTGTTTTGTCCCAGTGTATGGTGTTTGTCTTGTCATCCATAGTTGTAGTTCCTTGTAGTTCTTTGTCAGTCTGTTTCCCCTCCTAGGTGTCTCCAGTTATAATCAGCCCAGGTGTTTCTCGTTTGTCATTTGTTCATGTGTATTTGAGTTCCTTGTTTCCTGTTCTCTGGGTCGGTTCATTGTCTTTTCCTGTATGCTGTAGTTCCATGTCTCCAGGTTGCTTGTGTTTGTAAGTGTTCCCTGTGTTAGTTTAGAGTTTTTGTTTTGTTTTATTCCTTTTTGTGATTAAATACCCCTTGGACTTAAAGCCGTCTCCCCTTGTCTGCATTTGGGTCCTGCTCTCACCCGCACCTGTGACATTAATATAATGTGTGGTCAGGGGTCATGGCTGTCATTCATACTAGTTAATATAATGTGTGGTCAAGGGTCAGCTCACAGTTGGAAACTGTAAATATCAGTAACATGAACATGTTCAAATCAATCAAAGACTTGTCTTTAAGGATCACAAGAGGTTTGACTGAAGATGTACCGCTACGACAATGATGTCCTTGGAGTTGGTCCTCTATTAAGTATCTATGGAGCAGCCCTGGGATTCTAGTATTCAGCTAACATTCACAACTGAGCTGTGCAGTATTATAAATATGTGAATTCTATTTTAGGGTGGATTCTCCCTTTAAATCCACCTGAATTTCACTGATCACCTAAAACCTAAGCTTTAAGCATTCCTATACTACGGTACATCTCTTGAGATCTGCCAGTCTTGAATCTTTAACATTATTACATTCTGTAGGCCCTATACAGCATGTACAAGAAAAATCAAGTGTTTGTATATGTAGTGTATACTTTTATTAATCCCCTTGGGGGAAATTTTCCTCCTCTGCATTTGAGTCATCCTAACTATTTAGGAGCAGTGTGCAGCCACACAGTGCCCATGGACCACCTCCAGTTGTTAATGCCAGTCAAGGGCAATGGCAGGAGTATGTAGATAGCGTGCATGTCTTTTCATTGTGTGGGGTGAATCTAACCACTGTGCGTTCTATCAGCATGAGATACGTATTTTACTACCTCTCCTGTCAGATCAACAACTGTTGGCAAGGCCACGGGGACCACTCCTCACCTTTGACATGTAAAACCACTTACACTCAAAAACAGTATTTTTAATGGTATATTTTGTAGTACTAATATGTAAGTACTGCTATTTTTATTCTTACTTGTGATTTTTGACTACCTAAATGTTTATTGTGAGTGAGTGATGTTGTAGTCCAGAATGAATTCTTCATATAATGTAACTACATGTGGCTGAAAATTTAATGATTTTTGACAAATGGTTAGGGTGTAAAAGCCAATAAACCATTCTATTACATAACTCTGGCCTGGTTTCTTAAACTATGAGTAGGGACTCAATGGGTAAGGAGACCTGTTGTGTCTTTAATGAGCCTGGATTCTATAGGGTGAAAGACTGGGTCCCGGGCTGAAAAAAGGCTTCTCACAGTGGGGTCTGGGGGGTCGTTGAGAAGGTTCCAGGGAGACCCCAGCAAAATTGAGAATAGTTTAATATAGTCTAATATTTTCTTCTCTTATAAGTCAGCACAATGAATGTATAAGAATGACTATTTTGATTATAGCTTTCAGCCTCTCCTCTCCCCAACCTACAGTAGGTTGACATTTATGTTAGACAGTTAGACAGTTGTGAAATGCTGGACTGAGTCATAACAACTGTCTGTGATAAAATCGTAGTCTGTGGCCTATTATGTATTTGTGGTCCTTGACATGAAAACGTTTGAAAAACCACTCCGTTTACACTTGTTACATGTGAACATTTGAACAATTGATATTTTAAAACTAGTCTGCACGGAGACAGTGTTGTTATTCCAAGCTTAAACTCTACTCTACATCTACTGCAGTGGGATTTTTGCATGAGGTCAAAATCCTATAGTTGTCCCGTATTCCCCCGTGAATCAGTTCATGTCACTTGTTTCACAACTAGGTGAAAATATCAACGGGAGGGCTTTGCAATCTGATTCACTTGCTGACCTACACACAGACACATGTGCATGCAAATAAGGGTGGGGTTACAAAAGCAGGCTCACACACACACACACACACACACACACACACACACACACACACACACACACACACACACACACACACACACACACACACACACACACACACACACACACACACACACACACACACACACACACACACACACACACACACACACACACACACACACACACACACACACACACACACACACACACACACACACACATTTTAATACTTTATTTGGTTCCACAAATTATATTACATAAACAGGGAGTCAAATGTATCGGGGCCAAGCAGCACTGAACACTTAAGGGTACACATAGCACCTCCTTCTCCACGTGGCTAAGCTGCCAATAATAGCTGAGACAGAGCAATATTTGGCTATTTGTTTGGCTTTTCTTTTAGACATTGCAGCAATTCTCAGACCGGTCATGGTGCATTTGTATACATGGCCAAGACTTCCGAATACAAGTACACTATTCTACACCTATACCCAAGGTCAGCCACAGAACAGGCTGCAGAAACAAATTAGTGGGGCGGCATAAAATGTTCTCGGGGGGGCACAATGGTTTTTCAATACAGGTTCCTTTTTATACGTTTCAGCTGGGACAACGGCGCTGTGGCTTGCTTGGCGCTGCCCACGGTGCTGAACTAAACAGCAGAGAGGCAATTGAAAAATCTAATTTCTCTTAAGAACATTCACTTGTACAAAAACAGACTGAACGGATATATATAACAGACCTGCTGGGGCAGCGGACTGAGGTGCTTGTTACACACAGTGTTTTTGTGCTCGTTTTTATACGTTTTTGAATACGTTTGCTGTCCCTTTTACATAGAAATGCCGTTTTTGGCGGATACGTTGTGGCCCTACTGAAAACGCTAAATTGTGTTTTCCGTTTTGGAGTAGCGCCAAAACTCGCCGACAACATGTCGTATAATCTGCACGGAGCCGTTGTTGCGAAAACGCCCATGCGCAGTAGATACCATCTGCGTGCCCTTCCGGTGACAACAGAGCTGTCCCAAATAGCTGCAGCTACCATGTGTTGTCAAGTTATTGTTATAAGGACCCCAGTCCAAGCTACAACAGTCTGCATTCCCTTAACAATTGTTTGTATTGAGCCGTATTGTATTGTACCCATTATGCAATATGTTAAATAAAGTTTACATCCATTCATTCTGCTAGCATTACCGATTGCATGAGCAGCTGGCTAACGTTAGCTATCAGACCCTGTTAGCTCAGAGCTCCTCTTTCAATCTTAACAAGCATTAAACAAAATGGCCCAGTCATCTATTCACCTTTGTTTAATACACAAGGCGTTGTCTCTAATGTTATCTAGCTACTGATAGCTCCCGATATCATCAGTTTGGTGCTGGGTGGTTAACCTGAGCTAGCGTTAGCTTCTAGCCACAATGCTATACTGTTATACTGGCATATTCCAGTCACGTTAGCATGTAGCTAACAATGTAGCTAACAATCCTTGCCGATCCTTTTTGAGACTAAACTATCCGCTCTTGGTGGTCACTTGTGTTGATGTTAGTTTTGTTTCATCAACAAATGAGAGGCAGAACACACAGTGAATGTATCCGTTTTGTTTATTGCACTTTTATTACACTTTGCTGAAAAAGAAGTGCTGCATTGGGTAAATAGGCAAAGATGGCGGCGCCCGCCTTGTTGACATTTTCTTTGCAGGAAGTGTATTGGCACATTCAAGTTCTGATTGGTTGAAAATTGCCTTCATGTTCGCCACCTACTGCCACCTACTGCTTTGGCAGTGTACTACATCACTGTGCTCAGGTGACAAAACGAAAGTGTGACTCGCCTCCCGCTACGTTGCGGCGAAACTCATCTGAAAACTAAACGAAAGTCTAACCGCAGCCTGAGAGCAGGGGACACAAACAGGCTGGATAAGATGGTCAGGAAGGCCAGTAGCGTGGTTGGGGTGGAGCTGGACTCTAGCGAGGGTGGCGGAGAGGAGGAGCCTTGCTAAGCTCCAGGCCATCAGGGAAAACCCCTCCCACCCACTATACACAGACTTGGCTGACAGGAGGAGCATGTTATAGGCTCACACTACCTAAATGCAGCACTGAACGGCACAGGAAGTCCTTCATTCCGACAGCCATCAGACTATACAACGCATCACTGTGCCTCACTGCATCACTGAGCACAGAGTGACAGTTACCATCTTCCTGGACTCTTACTTTTTAAACAGCACTGTGCAATATTACACCTACTGTAGACTTCAGTATATTTTTACTGTATTTATTTACTGTATCTTTTATTCTATTTTTATTCTATTTCATTTTATTCTATTCTTAGGCCATTTGTTTTGTTATTCTTATTCGTGACTTGTTCTGTCTAAATGTTTAATGTTGAGTGATTTGCAGTGTCAAATTTCCCTCAGGATAAATTTCTATTCTATTCTATTCTATATCTTTGAAAAGTCTCAATTTATTCAACACTTCTGAATTCACTGACAAACTGAACTGAACTGACAAAAATAAGGTGCATAAAAAAGCAAACAAAATTCCTCCACAGGCTACTCACCATCATTAGTAGAGCGGCAAGCGGCGTTTGGGGACAGAGTGAAATCTTCTTAAAACACTGCCCCTCCACTCATTCCTGAACTTTTTTGTTAAGTCCTTCTCAAATGCCAACTGAAATTAAATTGGCCTTGCGTCGATAAAGCATACTAAGGCGATGTTCTGTAAAGACGTTCTTGAGAGTAGAAAACAAATTCTCACAGAGTGCCGTGCTAGCTTCAGTAGTGTTGTTTGTTGTTGACATCAGTGCCCACTAGGGCTGTCCCCGAATAAGGATTTGGATAGTTGACTTTGATTGAAAAAAAAAAAATATATATATATATATATATATATATATATATATATATATATAGCAGGGTGGGCACAGCTGACTCAGTGGGCGGGCCCGGCCCCCTAATGCCCGCCCATGGCGCCGGGTCTGGTCAGCCATCACACTCAGTGGTGCGTTATTGAAATCATCTGGGGTGACACGCACCACGTGCACGCGCGCTCCTGGCGCGTGCGCGCGCTCCCGCGAATGCGCATTTAATGTCCCCTCGCTTGGGCACAGACTAAAGACAGTGCCTAATTGCCTCTACGAATGGAATGTAACACGTCTTCACAACAAGTTAGGTGTGAATGTGTCTGAGAACGTATTTAACACACCTGACGACCGGCGCTATTGATATGCAAATAGCGAGTGAGCTTGCACACCGTGCTACCCCGTCCCATGAACAACGCATGCCTGATCACACTGAACAGTGGTTGGTATTTGATATACTTGTCCCGGAAGGCCTGGTCCATGTACAGATCAAAGGTACAGCCTACTTCTATCTATGACCAGCACCTCCCTGTGGCTGGTGTCAACAAAAACAACATCCGGTGTATTTGGTATGTTAGCAAAGACATCGTTGGTAAGGCCAAACCACTCTGGTTTCACTCCATGTTTGTACATTGCTGCACTAGATGGTGATAATTATGTTCCGTACCGCATCAGACACAACGTCCACAATACGGTCATGACGAGCGATGTACACACACACACACCTACACCTACACACCTACACACACACTAACACACACACCTACACACACACACACACACACACACACACACACACACACACACACACACACACACACACACACACAGCTAGGGATCATTACCACAGAGTGGTGCAGAAGCAGCTCCCAGGACTTGTTAAATGACTGGTTGCAGGTATTATCCAAGAAGTCATAGATGAAATAACCTAGAAGAGAAAACACACTTGCATTAAACACACATACATGCCTCATGCATACATGTGTTAAATGCTTTATTCAATCCTTCGGTTAAATCATACATACTGTTAATTTTTATTTATTTATTTAAGGATAAAAAGGGTGTCTCCATCATACGGCCTGGCTACCTATCACAGCAGAAAATTAATAGAATATAATTGTTTATCCCTTTTCTTTGATAGCGCTGCACTTTTCAAGCCACTAAAACAGCCAACATGTCTGAGGCTACCACACACACATTATGCCCCCAACTGCATGTTCATCCCAAAGAACCATTTAACATTTGAATGATTAAATTCGAGTTTTTATGGTACAGTATATCACAGTATGGCTGTCACCTGTAGACACCGACATGAGACTGTGGGAGAACAAGGAGGAAGAGGAGATCAGGTCCTCCGCCATCTCAGGATGGCGGTAGAAACTGCATGGGAGGGAGGGAGGGTGAGGGAGAGAGAGAGATAAAAGGACAAGTACACAGAAGTGTACAGATTAAAGATGAGAGAAAAATTGAGAGAAACAAGGAAATTAATAGAACATCAGATTACAGAGATTGAGAGAGAGGATGTCAAGTTAGTTAAATTAACTTTAGAAAGTCTATAGCCTACTATAAAATTCAAACAATAAAAATACATATAAAGCATGATTAATTTATACACACCATAAAATAGCCCACGTTCCTGTAAGGGAGCTGTGAATTAAAGACGTAGCGAGGTTCCGCCACCTCCGGGCTTTCTTGCGTGCAGGTTCTGGTGTCGGCAGGTATGTCACCAGCGTGTTCAGCAGTCTGAAAGCACATGCTGACCCTCCAGTAACCAGGAACACTGATCTCAAATCCATAAGTCAATATAAATTATTCTGTATATATACTATAGATGACTTAACCCTGTGCCCAGGACATAATAAGATGTGTTTCCCCTTTGTTTGTTTCCTACAAATAGGATATTTCAAACTGAATTGAGAAATATGAGCCAAAGGGGTCCACAGTGTCCAGTCGGCAGCATCTGCCACTGACTGCTATTGGTGACATAAAAGGGTCCGCCCCCTTACCTGGACTCTATTCCGTGTGAACTCATAAACTGATTTATGATAAAGGGTAAAGGGTGTGTGGAGTATAGACCATTTCAAACTTGACAAAATAAACGTTCTAAATTGGCCCATGTGTATTTCCCTTTACAGGGCTAGTGTGGACACAATCTCACTCTGAGATCAAATCCATTCCAATCCTACTTCCATGTGGAAAGGAATGTTGAATGATTTCATATTTGCATAAAAAATTATAACTTCAATCAGTTTCCACTGTATTTAGAAATACAAACAGAATGTCTTGATAGATACGCTAATATTAGCTAACTACCATTAGCAACATGTAAAATGCCAAGCTATAATGTCACATCAAGAAGCTGACATCTGAAATTGTTGTAAACAATAATATTATGTTCATGAAGACAGATCAACATCAACAGTGTTGAGTGCTGAAATGCACAGCCCTGATGTTCTCAAATGAATTATTCAGCACATGGAGACAATTATTACCATGTGATTTGTCTCCCATTGGTGACGGCGGGGGAAGCCATTTTATGTCAGATACCAAATCAAATGCATTGTGCTATATGGCATAAAACATTCAGAGAATAAGATATTCCTTTATTGATCCCCTTGCGGAAATTCCGACATCATAGCAGCATGGGGTACAGGTGCATGGTGGTAAGACATAATACACAATTATAGTACAGTAGAAAAGTAACAATAGGCAGTGTAAACAATATAACAATATAATTAGCTCTATACACATAATGAGCAAGTAGTCTACCCTGAACGTGCTTCTCATCTTGACTAACTCATCATAGAGGGGGTTGGAGGGATTCTCCAGGATTCCAGCTTCCTTCTCATCCTCCTCTCTGCCACCACTTCTAGTTTGACCAGCTTTACTCCCACCATGGAGCTATACCTTCCTCACCAGCTTGTTTAGTATGTTGGTGTCCCTTGAGTTGATGTAGCCCCCCCCCCCCCACCATTATTATAATGATCCATGCCAATTAAGTCTCAGCTGAAGTAGCCTATAGCATGGAGATTGATAATATCATTCTCTAAATGGGGGACCCTGATGTAAACAAGACGAAAGTCTTTCTCTGGTCTGCATCCCCTTAACAATTGTATGTATTGAGCTGTACTGTACTGTACCCATTCTGCAATCTGTTAATAAACTTTTCAATCAATCAAATCAATCAAGGTTTAGCTTTCCACGACTGAAGGACTGCATCTTAGCTTTTATTTACGCCTTTGAAGGCTTTGGTTTATAATTGTGTAACTAAGTCAAAACGGAGTGCTTTAACGCACGAACCTGGAACATAACGGATTTGCACTTTTGGATTTAAATTAATTATCATTACCACAGTTTTTTGCAAGTTGTGCATTGTCATTAGACGTGCGTCCATTCATTGTTGAGGGCTGTTGCCTCGTCAGCCTTTCTCTATACTGGCTGCTGCTGTGGAACACAAAAGCATTGTTTTTCTCTGGAACAACAATAATAGGGAACCTACCACAAAGATATCGAATCTGATCATTCATTTGAGGCAAAAGATTATCTTAGACTATATTAAGTATTTTGACAATTATTTATTTCGGCTATGCTAAGTTTCCTTCGCCGACCAAATCGTCTCAGCAGGACCAAGTAAAGTGGTGGGCTGGGGGTTTGGAATGGCTTGGTTGCCGGGGAAACGGACTCCAGTTCCATCGCGATAGGCGCATTCAGCTGATGAGAAGAACAGAAATATAGTGACCACGGACTTTAACCAGACTTGGAAATACGTTTACAAAGTACAACTGAACTAAAAGTTCATGTTTGTGGCGGGTATTTGAGTATATTTGTTTTATTACTGTTGAATCAGCGGGATGTCGATGGACGAACCACGTGAGTATGGCGTTATAATCTTTTTTTTTATGAATGACAACAGCCTATTGCATCATGGACTTGTGCGTAAGACAAGTAGCCGGTTAATTAAATGACCAATCATATCTATCCCTTTCGCGTCTTTGTGAGTTCTAATCCTATAGGCTACATCTTTTTATTTTAATTTTTTTGTATTCTAATAAAACCTAGCAAAATATAAATCACAAACATCTATGGGTTAATTTGTTAGTCCACGTTATGTCTGAAATTATAGCATTGTGCCATTTTTAATCAATGTTGGAAACGTACATTATGTAGAAGGAGTTGCCATATTGACACTGCCAATGTTAAAGGATATTATGCAACATAGTTGTAGAATTCGGTTAAATTCAGCCCTCTGGTATACAAGTGTGCTGCAGATATCCTTCTTCTTGCGTTACTAAAGTTGTAGCAACACTAACTTTGCGGCTGTTTTATCATTAATAATGCTTAATTGGCTGGCTTGTAAACCCACTCTGAAAGTCCATTATTATCTTATCCTTGCAAACAAAACATTTTTGTAACTGCAAGTGGCATAATTGTAGTGGAGTAGGCACAGTAGGATGTTTCTCAAGAAATAGTAATAAGTATGAACCCATAGATAAAAATACTTGATAGGCCTATACAGTACAAGTATCATGGGGAAATACTTTTTAGTAGTAGGCCTACTTAAGCAAATGTGTATTTTTATGTGTGTGTGTGTGTGTGTGTGTGTGTGTGTGTGTGTGTGTGTGTGTGTGTGTGTGTGTGTGTGTGTGTGTGTGTGTGTGTGTGTGTGTGTGTGTGTGTGTGTGTGTGTGTGTGTATGAGAGGGTGGAAGGGGTGTAACAGAGTTGAAGACGTCTGTTCAACTCCACTGGTAGAATTCACAAGCATGCCCCTTTGTTTTCATGAGTTTTGCACACATGTGATTCCAACCACAGACCATGGGGACTTGTCAGACTCTGACCTAGAGGAGACATCAGAGGAGCTGACAGAACTGGTGTGTCTGGAGTCAAAACTACAGGATGGACAGTAAGAGAGAAGGGGTGGCGGGCGGTGAGAGGTAGATGTCTTAGTGAAGCAGCTAATTTATCAGTGCACACGCTTGTGTTGGAGCGATATGGGGAAAATATTACCACAATATATGCTTTTAACATATAGCCACTGTTATTCTGTTATTGCTCTAACGATTTATTTCTGCTTCTGACGGAATCATACAGAAACCAGGAGGTTCCATGTGGTTTAAGGTTCAAGAGTATTTATTTCAAATGCATTTTGAAGTCACTTTATGTGCAAATGTGTTAAAGAAAATTCCTTTTTGAGGGAGCTTATAAAAGACAAGATATGCTAAAATGTTAGCACTTATCATGGCAGATGTTACCACAATCATTACTGATATTGATTCAGTGCCCAGCTCTAATAGCACATCCTATTTTGTTAAAAAAAAAGAATTATTACTGTTACTTTTTTGTGCTTACTTGAGTGAGATGTCTAACTCTGTGTGTGTGTGTGTGTGTGTGTGTGTGTGTGTGTGTGTGTGTGTGTGTGTGTGTGTGTGTGTGTGTGTGTGTACCTGTCTGTGTGCTTAGGATGATGGAGGTTGAGGTGGGACATCATAATGTGCTCTTGACGCGTTGTGCAGGAAAATACAGTGCCATCGGTAACCAGTGCACACACTATGGTGCTCCACTCAGTAAAGGTAAACACACTATGGTGCTCCACTCAGTAAAGGTAAACACACTATGGTGCTCCACTCAGTAAAGGTAAACACACTATGGTGCTCCACTCAGTAAAGGTAAACACACTATGGTGCTCCACTCAGTAAAGATAAACACACTATGGTGCTCCACTCAGTAAAGGTAAACACACTATGGTGCTCCACTCAGTAAAGGTAAACACACTATGGTGCTCCACTCAGTAAAGGTAAACACACTATGGTGCTCCACCCAGTAAAGGTAAACACACTATGGTGCTCCACTCAGTAAAGGTAAACACACTATGGTGCTCCACTCAGTAAAGGTAAACACACTATGGTGCTCCACTCAGTAAAGGTAAACACACTATGGTGCTCCACTCAGTAAAGGTAAACACACTATGGTGCTCCACTCAGTAAAGGTAAACACACTATGGTGCTCCACTCAGTAAAGGTAAACACACTATGGTGCTCCACTCAGTAAAGGTAAACACACTATGGTGCTCCACCCAGTAAAGATAAACACACTATGGTGCTCCACCCAGTAAAGGTAAACACACTATGGTGCTCCACTCAGTAAAGATAAACACACTATGGTGCTCCACCCAGTAAAGATAAACACACTATGGTGCTCCACCCAGTAAAGGTAAACACACTATGGTGCTCCACTCAGTAAAGATAAACACACTATGGTGCTCCACTCAGTAAAGGTAAACACACTATGGTGCTCCACTCAGTAAAGGTAAACACACTATGGTGCTCCACCCAGTAAAGATAAACACACTATGGTGCTCCACTCAGTAAAGGTAAACACACTATGGTGCTCCACTCAGTAAAGATAAACACACTATGGTGCTCCACTCAGTAAAGGTAAACACACTATGGTGCTCCACTCAGTAAAGGTAAACACACTATGGTGCTCCACTCAGTAAAGGTAAACACACTATGGTGCTCCACTCAGTAAAGGTAAACACACTATGGTGCTCCACTCAGTAAAGGTAAACAGTAAACACACTATGGTGCTCCACTCAGTAAAGGTAAACACACTATGGTGCTCCACTCAGTAAAGATAAACACACTATGGTGCTCCACCCAGTAAAGGTAAACACACTATGGTGCTCCACTCAGTAAAGGTAAACACACTATGGTGCTCCACTCAGTAAAGGTAAACACACTATGGTGCTCCACCCAGTAAAGGTAAACACACTATGGTGCTCCACTCAGTAAAGGTAAACACACTATGGTGCTCCACTCAGTAAAGATAAACACACTATGGTGCTCCACTCAGTAAAGGTAAACACACTATGGTGCTCCACTCAGTAAAGATAAACACACTATGGTGCTCCACTCAGTAAAGGTAAACACACTATGGTGCTCCACTCAGTAAAGGTAAACACACTATGGTGCTCCACTCAGTAAAGGTAAACACACTATGGTGCTCCACTCAGTAAAGGTAAACACACTATGGTGCTCCACTCAGTAAAGATAAACACACTATGGTGCTCCACTCAGTAAAGGTAAACACACTATGGTGCTCCACTCAGTAAAGGTAAACACACTATGGTGCTCCACTCAGTAAAGGTAAACACACTATGGTGCTCCACTCAGTAAAGATAAACACACTATGGTGCTCCACTCAGTAAAGGTAAACACACTATGGTGCTCCACTCAGTAAAGATAAACACACTATGGTGCTCCACTCAGTAAAGGTAAACACACTATGGTGCTCCACTCAGTAAAGATAAACACACTATGGTGCTCCACTCAGTAAAGGTAAACACACTATGGTGCTCCACTCAGTAAAGGTAAACAGTAAACACACTATGGTGCTCCACTCAGTAAAGGTAAACACACTATGGTGCTCCACTCAGTAAAGATAAACACACTATGGTGCTCCACCCAGTAAAGGTAAACACACTATGGTGCTCCACTCAGTAAAGGTAAACACACTATGGTGCTCCACTCAGTAAAGGTAAACACACTATGGTGCTCCACCCAGTAAAGGTAAACACACTATGGTGCTCCACTCAGTAAAGGTAAACACACTATGGTGCTCCACTCAGTAAAGATAAACACACTATGGTGCTCCACTCAGTAAAGGTAAACACACTATGGTGCTCCACTCAGTAAAGATAAACACACTATGGTGCTCCACTCAGTAAAGGTAAACACACTATGGTGCTCCACTCAGTAAAGATAAACACACTATGGTGCTCCACTCAGTAAAGGTAAACACACTATGGTGCTCCACTCAGTAAAGGTAAACACACTATGGTGCTCCACTCAGTAAAGATAAACACACTATGGTGCTCCACTCAGTAAAGGTAAACACACTATGGTGCTCCACTCAGTAAAGGTAAACACACTATGGTGCTCCACTCAGTAAAGGTAAACACACTATGGTGCTCCACTCAGTAAAGGTAAACACACTATGGTGCTCCACTCAGTAAAGGTAAACACACTATGGTGCTCCACTCAGTAAAGGTAAACACACTATGGTGCTCCACCCAGTAAAGGTAAACACACTATGGTGCTCCACTCAGTAAAGGTAAACACACTATGGTGCTCCACTCAGTAAAGGTAAACACACTATGGTGCTCCACTCAGTAAAGGTAAACACACTATGGTGCTCCACTCAGTAAAGGTAAACACACTATGGTGCTCCACTCAGCTAGCCTAGCTGTTGGCCAAAAACACATCTCCCGGAGTTTTAAGCTATAGGCTAGCCAATTTGTATGCGCTTAAAAAGTAAAGTAAGCACTGTAAGAAATTCCAAATTGGGTGCTACACATTGGTGATGGAGGAGGCATGTTACCCTCTACATTAGATTAGAGTATGTAAATATGTTCGTTCGTGCGTTCCTTCGTTCGTTCGTTCATTCATTCATTCATTCATTCATTCGTTCATTCATTCGTTCATTCATTCATTCATTCATTCATTCATTCATTCATTCAGTCGTTCATTCATTCATTCATTCAGTCGTTCATTAATTCATTCATTCATTCATAGGCTGAAGAAACAGGAACGAATATGGTCATATCTTGTAAGATGCTTCAGTGAGAGTCATCTAGAGCTTGAGTGTATGACTCAATACTTTTAGGACATAATGTGAGTGTTTACCATTTAGACTTGATGGTATGCCTAGCTATTACACTAGGTATGTGCGTGTGTGTGTGTGTGTGTGTGTGTGTGTGTGTGTGTGTGTGTGTGTGTGTGTGTGTGTGTGTGTGTGTGTGTGTGTGTGTGTGTGTGTGTGTGTGTGTGTGTGTGTGTGTGTGTGTGTGTGTGTGTGTGTGTGTGTGTGTGTGTGTGTGTGTGTGTGTGTAGGAGTTCTTTCAGGGAATAGAGTGCGCTGTCCATGGCATGGGGCCTGTTTCAACACGCAGACAGGAGATCTGGAGGAGTTTCCTGGCTTGGACTGTCTACCCTGCCATAAGGTACCGTAGGTGTTGGGAGGCACTGTAGAGATCTTCTTGCCCTGCCTTATTGGCTGACATGTGGTTAAAGACCCAATCAATGAGCCAAACCCCTTACGAAAAAGTATCATGGTATTTCCAAAAAAGTATCATGGTATTTCCAAAAAAGTATCATGGTATTTCCAAAAAAGTATCATGGTATTTCAGGCCTGGCCCAAGCTTTTATGGGGTCCTAAGCAGAATTTGAAGCTCTCTTGTGGGACATTTCAAGTACTCTTGGCGGCCCTCTGGTGGCCATGGGGGCCCTAAGCCGGCGCTTATGTATGGCCCTGTGGTATTTCCATCATTCCATGGATAGACATTTGTATTGACTGACAGTTGTTTGACTTTGTCTAATTCTCTTTGTAAGGTCAAGGTCGAAAACAACAACGTGTATGTGTCCATAAACAAAAAGGTCAGTATTATTATTATTATTATTATTATTATTATTATTATTATTATTATTATTATTATTATTATTATTATTATTATTATTATTATTATTATTATTATTATTATTATTATTATTATTATTATTATTATTATTATTATTATTATTATTATTATTATTATTATTATTATTATTATTATTATTATTATTATTATTATTATTATTATTATTATTGATGCTTTTACATTTTTTCTTATTATTATTATTGATGAATTCTGTTTTATTTCTTGTTATTATTATTACCATTTGTATTATTATTATTATTATTATTATTATTATTATTATTATTATTATTATTATTATTATTATTATTATTATTATTATTATTATTATTATTATTATTATTATTATTATTATTATTATTATTATTATTATTATTATTATTATTATTATTATTATTATTATTATTATTATTATTATTATTATTATTATTATTATTATTATTATTATTATTATTATTATTGATTATTGAATTATTAAGGCAATCAATCAGCACAGTCTGAGCCAGTTGAAATATAAATAGAAGTACACACCTCTCACAATGAATTCAAGTTTATTTTTTCTATTTTTTGTTTTGTTTTTTGTATAGAATGACTGATATTATGTAGAAAGAAAGGCAGGCTTAAAGCATGGTAGTAATATTATATGGATTTACTTTTTCAGTCATTGGTCATTTCAGTCATTGGCTCAGGGTTTGTTGGCTGGTTGTCCATGGATGTCCTTTTGTTGCAACAATTACAGGCTTCAACGCAGTATCATGTCTATATGGTATAAAAAAGCAATTGCTCAGCTTTTTTGAGTCCATTCTGATTCCGATTCCAATTCTGATCAAAAGAAAAACAATATAAATGTACGCTTTCTACATACTGCTATGAGCTGTCTCTGCGCCTGTACGTCAGCCTGTTGAACATCTCTGCCCAAAAGAGACAACATCTGTACCAAATCCGGACATCCACGACCAAATTAGTTTGAAAGAAAATGTGGCTATAACTTGGAATTGGGTGTAAACAGAGTATCACAAATAACCAAAGATTAAGCTTGTCTGAAAGGACTATCTTTTCTGTGTAAGGAAACCATATGTCAACAATGTCAACAAATCTTTGCTTCTTATTTATAAAAGAGACAAAAAAAGATGGGGGAAACAATAATATAATATAATCTATTAAATTAAGGGAAGTAATAAACCTATATGTAGCACCGGTTAGTTTACTTTTTCTTTGGGCAGAGAACATCGTCCAACTCTCTGCATAGTAGAATGAGCTTTCTATTAATAACAACGCTGTGTTTGTTGTGCCATGTGCTTCATGAAGCAGGCTAAAAGAATCAAGAGCATGGGAGCCAGAATACCTGGGGTGAATCATACCATTCTGCTGCTCGGGGGAGGTGAGCATTAGACACTTTGACTGTGTGTGTGTTAAAGGTCGGAATCATTTGGAATCCCTATATTCAATTTGATTTTAATTCTTGGGTCCATGATTTGATTCAAAATCAATTCTTCAACCTTTACCTGTGACCCCTAAAAACAAAGGTCGACCACAGACACAATGGTGAATGTCTTGTTATTTTTAGGAAAGAATGTTTATTAGTTAGTCCCTTTCCAGGCTATATAACTTGATTCATGGTTGAAGGAGGGCTTTAGACCATCAATATGCATGATTTCACAAGATAAAAGGAGCTATACCAAAGATTATAAACATGATGATGTATTTGTACATCTTTTTGTGATCCCCAAAATCATCTCCCGACCCCCAGGTTGAGAACCAATTATCTGGGCAATTTACCTATTTCAAACTCAAAGCAAAAGGGAATGGGCAGAGTTTGAGGTAGGTCCATTCGATAGATTAGATTCTACTGTACTTTGAGTTAAAAAGCTTATATATTGTGTAAGAGGTTCTGCTTGGGCAATCTTGGCAATCTTCATAGACTGGATACAGCGTTGGTATATATTTTATATCTCAACTATGGTTGGATAGATGCATACATGGAATATTGAAGGCATGCATGAAAACAGAACTCATACAGGCAACTCACAAAACCCAACAGTAACAAGCACAAATCTGCAATAGCTGTGATCGTGTACGTGCATGCATTTCACACGCACGCACGCATTCATATTTCTCTTTGTGTAAAAGGTTTGAATGTTGAAAAAGTACTGTGCCACAATTAGCTAAAAACACAAAATATGCAGAAGACTCCTTCTACTCCTAATTTATTGATTTTGGTGGCATCAGTGTGTGTGTGACAGTGTATCTAAGTGCAGGGTCTGCGTCGTTGGTGTGTGTGTGACAGTGTATCTTCTCCCTGTAAGTGCAGGGTCTGCGTCGTTGGTGTGCGCGGAGACCCTGCGACAGGAGAACTTTGGTGGCAGAATCATCATGGCCACCAGGGACAATCTGCTGCCCTACGACAAAACTCGACTCAGTAAGGTACGCTAGCATGGGGTCTGATTTCAAATAAAATGACATTAGGGTTTGTTCAATTTAAATCATGATACCGAAGGTATTTACACCAATTGCTGGTCAATACCATGATGGTAGTGCCCCAAAAAATGGAAATACCATGATACTTTTTTGGAAATACCATTAAACATTTTCATAAGGGATGTTCATGTCCCATGGTCTAGTTTTCTTATAGTATGGTAACTCTATGACTCCTTTTCAGGTAATGAATGTGGAGAATGACAGTATCCTTCTGAGGAAAATAGAGTTCTTCCATAAATACGACATTGAGGTGTGGCTCGAGAAAGAGGTGAGCATGTCCGCCTTCCTCCTGGCCAGTTTGCATCTTGTCTGCAACCAGTTGTTTCATTCCATCAAACCAACGTCAGGCCACTGAAAACCTCAGACCTCATTTGATCAAAAGTCAAGTCAACATTTTGGATAGTGCTTTAAACACATACTTTTACTTTTATTCCATAAAAACATATCCACAGACACACAAACACACACACTCATGCACGCACGCACGCACGCACGCACGCACGCACGCACGCACGCACGCACACACACACACACACACACACACACACACACACACACACACACACACACACACACACACACACACACACACACACATGAATTTCCCCAAGGGGATTAATAAAGGAATATCTTATCTTATCTTATCTTACACACACACACACAAATGCAAAAGGTCAGACTGTAGGTGGACAGATTAACAGTGTCTCACTGTCTCTCACTGTCATGGCAGGCGCTTTCGGTGGACACAGACAGGAAGACAGTAACGTTTGATGATGGCTTGGTCCAGAGCTTTGACCAGCTCCTCATCTCCACAGGCTGCAGGTGCACTCCCTCACTCACTCACTCACTCACTCACTCACTCACTCACTCACTCACTCACTCACTCACTCACTCACTCACTCACTCACTCACTCACTCACTCACTCACTCACTCACTCACTCACTCACTCACTCACACTCTCACACACACACACACGCACATACACACTCACACACGCGCACGCACGCGCACACACACACACACACACACACACACACACACACACACACACACACACACACACACACACACACACACACACACACACACACACACACACACACACACACACACACACACACACACACACACACACACACACACACACACACGCACTTACTCACAGACAATTCATAACACCTCAGAACACATTAATTTATGTATTTTATATCTGTCTAAAGCCTTTGATACAGTTGATCATCACCTATTTTTAAAAAGGTTATTTATTATTGGCTTGGATATAGTAGTGTATGTGATTGGTTTCAGGATTATCTATCTTCTAGGTCAGTGGTTCCCAACCTTTTTTGAGTACTGTACCCCCAAAGCATTTCAAGCCAACCTAAAGTACCCCTTACTACGCAATCAATCGTGGTGATCCCCAGGATATATAATTAATAGTCTTTATTACATGGCGTTTTCACATTCGCCGAAATGCTTGCTTGTGATTGGTCAATAGCGCGCGTCAGCGGTCAGTTATCAGGCAATAATGACCGCTGTGGGACAATAATGACCGCTGTGCGCAGCTGTTCGCAATCAAGCCCACTGACACACACTGTTTCAGTGCAATTAGACACTGCTGGTGTTCTGCTGCCGGGGAAGCTGCCGGCGATGACAGGGGGCGGAGCGACGAGCGGAGCCAGAACCAGTGTTGCGAGTCGATGTAAAATGAATTAGGTATATTGTTAGTAAGTTAGCCATGTAATAAGCGGGATAATGTATAGCTATACTCGATCATTGTCGCAAAATAATTGACCTTCACTGACGTTTAAAACACCTCGCCGAGGCGGCTCGGTATTTTAAACTCTGTGTCGGTCAATTATTTTGCGACAATGACCTCGTAGCTATACATTATCCCTTACATATATTGTGGCAGACCGGCTGTGTGTGTGTGTGTGTGTATGTGTGTGTGAGTGAGTGCATGACCTGGATAAAGTCACATGGTCACACAGGTTGGCAGTTTATTGAAGTAAAGTTTTAGTTCTGAGGTCTGACATCATCACCTCATTCTGTTAGGGTTTGAAACCGACCTCAACAGCACGGCACAGACAGGTAGTTCAGAGTTAGCCAAACACTAGGGCATATTTATTTACAGAGTCAAAAAGAGTCAAGTAACAATTCTGAACAACAAAAAAGGAGACTGCCTTCGGCAGAGTTATCTGCGGCTCTGCAGATCCTCTCGGTGTTAGAGGTGGGGAATCGGCGTTGACGCCGTTGCGGCTCTGCAGATACTCCCAGCTTCAACTCGAAGTGGAAACGGAGAGAGAGAGAGAGATCAACAACAGTCCAACAGTACACAGAGGCAGTGCAGTTCAGTCCTCCCTTAGATGAGTCCAGAACAAAAACAAAATGGTACTTCTTCAGTGTTTATCCAAAACACACAATTTAGCTGAGTCCAGTGCAAACAAAAACGATACTCTTCAGTGTTATCAAAACACACAAAAACAGATAATCCAAAAAGGGTTTGGTTCCAACTCACCAAAGCGCAAACGCGTAAAGCGGGCAACGAGGCGCAGCTCCAAACGGAGGATCAAGGTATTCACCAGCGGCAATCCAAAGATGTCCTGGAGGGAAAGTAGACGAGGCACAACAACGGGGGGAAAGCAGGCAGTAGCAGTAGTATTCAAAACGACTTGACAACGATTGAAAGAAGGTCCCAGTATATGAAGCCTCTGGAGCGCTAATCACAAACTACGACAGGTGCGTGATGGAATTGGATAATCGCTCCTGAAGCGTGTGGCGGGGAATGGACCAATCATCACAGTACCTTAAGAAGCGTGTGGCAGGGAATGAACCAATCCTCACAGTACCCCCCCCTCCATGGGAGCCACCCGGCGACCCACTCGGCCCCGGCCTTCCCGGATGGGACCGAAGGAAGCCGGCGATCAGGGGCACTGGAGAGGGGGACAGAGACAGAGGCCCGGAGAGGGGGACCGGAGACGGGACAGAGGACCGGTGAGGGAGGCCGGAGACGGAGACAAGGGCCCGGTGAGGGGGCTGGAGACAGCGGCACAAGGGGAACCCCGGGGCGAAGGACTGGACGCCGCCTGAAGACACTGGGCATGACAGGAGGGGCTCCACCCCCTGATGGTGCCGGAGGACCAGGCGATGTGGGGCTCATGCAGCGCGAGCCAGGGCCGACCCAGGACTACCGGGGCAAGAGGGGATCTGGTAATGAAAAACTGGAGTCTCTCAACGTGGTTACCAGCCACGGTGAGGAGGACAGGACAGGTGCGTTGAGTGATGTCAGCCAGGCGGCGATGATCCAGCGCGAAGACCTCCAAGGGCCTCTCGAGGTCCTCAAGTGGAATGTTGGCCCGGGTGGCAAACTCAACGTCCAGCAAACTCCCATCAGCACCAGAGTCAATGAGTGCACCCACCGTCGCCCGCTGGTCCGCCCAGGCTAGGGTGACGCTCGTCAGACGGTTAGGTGGTGCACGGGTGTGGGAACAGGAAAAACGGCTCACCAGGATCTCCCGGGGTCCCGGCGAGCCTGGTCTTCTTGGCCGGGTAGGGCAATTGGAGACACGGTGCCCATCCCGGCCGCAGTAGAGGCAAAGGCCGGACCTGAGCCTGGACTCCCGTTCGGCCGGGCTAAGGCGGGTGCGTCCCAGCTGCATGGGTTCCTCCTCGGTCACAGCTCGGGAGGGAAAAAACCCACCAGTCACGGAGGGGGCAGGACGGTCAGCAGAACGGTCCCGAGGACGGGGGGTCTGGGGAACGTCTGGGGGTCCTAGTCGTGCTCGCTCACGCCTTCTCTCCCGGAGGCGTCCGTCGATGCGGATAGCGAGGCTAATCAGGCCCTTGAGAGAATCGGGCTCCTCTTGGGTCGCGAGCTGGTCCCTTACTGCGTCGTCGAGCCCCCTCAGGAAGGTGAGACGAAGCACTTGATCGTTCCAACCGCTCTCCGTTGCGGCCAGTCTGAACTCCAGCGCGTAGTCTCTGACACTGCCACTGCCCTGCCGGAAGGTGAACCAACCGAGCTCCTGGGTCCTGGCCACGAGCTGGGTGGTGGAAAACCCTTCGGAGCTCTGCCACGAAGTCTGGGTAGGAGAAACAAAAATCGGCCCTCATAGCCCAGGAAGCAGTGACCCACTGTGCTGCTCGGCCCGTGAGCAGGTTAGTCATGTAGGCTACTCGGGCTCCCTCTGACGAAAAACGGCTGGGTTGATGAAGGAAGACCAACTCACACTGCATGATGAATGTGGCACAATCCTCGAAGTTACCCTCGAACAGACGTGGTTCGGAGAGACGGGGCTCCCGAGGTGCGAGGTCTGCCGCGGGTGGTGATCTGGCTGAGACTCCTGGGACAGGTGGGGTTAAAAGCAGAGTGTTTAATGCTGTACTGAGAGCCTGTAGCTGGTGCAGAATAACAGCCTGCTGATACCCCTGGGTAGTCTGCTGGGTGGCCAGAGTGTCAAGGGCAGCCAGAATAAGCTGGACCTCGGCCCGGAGGTCCTGTAAAGCAGCCGCAGCCGCACCCAACTGTTGGGTGTGGTCGTTGACCAACTCGATCTGGACCGCCAACGCTGCCCTGACCCTGTCTGTGTCGGCTGAGGTCGTCATGGTCGGGTCGTAATGTTAGGGTTTGAAACCGACCTCAACAGCACGGCACAGACAGGTAGTTCAGAGTTAGCCAAACACTAGGGCGTATTTATTTACAGAGTCAAAAAGAGTCAAGTAACAATTCTGAACAACAAAAAAGGAGACTGCCTTCGGCAGAGTTATCTGCGGCTCTGCAGATCCTCTCGGTGTTAGAGGTGGGGAATCGGCGTTGACGCCGTTGCGGCTCTGCAGATACTCCCAGCTTCAACTCGAAGTGGAAACGGAGAGAGAGAGAGAGATCAACAACAGTCCAACAGTACACAGAGGCAGTGCAGTTCAGTCCTCCCTTAGATGAGTCCAGAACAAAAACAAAATGGTACTTCTTCAGTGTTTATCCAAAACACACAATTTAGCTGAGTCCAGTGCAAACAAAAATGATACTCTTCAGTGTTATCCAAAACACACAATTTAGCTGAGTCCAGTGCAAACAAAAACGATACTCTTCAGTGTTATCAAAACACACAAAAACAGATCATCCAAAAAGGGTTTGGTTCCAACTCACCAAAGCGCAAACGCGTAAAGCGGGCAACGAGGCGCAGCTCCAAACGGAGGATCAAGGTATTCACCAGCGGCAATCCAAAGATGTCCTGGAGGGAAAGTAGACGAGGCACAACAACGGGGAGAAAGCAGGCAGTAGCAGTAGTATTCAAAACGACCCGACAACGATTGAAAGAAGGTCCCAGTATATGAAGCCTCTGGAGCGCTAATCACAAACTACGACAGGTGCATGATGGAATTGGATAATCGCTCCTGAAGCGTGTGGCGGGGAATGCACCAATCCTCACACATTCCTATTGTAACATTAGGTTAACAAAGCACTGAAGACTCAAAACTATAAGATAACATAAGATAAGATGAGATGAGATACGATGCGATACAATATGATACAATCAGATGAAATATTCCTTTATTGATCCCCTTGGGTAAATGTGGGTGTCATAGCAGCATGGGGAGGCGAGGTATAGGTATGGGCAGGGTAATAGCAGAAAGACATAAATATAGGCAATAGAATATAATCTGAATATAAAAAGATGTAAATGGGATGGTTTCATGCTATTATTCGAAAGCATGTCGCCACAGAGGAAACACATTGGCTGTGGTTGCTCTGTAGTTGTGACAGTAAATCCAGAGAGCACATAATGTTCACCAAACTGACGATTCTTCACTTTCTCCGTTTTCTTTTTCTTCTGAATGGGTTCTCCTGATTCAGCAGTATCACCTGTGCTGTTGTTGCTGGATGAACCAGCTCGACTCAACCATTGATCCATAATGTTAACAGACATTTTGAAAGAGGCTTGATATTTTGCTAACTAGCTACACTACAATGATGATGCTCGGTGTAACACCTGACAGTCCGGTGGGAAGCTGAACGTTGCGCGATAGAACAAGTATAGCCAATAATAATATTATATCCATCAAATTATTACTTAATTTGTATTCCCCCAATTTGCATTATTCTTTATTTGGGTACAGTTTTCCTGTACATACATTCTTTATTTTTTTTTACAGTAGGAAAGCAGGAGGGCTATCGGTTCATAATTTCGAACAGTACTATTTCTCTTTTATGCTCAGGCCGTTGCTAAGATGGTTCAATAATGACATACCATGGGTGAATATGGAGAAGCACATTGTATCTCCATATACACTCAAATATATCCTCTTTTCTGGTCTATCCCAAAGCTTTTGCCATATTAAATTCGGCCCAATTATAGCACATTCAATTTACGTTTGGAAATATATTGCCGAAATGGGACAGTGGGACACAAAATGGCACCTAGATACCCCTATTTTTGATAACAACTTCTTACTGTTGGGAGGGAAACCAGCTACATTTCCCAAATTGGCAAAGACAAGGTATTCTCAAACTATCTGACATATACAGTGAATACGGTCTCAGATCCTTTCAAGAGCTCAAACAAATCTATAATGTCCCTAGTACATCCTTCTTTTTTTATTTACAGTTGCACACTGCAATGCGCACTTATGGTGTCCCATGAAATCAGCCTTTACCAGTTCATCCTTTAATGATTATAGTGAGTGGCATAAATGTTAAAAATTGTTTTGTTTCTGGGTTATATAATAAAATACAAGACAAACTAAACAGAACTACAGGTAATACCACTGGCTGGAACATAGATTTAAAGGATTACAACGCCTGCATAAATTGGCAGAATGTATGGGATAATATTCCGTTAACCTCTCGTAATTATAATAATCAATTAACTCATTACAAACTGATACAAAGATTTTATCTGTCACCCAGGAAACTCTGTCAAATCAAAATTTTACAAAGTCCCCTATGTGCTTTATGTCCGCAAAAAGTCATAGGAACATACATACATATGATGTGGGAATGTCCAGAAGTACTAGCTTTTTGGGCCAAGGTTGCATTATTTCTCACTAATATAACGGAGATAAACATACCTTGTTTTCCACACATTTTATTATTAAACGATGATTCATCTCTAAAAATCACAACTGCAAGCAGGCAGGCTACAGTCCTATATGACTATACTGACGGACAATCTATATACTGAAAAGACACTTTTTTATGCCACTGTGGGAATTAATATGAAATGCTGATGTGAATGTCTCTTTCCTCTGAACTTGTTTAAAAAAAAAAAAACGTTTTTTAAAAATCTGTTCATGTACCCCCTGGGGACCACCCACGTACCCCTAGGGGTACGCGTACCCCCGGTTGGGAAACACTGTTCTAGGTGTCAGTGTATGAAATCGGGGTCCTGCTCAATCAGAATTATTGTCCATAACTAAAGGTGTGCCACAAGGTTTAATGTTGGGTCCTGTCCTTTTCACTATTTATATTAATGATATTGTTCTGCTTTAAATGCGGATGATACTATTGTGTACTGGATCGCTGACACTGTTCAGTTCGCCATTAAGAACTTGCAGCATTCTTCAGGAAGCTTTTATCAATCTTAAATTAGTCCTCAATGCTAGTAAAACTAAATGTATGCTGTGCGCCTGAAATGTTGATTAGGATGAAGTATATCTACGTGGTTCTAACATTGAGATACTCACTGAGTATAATATCTTGGCTTGTGGTTGACAGTGCCATGTGGATATTCTTGCTTCCAAGCTGCAACAGAAAATTGGCTTCCTGTACAGAAATAGATCCAGCTTTCCTGTGATTAGTAGAAAGAGGATTGTTGAAGCTGTTTTCTTCAATTTTGGACTATGGTGATGTGATGTATAGGCATGCTGCGGCTTTAACTCAGATTTATTACTGGTGACAGATAATACCCACTGTGTCCTTTATGAATACTGTAGGTTTGAAAGGTGTAACTATCATTGGTATTTGTTTATTTTTAAAGCTCTTATTGGTAAGCTTCCTCCTTACATCACAACACTGTTGGAATGGAATCTTGGAACCTATTCTAGACATTCAAATGACGAGTGTGCTCTGAACTAGGTACAACTTTTTCCTTTGATGCTTCAACATCTGGAATGCCACGCACTTGTTGGCCATGCTACATTATTCTTGAGAATATCTTTTATTTTTTGTATCCACTTTTTCTCCCATTTTCAATTTTTTCTCCCATCCCAATTTTCATATCGTCCAATTCAACTCTCCCCTGTCTTCGAACGTTGTTTCTTGCCTCCCACAAGCCGGCTGCAATGTGAACTAAGTCATACATAGCACGAGTCCCCTCCGATACTCGAGGTAACAGCCGTCGCATCTTTTCACCTGCGCGGCTCGATCTTTCAGCGTCGGGGGTCTGGGCTTTGGAGGGGCCCCGCCCCGTCGCTTCTTGATTTTACTGCACAGGCGCACCAACCGACCTGTAGGAGTCGCTGTCCACAACGCCCGATCCCCACCCTTCAGTTTCCCTCCCCGTAATACGGCCAATGTGTATTACTGTGGACGACTAGCTAAACTGAAAGCAATGTGGAGAAGGCATCCTGTTCGAGCCTAGTCTCCAGCATTTGTTGCGAGCGCCTTGCCCACTGCGCCACGTAGCCGCCCCTATTCTTGAGAATATCTTTTTGTGTAATGTGACTTTTAGATAAACATATCTTTAAATAGCACTGTGCCAGCACCTGGTTCTTTGTATATCTAGCCTCCACTAAGTACCAAGTATGATGATCTTAGTCAACGGATGTTATTCAATACAATGCATTAACATTGCATTATCATGGTCTATCCTTTAGAGCAAAGGGTTTGAATGTCCCTGGCATGGACCTGGAGAATGTAAAGATGCTGGAGACACCAGATGATGCCAGGCAGATCCATGCAGCCTGTATGGGCTGCCACATTGTGGTTGTGGGGACTTCTTTCGTTGGTAATGTATTTTCAAAGAGATGCTAGGCATAATATCAACAACTGCGTGATACCAGGTGTTTTAGTGTGAATTACTCCATGGGAACAAATTACAATTGTGGTCATTAACTTTTAAATGTAATATATTTATTTAGTTTTGTAGCACTTGATATAGTGCTGTATAATAACATAGAAATACTGGTGACAGTATGACTGGTGGTTTTTCAGGTTGACCTGTGAAATTACTTGTCATTAACAAATTAGGTTATATCTGATATAGTAATTAGCCTGTAATTTGTGTAATCTTTCTGTTGTTTAGAGGTATTCTTCTCATCCTCAACATTAATTGCACAGTTATCATGTTATTTTTTCAGGGATGGAGGTGGCATCTTATATGACAGACAAGGCCTCTAAAATCACAGTGATAGGTAGCAGTGAAGTACCGTATGAGAAGACCTTGGGCCCTGAGATTGGCAGAGTTATCATGACGGTGAGCTAGAGAGAGCAAGAGAGAGAGAGAGCGAGAGAGAGCGAGAGAGAGAGAGAGAGAGAGAGAGAGAGAGAGAGAGAGAGAGAGAGAGAGAGAGAGAGAGAGAGAGAGAGAGAGTATGTGATCGTATACAATCATTAGGACCTTGGGCTGCTCTTAATTATCGTTACCTTACAAGTGATGTTTTCATTTTGGGTATTTTGGGAACCTATACTTACCTTCGTTCAGAATCTGAATCCCTTTGTTTGCCAAGCAGAATAAATATACAGGAATTTGTCTTGGTCAATCATTATATTTTATTGAAATGTCTTAATTACAATGGCCAAAACGCTTTACACAAAGAAATATATATATATTTGTAAAGTAGGAGTAAGGTATGACAGGTAGCCTATACAAATAACACAGAAACAAGAGAGTACAAAAATATATACAAAGGATAGCAAATTAATAAATAAATAACATGCCTAATAAATAATATGTCTTCAAATGTGTTAAAAGTGACATTGTTGTTGTGTTTTCAGATGATGTCAGGAAAGGACGTGGCATTCTACATGAATGATTATGTGATGGAAATCCGAGGTGTGAATGGAAAGGTATATGCATGAATAAAATGTATGATCCTTGAAGTATGTCAATGTTTTTGAATAAGTTGATACACTCAATGAAACTATGAACTTTATGGGATACAATGCGTTTCTCCCTCTCTCTCACTCTCCTTCTCCCTCTCTTTCTCTCTCTCTCTGTAATGGATTCATTCTGTTTCTCCTCCTCTCTTACTTCCGCTGCAACACCAAGGTGAAAGAGGTTGTGCTTAAGAGCAGTGCAGTCATTCCAGCAGATGTTATAATTGTTGGAATTGGTAAGCACTATTTTACTTGCAATAATGTATAGAGACACTGCTGTATGAAAAGAAATTAGGCTGTTGTCCTTCCATTATACCTCTATTCATGAATAACCATAGGTAAACTAATTTCCCATGGCATGTCATTACATTTTGGGTAATTTCCCCTTAAGAAAAGGCTATGTCATGAATGGACATGAAAGGTTAAAGGTTGTATGTATGTAAAAAAGAAATAAATAAATAAATTTAAAAAAGCTGAAAAGAAAACGTATACTCCACTCTCTCCATTAGGTGTATTGCCTAACTCAGAGTTCCTGCATGGTAGTAAAGTAGCCATGGACTCAAAGAACTACATCACAGTGGATAAGGTAATCCCATACTGTAACTCACTTTCCTATAATCTGCCTCGCATTTATTGTCTGCATTTTCTTCATCATATGTCTTCATCATAAAGGACCTTGTCACAGGTGTTTCTCTGTGATCTTCTCCTTCCTGTAGTACATGCATACTAACGTCCCTGGTGTGTCCTCTGGTTCTTCTCCTTCCTGTAGTACATGCATACTAACGTCCCTGGTGTGTTTTGCGGAGGTGACCTGGCCAGCTTCCCTCTTAAGATGGCCAAAGACCAGACAGTCTCCATCGGACACTGGCAGATGGCACAATCCCATGGTGACTGCATGCCTATGAACTCCCATACAAGATAAACTATTTTCCATGGCATCAAACACACTTGTCAGACCTGTGTAAAACATATGAGGATGAGGTTAAGTTCAACATGTGATTTATACAAAAGGTTGATCATTTCAATGACAAAATCTAATCGAATCAAGTTTTGTTGTGATTATTTATGATTTTGTTTATGACATATAATGCAAGGGCATGGTAAATAGTATCAAATATACTAAAAGTTTAGGAATGATGATTCATTCATTTTAAATGTATATTATGTCAGAATATTGCATAGTGATATACAATTGTCTTTCTCCTGTAATTGACCTATCTCAAGCTCTGCCCTCTTTTCTTCATCCTCCATTCACAATTGTTGCACAACAGTTGTGAATGGAGGATCAAGGGGTTTGAGATAGGTCAATTGTTTCCTTTTCACTATTCTGCTTCTTTTGTTGTTAGGGAGGGTAGCAGCCATGAACATGCTAGACAGACCAACTGAGCTCAACACTATTCCTTTCTACTGGACTGTCCTACTGGGCAAAACAATTCGATACACAGGTGGGCATCTTGGCAATTGCAAATATACACAAATATACACAGAATATGTACAGGAGGAGAAATGCACTTAAAGTACCATATCTCAAATATAATATAGTTTGTAAGAGTCTGACTTATTACTCTATTGGCTGTATTAACACAACTATCGTAATAAGGCTCCATGGCTGCCATTTCTGTTAACCATTCTGCTATTACACTGCAGCAGCTGTTGTTAGTGTGATGCCCCCCAAAAGATCAGACGGGATTACCAGACGTGTCTCATGCTGTGATTAACTTGTGAGATGTCATCTGTCTTGCAGACCGTTTGCACTCTTTTTTATTTTTATTTTTGGATATTTTTTCCCCCTCCTTTTTCCTCCGTTTTTCTCCCATCCCAATGTTAGTCGTTATGCCAATTCCCAATCCCCTTCCCGGTTGCTGCGCACCTACCCCCTACGGTCGGTCTGGGAGAGTGGAGGCTATCACATGCTTCCTCCGACACACTTGAGCCAATCAACCGCTTCTTTTCACCTGGCAGCGCGGACTCTCACTGGGAGAGTGTAACGTGTGGAAGGTCACACTACCCCCCTTAGATCCTTTCCTCGCTGAGCAGGCGCCCCGACCGAACTGTAGGAGTCGCTGTTTACAACGACCAGGACCCACCCACCAGCTTTCCCACCCCTAACACTGCCAATTGTGTTAGTATGAACGACCAGCCAAGCTGGTAGCAATGCCGAGAGCTGAGCTCGAACCCAGACAGTTTGCACTCTTATTAAAAGCACTAGGGGCGACAGTGGCTCAGGAGGTAGAGTGGTCGCCTGGTAATCGGTAGGTTCCCGGTTCGATTCCGGCTCCTCCCAGCAGCGTGTTGAAGTGTCCTTGAGCAAGACACTTAACCTAACTGCTCCTGATGAGCAGGTCGGCACCTTGCATGGTTGCCTCCGCCATCGGTGTGTGAATGTGAGTGAATGGGTGAATGTGAGGCACAAGTTGTAAAGCATTTTGGATAAAAGCTCTATATAAATGCAGTCCATTCCCTGTGTGAAGGATCAAAATGAAACAAATTGAGAGTAAATCTCACAGACTGAAAAAACTAAAAAAAAAGAAAAGCAGTGGCTTTCTCCATTTTAATCCAAACATAGGCTTTCTGCATTTCTGCATCAGAAATTATAGTTGTATTGTAACTGTTAGTTTGGGAATTGCTTGTATTTCCTCTATTACAGAATGAACCTAACTCTTGATCCAGTCATAATGAAACTTTGTACATTACTCAAAGAAACATTCCAACATTTTGTGGAATGTTATTTGCCATCTTCCCCAAAGTCAGACAAGAACATTGATATCAATTGAATCTCTGTGTGTTTTATTTTGGAGTTGTTGGCAGTTGTTTTTCTTAACTTTTAACAGGCTAGGCTAGCTGCTCCCTACTGCTTCCAAGCATGCACCTGGACCTCCCTCCCTCTGGCGCTACTGGACACACAGAGGTGTAACTGATATCGATCTTCTTGTCTGACTTGGCAAATAAGTCTATTTCCTAAAAGTATTACTTCATTAAAAAGGACAAATAGAGGACACTGCAAATGGCAAAACGTTAAATCTCTAAACAAGGTTGACCGACTATGAATTCTGGCACACAGACCTTTTGGAGGAAGTACTTGTTTTAACTTTGATGTTTTTATTGGTGAATGGGGGATACCGATGTGGCCTATCACACAATGGCTTAAAATTCCAAAGTGAGTTGTACAAAAACGTTGAAACTTGGTAACGCAAAATTCTACTCTATTTGGCACATGCATCCCAAATGTCATAGACATATAAAACTTGAACCCTGAAATGACTCGTTGCTACGTTGTGTTCCACGTTTCTCTGTCGGTTCCGTTCAGGCAATGGGGAGGGATACACTGAAATGGTGGTGAAAGGAAAACTTGAAGACATGAAGTTTCTGGCGTTTTACATCAAGTAAGTTAAAGAGAAACTGCTTTTATATGATCTTTATGTATTCCTGAGCAAAGGGAGACGGTCCAACCAAGATCCACTGGATCGAAACATTATCCGATCACAATAAATTCTGATCTATTTTGCAAGCTTAAAATAGTGTGCAGGCTCTTCTCCTTTTTGCTCAAGTGACTTCTCCTCAATGCACCTGTATTTCCCAATTATTTCATTCAAGTGTGCAGAAGTATTTTTCCTCATCTTTATATATTCCATACATTAATATCGGAAACTTTACTAAAACAAATTTACTATGCATCCAAAATGCAGATCAACTGTAACTGATGGTTTCTCACTTGATATGTTGTTCTAGTCGGGGTGTAAAGTACTTGAGTAATTGTACTTCATTACAATACTTAAGTACTGTTTTGGGGGATTTGTACTTTACTCGAGTATTATTAGGTTTGTATACTTTGTACTTTTACTCCATTACATTTCAGAGAAAAAAAACATACTTTTTACTCCTTACATTTAAAATGCAGACCTACAAAGTACAAAGTACAAATCTCACAGGTCCAACCATTTTAATTAGTATATTTTAATTGTTTATCTGGCCGAACTAACGTTAACGTTATTAATCCTGCGACCACAGGTAAACAGCCAATCAAATCCCCATCAATGGAAAATGAACCCGCCCATACCCATGCTGATTGGTCCTTGTGCAACACTAGAAAGCGGGGATCTTTGATTAAACACCTGCTATCAGAATAATAGACAGTCAGATCCGCATTATGCTGTGGTTAATATTGTGATATTATTCAGGGTACTCCAGTATTCTGTCTTTAATATTGTGATATTATTCAGGGTACTCCAGTATTCTGTCTTTAATATTGTGATATTATTCAGGGTACTCCAGTATTCTGCCTTTAATATTGTGATATTATTCAGGATAATCCAGTATTCTCTCTTTAATATTGTGATATTATTCAGGATAATCCAGTATGCTGTGGTTAATATTGTGATATTATTCAGGATATACCATTCTGTTTTTAATATTGTGATATTATTCAGGATACACCATTCTGTTTTTAATATTGTGATATTATTCATGCTGTGATGTGAATGCCGTCCATGTTAGTTTACCTTCGATGGAGAAGTGCATTAAATAATTTTTATGCAAAAAAAGTGTCCTCTGTTCTTTCATTTCAGCATTGTCTATTGCAGAACACATTCCATTGTGGGCAGTGTGTATGCTTGGTTTCATTCCAGCCTTGCCTAAACACCAGCTGATGATTTCACTAATTGGCTCACCTCTTCAACTAACTCACCTGGTGCAATGTATAGTTAAAATTAAAACTTGGCCCACGATGGAATGAGTTTGAGACCTGGTGTATCCCTTTAAAAAAAAATTACTTTTACTTTTTAGTACTTAAGTACATTTAAAAGTAGGACTTTTTGACTTTTACTCAAGTGTGTTTTTAGCCAGATACTTTGACTTTTACTTGAGTCCGATTTTGAGACGGTACCCATACTTTCACTTAAGTATAATTTCTGGGTACTTTTTACACCCCTAGATACGGTGTGTTCGTTAAATCTATGTTATTCTCCACAGGAATGATGAGGTAATAGCAGCCGTGAGCCTCAACTATGATCCAGCAGCGTCTGCAGTAGCGGAGAGATTTACAACAGGGAAAGTCATCACGAAGACAGAGGCTCAGTATGTGTTCTTCTCTCTCTTTAGCACCTGCATCCTTTCATACACTCTATTATTGGTAGAGACAGACAGATGAGACACAAGAGAGATGATGTAACGTGTCTGGCTGTGTGATGACATTAACTTATTAGCAAGAAAGGGAATGCACCAAGATAGCTTAGCTTAGCACGAAAGAGCTAGTATGTCACTGTCTGGATTTCAAATGGTAAATGACTTAATATGATTTAATATAGCGCTTTATCCAAAGCGCTTTACAATTTGTTACTCACATTTTACCCATTCACTCACACATTCACTCACACATTCACACACCGACAACGGAGGCAACCATGCAAGGTGCCAACCTGCTCATCGGGAGCAATTAGGGGTTAAGTGTCTTGCTCAAGGACACATCGACAAGCTGCCCGGGAGGAGCGGGAATCAAACCAGGAACCTCCGGATTGCCAGACGACTGCTCTACCTCCCGAGCCACTGTCGCCCCTGTCGCCAAAATGATGTAGCCAAGGCACACCACTTAGTGACCAAACATGGCACTGCAACCAAATAATAACTACAGTATAGTAGGCACATTTGTGACTGTTACAACGCCAAGCGAGCACCTGGCTGACCTGCACTTCAGGCCAACTGACGTTGCATTGCAACTTGACACAAATTGGCCTTTCGTTCAACCTAAATATATATTCTGACGTTCTTTCACTGATGGATGTAAAAAAAAAAATCGTGGGACAGTTACAACCAGGTTGATAAATGTTTAGTGGGACAGGTTGATAAATGTTTAGTGGGACAGTTACAACCAAGTTGATAAATGTTTAGTGGGATATAAACAGACAGACAGACAGACAGACAGACAGACAGACAGACAGACAGACAGACAGACAGACAGACAGACAGACAGACAGACAGACAGACAGACAGACAGACAGACAGACAGACAGACAGACAGACAGACAGACAGACAGACAGACGGAGGGAGGGAGGGAGGGTTAGGGTTAGCTGTCAGTCATGATTCCCCTTCTTCTCCCTCACAGATCAGATGACCTGAAGTGGCTGCATCTGCCCTGATCAGCTCTCCATCCAATCCATCCAATGGCTGGCTGCATTGTCAGCACATACTCTCAGAATGTCCCTCCTCTGTCCCTCCCTCCCTCGTCCACCTCTCATCATCATCCTTTCTTCTAGAGAAGAGAAGAGAACAAGGTGATTGGGAGCCGTTGACATGACTATTGTGTTGGAAGGACTTGAGACCTGGTGTAAGCTGGAGCAACGTGTGAACGTTTTTGTACAGTACATTGTTCTGATACAGGTTGTGTATTGACTGACACTGCATACTGTATCATGCCATGCTTTGTTAAAGTTCTCAAGTCAGCGACCCAAATGAGAATGTTGTGGGACCCAGGCTCATTGAAACATATCGCAAACATATTACCACTGTTGTCATGCGGGGACCCAGCAGAAGAAGAAAGCCTGCAACCCACCTTGGTCCTGATCCATAGTTCACAGGGCAGGTGCTGTAAGTGTTTAGAAGAGGGAGAAGTGTCCCTGCATCTGCCATGTGAGTTGTGACAGAGAGGTTCAGGGGAAAGGCAGGAGTTCAGTACTACAAGCAACAGATACCTCAAACGCACGCACACGCTTTTGCTTCTGTTTTTTGTCTCAAGGATTTTCTCCATATTTTTTCCCCTCTCTGAATTGTATTGATCTTATGTCTTCAGGATGACTAACAGGTCAAATATATCACATATACGATAGTATATGTAGTATGACATAGTAGATAGTATCACATCTAGGATAGTATGTGCTCTTCTGTTGCCATTAAAAAAGGTGGTGTAATTTGGGGCTGATGGAAAAACACACAAGTGACCTTAATAGCCATTGTGACACTGTGCACGCTGTCCAAATAGAGGCTTCGAATGGGGGATTAAGAGAACAGAGGGTGAGTGTTCGGCTCTTTGAGGCAGAGATGCTGAAATAGGCAACGGTAACAAAACCCGTCAATGGGGAACAATAGACCTTGGACAAACGGCACACAAAGAGACTTCGACAAAACCTTTTACAAAGGAAGTGCTGTGCTTCTCTGGCTCTACTTCTCCCTTCTCTGCCTCTGTCACCGTCTTTAACTCACACATTCTTTAAACCTCTCCATTCATGTTTAGCTTCCCTGTCTGTAACCTTTCTATCTCTCTTTTAACCTTAATCTTCATTGAAAACACACTTGAGTTCTTCCTGTGTCTCTGTCTGTCATCAAAGCTTCTCTTCAACTTTCTCACCCTACATAATAGCCACACACCTCTCTGAGCAGCCCTCTCTTATTTCCACCTGGACATGGCATATGCCGCTTTTATGGCATATTGTATGAGCAACTTCAATTATAATATAAATTTTGGCTGCTAGAAACCATACACATTTTATTTATCAAATAATGTTGTGCTTTATCAGTCGTTGAGGCGATGAGGAGAATATTGGCATGGTTTTTCTTGGGGATTCATCTTCAATACACACTTCAGAGAATTCAGAAAACTGTTATAAAAAGCAGACAGAGAGGTATATTACTATGGTGATTACAAATTGTATGTTAAAAAGAAAAAGAAAAAAGCAAAGCAACAGCAAAACTCGTATCAATGCAAGGTTAGTGACCCCTAATGCCAAGGGAGAAAATAACATGCATGTTCTTGTATTTCTTTAAAAAGAAATGTGTCCTTGTATTTCTTTTTTTTTCATGCATAAAGTTGTCAGGCACTACAATATATTTTTCTGTCATTCATTGATACTCTTTTATTATTATTATTCCTCTATAATTATATTATCATATGTTTTGGTAACAGTAATTCGGGTGAGCTATGCTCCATAACCCTTCATGTTCAGGCAGCAGAAGTACTGTTTACAATGTTTACTTTGGCATCAGGAAATGAACCACAAACCACAATGTAACCTGCCCTTCTTAACATCTACTTTTTATTCACACACACAAAGGTCCTGCATTTTCCACCTTCTTTTATTTGGTATAGAATTTCAACCCTATCAGGTGTAAGTTTTTTCTTTGTGTGGAATGTTCCCTCAGAATTCTATCTTAGAATGCAGCCATTGTGACATCATCATTGTGATGTTCAGTTCTCGAAATTCAAATCTCATATGTGAAATCGTCCACCTGAAAGACACCAGCTTCCATTCAGTGGGACATGGGGACTAAATGATGGCATACGTTAACATGAGATCAGAAGAAATAACTAAATATAAAAAACATATGAATGATTATTATTATTAACACTGTTTGCTGCCAGTCAGTGGGGTGCACTCTATGTCCGTCTTGATGATGTACCATAATACTGTAGAGCTTTTTCACTTCTTTTCGTATAGATTTTGAGATTAAAGTACATCTTTGACATGGCTAACCTGCATACTGTATGTTATTCTTGTTTTGTAGCAGCTGGGTGGAAATGTAATGTATGTAACCCATTGTCACACTACAGGATGCAGAAAATTAAGCATGGCACATTGCTTCCTACCATCACCCTGCTCTACGCTCTGGGCACTGATGAGGAATTAACTTTAATTGAGGCATGAATAATCAATTTAGGCCTCTAATAGTAATGCTCGATAATCCAGAGACACAAGATAAACGGTCCAAATCCTTTTATTAACGTTTAAAGACACCCATAGAGGATGTGGTACCTCAGTCCCAGTGACAACAAAACCTGAAGTCAATGTGCGGCAGATTTAGTGGACATTGTAATGGATATGTATTGTGCACCTCACAGAGGAGGCAATCTCTATCACTTCAGGTGCTTTAAAAATGAAACAGGCAAAGAACCTGTAGTTCCTACTGTTGAGTTTCTACTGCTGTCAGTATTGTCTTACAGTGCCTCCTAAAGGATGTTTCAGATACTACATTACCCGCCTCTCCATGATAAGATGATTATCTGATGGTTAGAACATTTATACATTAGAGCTCAGATGTTTCTGCCCCTCTGGATCCCCAGGTAGTCCCCAGGAGCGGACAGGTCTAAGCTCTTTAGGGTCACAGTCATATCTTCAATAGCCTAATAGAAGATGGGCCATGCTAACTGGTCATGGTCAGGCAAAGCCATGTCCCCTCTGTCCTCTTTATGGCCCATTTTCAAGGCCAATCTTCGTGTCCTCTAGGTAGCGCTGTCGTCTGTTAGCCCTGTAGACCTCCAGCCTCTTCTCCTCAGCAAGGGGGTCCTCCAGAACCCCTTCCCACCTTAGGCTTTTCCTCGCCTGGGCACTGAGCTCTGCTACATCGCCCTGTGACGGAGCCCTGGTGACGCTGCTCTTGGCTGCCCCTTTTGACTGTGCCACGGTCTTGAGTTGCTTTTTGGTTCTGCTGCCACTGTTGCCACCCCTCTCTCCATCTTCTATGCTGCCAGCTTTGGCCCTGGGTAGCTGGTCTCTGGCATGGCCCTGGGGTGGTGTGAGCAGTGGAGGTAAAGATGAGGTATTGTGGGGTAAAGCTCTGGTCTGAGGTTTCTCTGTAAGAACAATGAACAGTATTCCATTACACTGCAAACATTGTAATCAAACAGGTGATACTTATTAATGGGGCCAGTGAGCCGTGTTTGTGTAACTGACCCATACTGGTTGGAAAGGCACGAGATGCCATGAGAATGCTATGAATAGCAAAACATCCACATGCACATAGACACACATGCACACAAACAATACTTGAGGTTTACATTACTAATGACTCCATGTGGAGTGAGAGCATTGAGGTAGGTATGACCAACAGCTTGCTTTGCAGTAATGAAGTGTAATGAGCCAACAAGGTAAGGCAACACTGGGGACCAAGCCTCAATAATGGTGACCTATTCACCCTTCAACACATGATCCTTTACACTTGAGTAATTTGCCTCACCAGTTGAGTGTGTTGATAAGGTGTTTCATATGCCTACATCACATGTTATCCCTATATATGTGAGTAAACTGCATTTTCAGAATATTATCATGGAAATGGAACTCACACAGACAGCAAAACCCGACAGTGAACAGGATGAGAGGGATGTATTTTTACATGCATCAGAATCCCAGGTCATATCTGCATATCCCAGTGCTCTGGGCCTACAAGATAATAGCTCATCCTAGCAATTATTGATAGGATATGTTTTTAATATGTGCCACCAACGCAACAGAAAATAAATGCTCAACTATCCATAATAATACTGGAATACACTGTACATAAATGGGCATGTAGTTGCACTCAAGAGTCGCTTAGAGTAGACGACAGAGTACAGCAACTTGCAAATGGGCCTGGTCTACAAGATACACTATACGACTAAGGTACCCATGTACATGTCAAAATACTTCCCAAAGGTCAGTGAATACCATGACCACAACACCAGAGGAAGCTCAACAAATCATGTTAAACCCAGATTCGGCTCAAACAAGGGACTAAACACGTTTAGCAATTATGCCAATTATGCCACACTGACACAATAATCCTCATACATCAACTTCTCGGAAGACAGGTGTATCCCATCAAAGATGATGACTATCTATGGCAATAATAAGCCATGGTTTAATAAAGAGGTTAAAAGTCTCTGGGTTAAGAAGAATCAGGCTTTCAAAAGTGGAGATGCAGATCTCTATAAAATTGCCAGGTATGAATTTGAAGTACAGAGATAGTCTTGAGGACAAATTGAAAGCTGGGGATGCAAAAGGGGTTTGGCAGGGTCTACATATGATTACTGGGTACAAGAATAAACAGTCAGCTCAGAATGGGGACCCCCTACTCCCTAACAAGCTCAATGAATTTTATTGCAGATTTGATGTGCACTCAGGTGATCAACCCAGGGTAGCTGATAGAATGGGTCCTGTAACCCCCCCCTTTGTAGTCGAGGAACACCAAGTCAGAGCCTTACTCCGCAAACAAAATGTTAGGAAGGCCGCAGGGCCAGACAATGTGTCTACTTTTACCCTGAAAAATGGTGCTGACCAACTCGCTACTGTTTTTACAGATCTTTTTAATTGGTCTCTCAGCACACTTAAAGTCCCGGCATGCTATAAATCTGCCATAGTCATACCTGTGCCCAAGAAATCTAGCGCTGCTTGTCTGAATGATTACAGGCCCGTCGCTCTGACCTCTGTCATTATGAAGGTGTTTGAGCGGCTTGTCTGTGATCATTTATCTAGTATTGTTAAATTAGACATGTATCAGTTTGCTTATCAGCCCAACAGGTCTGTAGGGGATGCTGTATTTAAGCATTACATCACGCGCAGGAGTGGTTTGTGACCAATAAACCATGCCTAGGGGTGGTCGTTAGGCCCGAGGCGCAGCCGTGGGTCGTTAGACCCCCCTAGGCATGGTTTATTGGTCACAAATCACGACTACAAGTGGTGTAAAGCTTTTATACAACTGCCAGATTCATCCGCCCTTATTTCTATACAATAAACACACATTAATCGAAGATTTATTGAAAAAACCATCCGCCAGAAAAAGTAGTTCCCACAACTACAAAAAAGACAAGTTGCCTCCATGTGGAAGCAGCTTGAAGTGCATCCAACCAAACTAACACATCCAACTGTGTATTATTGGAATGATTGAGAGAAGTTGCCTCATGTGGAAGCAGCTTGAAGTGCATCCAACCAACTAACACATCCAACTGTGTATTATTGGAATGATTGATTGAAAATTTTATTACCAGATGCAGAATGGGTACAATACAGTACGGCTCAATACACACAATTGTTAAGGGAATGCAGACCTACTTTCCATAGAACTTCATTCTTAGATGCTTCTATATAAAGTAGGTAAAACAAATTAAAACGTTTTCTTTGCCCTATAGGAAAAAAACGTTTTCTTCGCCCTATTTTTTTATTTATTTCTTTTAGCCTAAACTTAACCAGTTGGAAACCAGGGGTACAGTAATAAAATTAGCAATCAACCAATCAATCAATTCAATAGACCATGCTCACTTAAAACAGCGCTGCTTCTCTCTCAGTCTGACTCCCCCGCTGTTGCAGACAGGAGTGTGTGTGTGTGTGTGTGTGTGTGTGCGTGTGTGTGTGTGTGTGTGTGTGTGTGTGTCACAGTGTGTGTGTGTGTGTATGTGTGTGTGTGTGTGTGTGTGTGTGTATGTGTGTGTGTGTGTTTGTGGGTACGCCAGCGTCGGACAGTGTGAGAGAGAACGCTGCAGTCAGTAGAAAGTAGGAAGGAAGAAATTTAAATCAATCAATTAATCAATCAATCAATCCGCGATTTTTCTTTTGTTCTAGATTGACTCAAGACCCATCAATTACATCATCCAACATTGTTTAAAGGACTAACACATTCCCCTTGACAGAATCGCTTCATATTTAGTCGTTATGGTGCTTTCAACATAATATTTGTTGTCCGCGATCTTGTTTTCTCCCGGAGTGAGCCGGGGAGTGATATGTGATTCGGTTGTGGGCGGGTCCTGAGCCCAGGACCGTGGATTGTTGCCAATAAAGACGTGTAAATGGCCAATCAGAATCGAGAAATTTGCATGCCGTTGTATAACTATGTGTTTACACACCATCCTGCAGCACCTGGAGGCCTCTGCCACTTATGTACGAATTTTGTTTATTGATTTTAGTTCAGCGTTTAACACGATTGTGCCTTTTAAACTATTTGAAAAACTTAAATTGCTCGGAATTGATGAGTCTCTGTGCTATTTTATTCTAGATTTTCTCTCAGACAGAGAACAAGTGGTTAAAGTAGGTAATTTGTTCTCTAGTTCCAGGACCTTGAACACCGGGGCCCCCCAGGGCTGTGTTCTCTCTCCTCTGCTCTACTGTCTATACACTAATGACTGTGCCTCCCACTCTGATTCTGTCCGATTTTTTTAATATGCGGATGACACAACAGTAGTGGGACTAATTAAGAACGGGGATGAATCGGCCTATAGAGCTGAAGTCGATAGCTTTGCTGTATGGTGCAAGGAGAACGACCTGCTTTTGAACATCTCTAAGACAAAGGAAATTATAGTTGACTTCCGGCGCGGGGAGGCAGTCCACCCTCCTCTGTACATAAATGGCCAGCAGGTGGAGAGGGTAGACAGTTTCAAATTCCTCGGCATCACCATATGTGATCATTTAAAATGGGAAGTTAACACCAGCCTCATAATTAGCAAAGCCCACCAGAGGCTCCACTCCCTGCGCCAGCTTAAAAAGTTTGGTGTGTCCAGGGAGGCGATGCTCAGTTTTTATAGAGCCACTGTAGAGAGTGTCCTTACCTTCTCAATGACTGTGTGGTACGGAAACACCACCGTCCATGATAGGGGACATTTAGAACGAACTGTACGCACAGCGTCAAAAATCATCGGCTGTGAGCTCCCCTCTGTGGCCTCCATTTATGCCACACAAATCCGGCGGAAAGGGGAAAAGGTGATCAGGGACCCGTCTCACCCTGCTTACGACCTCTTTAACCCCCTTCCCTCTGGCAGAAGACTCCAAAGTCTCAGGTGCAGGACATCCCGTTTTAAAAACAGTACATATCCCGAGGCTGTCCGTCACCTGAACTCGAGTACAAATGTACAAGCACTTTGTACAATAAGGGCTAGCACCAGCCAACATGCACTTTAAGGCAATATGCACTTTAAAACTGGAACACTGAGCAATTTATTTTAGGTACTGTAGCATTTTTTCTTTTTAATTGTTTGTGTAAAACTCTTTATTGTGGGGATTGTACTCTTGTGTTTTTATATTGTATTCTTGTGTTTTTATATTGTACTCTTGTGTTTTTATATTGTATTCTTGTGTTTTTATATTGTATGTTTTTAACATTGTCTGTACTGTACATGGCACCAAGACAAATCCCAATCAACAGTGTTGAAATGGCAATAAAGTTTCTATCATCAATGTGGAACGCCCTACCCAAAGCTGTAAAGGAATGTGAATCCCTACCCACATTCAAAACCGCTCTAAAAGAGCACCTACGGGAGGCTGCAATTTGAAACTGGCCACCGTAAATGTCCAAACCCCCCCACCCGCTCCAATAGACAGTCTCCTCCCCACCGTATGTATATATTCTCTCCCCACCGTATGTATATTTCTCTCCCACCCATCGTATGTATATTTCTCTCCCACCCACCCACCCCCTCCTAATGTACAGTCTGCTCCCCACCATATGTATATTTCTCTCCCACCCACCCACCCCCTCCTAATGTACAGTCTCCTCCCCATCATATGTATATACTCTCTGTCAGGATCTATGGGTGATAGTACTGTATATTTGCATATCATATATGTCACAAATGTAACAGTACTATATACCTGTATGTCATGTATGTCCCTATGCCATAAATGTCATGTATGTTGTGTATGTCATAAATGTCATTATGAATTGAAAATGGGGGACCCTGATGTAAACAAGACAAAAGTCTTTCTCTGGTCTGCATCGCATTAACAATTGTGTGTATTGAGCCGTACTGTACTGTACCCATTCTGCAATCTGTTAAATAAAGTTTTCATTCATTCATTCATTCATTCATTCATTCATTCATTCATTCATTCATTCACTCATTGAAGATTAGGTGGTTTTAGTTTGAACAGTCAAATCTGTGTGAACTGAACATTGTTTTTTTTACCAGTTTTGCTCATGGTGGAGTATCTATATCTACCTAATAATACCATTATGAATATGTGGTTGTGGTTCTTTATAGGGATAACGCAAATGTTGTTTTCAAGCCAAATCTAAATAATTTGATCTTACTTTATAAATTGAGTCCAAAGGTTAATGAAATGTTCAGCTATTGTAGCCTATTTAAATGGTAAATGGCTGCATTTATATAGCGCTTTTATCCAAAGCGCTTTACAATTTGTTCCTCACATTGGACCCATTCACTCACACACCGACGGCAGAGGCAACCATGCAGGGTGCCAACCTGCTCATTGGGAGCAATTATGGGTTAAGTGCCTTGCTCAGGGTCACTTCGACACGCTGCCCGGGAGGAGTGGGAATCGAACCGGGAACCTCCGGATTACCAGATGACTGCTCTACCTCCCGAGCCACTGTCGCCCATAACTGTTTTCTCTTTGATTGAATTGATTGATTGAAAACTTTATTAACAGATTGCAGAATGGGTACAATACAGTACGGCTCAATACAAACAATTGTTAAGGGGATGCAGACCAGAGAAAGACCTTCGTCTTGTTTACATCAGGGTCCCCCATTTTCAATTCATCATGACATGTATAACATACACAACATAGATACTGTTACATCCAGACATTTATGACATACAAGATATACAAATATACAGTACTGTTTCAGAGAAAGAGATCATAAAAAATATATATATCATTTGAGGGGGAAGAAACTGTACATTGGTGGTGGTGGGTGCTATTTGTGGTATGACACGCGTGTGTAGCTTTGTCTTTAGCTTACCAGTCCTCCTCATAAATGTATAGATGTAGCAGTACTGTCTATCTGTATGTCATAATGTTACGATTAATTGAAAATGGGGGACCCTGATGTAAACAAGACGAAAGTCTTTCTCTGGTCTGCATACCCTTAACAATTGTATGTATTGAGCTGTACTGTAGTGTACCCATTCTGCAATCTGTTAATAAAGTTTTCAATCAATCAATCAACTCATAGGCTGAATATAACCCCAAATCATGTGTGGATAGGCTAATATATTTTGTGTTGTAAATCAATAAGATATATGGGGGAGGGGGTAGAATAATACGTTATTGTTCTTATCATTCTAGGATGAGGAGTCATCAACAGTAAAGTCAAATCTGCACATAATGTTTCCATAGCCCCACTTAATTTACACAAACCTGTATCTTCAGAGTTTTGCGGGGTGGTGGAATGTCCCCTTTTCTTAGAACCGTTTGATTGCTTCCTCTTCTTTTTCTTCTCTTTGAGCAGAAGTAGACCACAGTCGTTGTCCATGGAAGACGTGTATATTCTCGCATAGCCTGTTGTAGATAAACCAAGTGTAGGTCTACCTTCCTTCAATCACTCATTCACCACATTTACAGTATGTCCTCAGTCATAAGACCACTGTATTGCGCGCTACTTTAACAATCACCGGCATTTGAGTCGTTAATGTGGACGGAAAACTATGTAACATTACATGTGCCAAATGACGCGTCTCCTTAGCAACGAGTAAGAAAGCTCCTCCTACTCCGGAAATAGAGAATAGAATAGAATATAAATCCTTTATTACTCCCGACTCCCGAGGGAAATTCGGCATTACAGATCGCTCACATTGAACAATAAACATTTAGGTAGTCAATAGGACTAAAATAATAATAATAATAATAATAATAATAATAATAATAATAATAATAATAATAATAATAATAATAATAATAATAATAATAATAATAATAATAATAATAATAATAATAATAATAATAATAATAATATAATGATATAACATTTCTTAAAAAAATAATAAAATAGAATAAAGAATAAAATACGGTATTATCCGGGATATAGGCCTAACTTCGGTTAGATACATGTAGTAGAGCGTCAGGCATGTTTCTGATGCAGTGCAGAGGTTCACTGGTGGCACCAAACTGCAGCTTGTTCAGTCTTTTGGCGCCACCTTGTGGCCATATTCATGTGTGTTTTTGTTTTGTTTGAGCTTCAGTATAAACGAGACACTCGGTGGTTAAAACATCATTCGGGAATAATACTAAAGTTCTTCTCTGTCTCCAGAACGTCTCTGAGGACGTTTTTTTTTATATATATATATATATATTGAAACATGGATTTTCCAGTGAAAGATATTTTTCCGATGTAGTAATTTGATCCAGTTACAAAAGTAATTTCCAAATCCAAATCGATTAATAACGTCAAAAAGATAGGCCCATTTAACCCTATCGAAGGCCTTCTCCGCATCGAGCGAGAGAAGACCCGTACCCTTCTCCCCTTCTCCTTTTTGGTTGTAGAGGATATTGAAGACCCGTCTGACGTTGTGAAACCCCTCCCAGTGAGCAAAACACGTCTTTTCAACCGAGTGTCTTTGCATAGCTCTCATATAACCCAGCAAAATCGTGTTTTTTTGTAGACGTATTTTAAACTATGCACTAAGTATATTATTTCAATGCATTAACATCTGCAAATATGAAAAATATACACCAGAGAAGTCCTGCAAGCGCGCCTACAAATATCTGAGCACGATATTTTCGAAGATTTAATGTGATGTCTATCCATAGCTCTCATTTAGCCCAGAAGCCATCGACGTCCTGCCGCGAGCAGCCCGCTCTCCGATCACTCCCTCCCCCAACACCAGCGGAAAAAGGGGCTCTGATTGTTTCCTTTGGCTGCGGGCCGTGTGCCTTCGTTGAAGCGCGTGCAGCCCCACTTTTCGCTTCTTATGGGGACAGGGGCTGACACCCAGTTGATGGCTGAGCATTTGTTCTGTCCGTGAGAATGTTGTGCTGTCAAGCGGCTCCCACACCATAAGCTGTGTTGGTTGAGCCTGGTGTTACGTCTGTCAACTATAAGTGTTGTCAGCAGGGGGGCTCGAAACCTTTTTGAGGCACACAGTGCGGGATTCCCCGACCTCGCCTTCGCCAGGCCAGGTATCATGTTGGTGCCTCCCACTCCCGCGAGATCGGCAGTGGTCTGAAAAGAAGAGGTGCGCGTGATTTAGGTGGTAGTAATATCACTGCAGGGCTACGGTGTGTAGGAACCCATGGGTTCCTCACGCCTTGCATGTCCGGTTGCAGAACAACTCCTCAGCATGTTCTGGAGGGGTGTTCAGTGGGGGGGCTTTTGTCACCTAGATTGATGTCAGCTTCCCCCGTATCAAACCGGCCCTTTCTGTCGGGGTCCCCCCTTGGGTGCGATTGCCTCGTGGGTAGTGTCAGGTTCCGACCCGACTCCACGGAACGCTCTGCTCGCACGGGTCCAGGGTTGGCTACGCACAGCGGGTGGGACCGGGCCGCCTATCTACAGTTCCTGGCGGACCTGCGCCACATGGCGGAAGGTTCAGCATTTTTTGGATCGTCTCCTACCTGTTGAACACTGTCAGGTGGGGGTCTGGTTCTCCTCCATAGACCTGTAGGATGCGTATTCGCATCTCCGATCTTCCATCCTAGGGCTTACCTACGCTTCCTTTGCAGTGTTAGCGTATGAGTACCAGAGGCTGCCGTTCGGTTTTCTCTGGCTCCCCGCATCTTCACCAAGTGCGTGGAGGCCGCACTGGGGCCTCTGCGTCGTCAGGGGTTACGAAGTGTATTCTGCCCTGACGACGTTCTGGTCCTTGGCGGTCAAGGTGGATCATCAGGTCTCGTACCAGGCAGGTTCCTACCAGCCTGGGGTTTGCTGTAGACTGGAAGTAGAGTACTCCTCTTCCCAGTCAACGGTTGGAGTGCTATGGGCATCCCTCTCAGAGCGTGTTGTCGACACGCTCGGGAGGTTCCGTCCTAGGACGGTTACGGCGCTGTCCGTGATACGCCTGCTCGGTATGATGACATCTGCTCATTCCGTGGTCCCTCTTGGCCTCCTCTTCACCCCAGGAGGGGGTTACGGAGGTGGGTTTTCCAGTATGGAAATAGACCCGGTGAGAGGCACGTGGAAGCGGCTAAGGGTCCCGTGTCAGTACTGGGGGACCTCGCCCCTGGGGAGGGCCTGGGGTCCTCACCAGGGGGGTCCCCATGGGCAGTAGGCTGTCACACGTCACGTTTTTCACCGACGCCTCCCTCGCTGGAGACACGTCGGGCCAACGCAGTAGGGGGCAGCTGGCAAACCGTGCTGCCCGGTCTGCGCTACGTTCAATGTGTTGGTATTGAAAGCGGTCCTTCTGGTCCTCAAACGGTGTTGATCAGGACGGACAATACGACGTCAGTGTCGTATATCGACAGACAGGGAGGAGTACGCTCCCCCCGTCTGCACCGGGCGGCGGGCGGCTGGCTATGGACGTTCTCCATCTGCGCAGCCTGAGGGCTCTCCACATCCCCGGCAGGGTGAATGTGGGTACAGGTGTAATGTCGCAGGCGGTCCTCACCCTGACGGGTGTGGATTACGTCCGGACATAGTCAGGCAGGTCTGGGACCGATGCCGTGCCGCCTGGGATTCTTTCCCCCATACATCTGTTAGGTCAGTTGTTGGGGCGGGTACGTTGAGGAGCGCAGGTCCTTGATCCCTCTTGCGTCGGACCGGGGCGCAGCTGTGTGGTTCCCGGTCCTGATCCAGCTCTTGGTATCCCGTCATGGCCTGTTCCTTGGTCATCGCGGGCCCTCTCTCAAGCGCACGGGTCTCTGTGTTAGTTCCCTGTGCTGGGCCAGCTGCTGGTGGGTTGGCTGGTGAGAGGGTGAGTCTGGAGAGGATGGATCCTTCTGTCCAATCCATTCCATAATCTTACTCCACAAACAGATATACACATAGATTTTAGAGTGGTTCTTACACCTGGTTGCTGGAGTTTGTTTCCCTTAAGATTATAAATCCTGGTTCCTACCCTCTCAGTGAACCGATATTGGATGGGGGTTGTTAGAGAGTTATGTGAAGCTTTGAACATGATTTCGGCAGTTTTAATTTTGATCAAGTCCCATAATTTAAAAGCTGATGCTTGTAAAAACAATGGGGTAGAGTGTTGGTTGTACTTAGCATTGTACACAATCCTAATGGCATTTTTTTGCAGAATATAAAGAGGTGATATATTGGAACGATAAGTATTACCCCATACTTCCAGACAATAATTTAAATATGGGACTACAAGTGCATGGTAGAGGATGAGAAGTGACCTTTGGTTGACAAAATTCTTGGATCGATATATAATCCCCACACTTTTGGCCATCTTGGATTTTACTTGACTGATTGTGTGGTTTCCAGCTTATCCTGTCATCTATGATCACACCCAGGAATGTGGTTTGATTTACTCTTTTCAATACATACATTGTCTATCATAACTTTCACTGTTATGTCACTATTGCGCTTTCCAAATAACATTAATTTAGTTTTACTCAAATTCAACAACAATTTATTCTCATCAAACTATTTTTTTTAACTTGATCAACTCCTGTGTGATCACCTGCAAAATATCCTGCAAATTTTGCCCTGAACAAATTATATTAGTGTCATCTGCAAAAAGAATGAATTTCATGATAGATGATGTCATAATCACAGCACGGGCCTACTTCACTCCCCCTCCTTTTCCCCTCACGTCCTCCACACGCTCCTCTTCACCCCCCTCTCTATCCACTGCGCACTCCTCATCATCCTCTCTTTCTTCAGTCACCCCTTCCTTCACCCTCATTCACCCAGCTGTATTCCATCCCCCTAATTCACACACGGGCAAGCACCCCACTCTCCCCAGCTGCACCCTATCCTCCCCTGATGAGGGGACTATATCTACACCTCGATGCTGACCAGAAGCTGTCGTGGTATTAATTACCACTGCCCAGGTACGACGTCTCTGCCACAAGCTCTACTGCTAGATACCCTCCGTGTATTGGCTTACTCTAACCCGTTTCTCTCCTGTGCCCCAAAGGACCGCCGTCCCTGTCTGGACGTCACCTGTTCCCGAAGAGGAACATCTATTCTCCCGCTGCCACCCAGCAGCTCCAGCGTCCCTGTCTGGACGTCACCTGTTCCCGAAGAGGAACATCTATTCTCCCGCTGCCACCCAGCAGCTCCAGCGTCCCTGTCTGGACGTCACCTGTTCCTGAAGAGGAACACCTATTCACCCGCTGCCACCCAGCAGCTCCCCCGACAAGCACCAGGACCGCTTGCTCGCTCACTGCCGCCGTGGCAGCCACAGGACAGAACATTAACCCCGTTCTATTTCCCCCCAATTCCTGTGTTGCTCAATTTCCATTAAACACCCTTGAAACCGCTCCTTTCTCTTCTCGTGTATTCAGCAATTGGGCTGTGCTCCAGACTCCAGTTCTCACAGTATACCACAACCACGATGACAGCACCAGCTGTACACGAGACCGAGGAATGGAGGACGTTTCAGAAGCAGTCTGTGAGTATCATTAACGGCCAGACCGCCCGGGTAGACCAACTCGCCCACTCCCTAGACGCCGTCACGGCACAGCTGGCCGCTCTCGCCCTCGACTCCGTTGAGCGAGAAAAACAGTATCTACTTGTCGAGGCACACTTGGCACAGCAGGGCTCATCAGCCGCTACCCCCGCTGCACCAAGCCCCCCGCATAGGGAACCCCCTGTCCCCGCACCAGAACGTTATGACGGAAGCGTCTCCAAACGCTGTGCGTCTTTATTCCAGTGCTCGTTAGTGTTCGAACAACAACCCCACACGTTTCACAGCGATAGGTCTAAAGTGGCTTACCTGTCGGCGCTGCTCACAGGCGCGGCGTTGAGATGGGCCACTGCTCTCCACTTCAACAATTCCTTCCTCTGCAATTCGTACTCACAATACGTCGACGACATGCGTAAGGTGTTTGACCACCCTCCAGATGACTCAGAGGGGGCCTCCGGCTTGTTTTCTATCCGCCAGGGAAGCCGCAGCGTAAGCGAATACGCTATCGATTTCCACATCCTCGCCGCCGGCTCCGACTGGGGGGACACACCGTTGCGAGGCGCCTTTCGCCAGGGCTTGAACGACGCTATTAAAGACGAGCTTGCGTCCAAAGAAAGACCCACCTCCCTGGGCGAATTAATCCATTTGGCCAGAGAACTGGACCTGCGTCTTCGGGAACGTCGTCGAGAGAAAGCTAGCACCACTCGTTCGCCTGTACCCGGTCCGCCTCGTCGCGCTGCCCGCGCCAAAGAAAATAGGTCCTCCGAGCCCATGGATCTCGACCGCTCACGTCTCCCTCCCAGCGAACGCCGACACAGGCTCGCTACTGGAGCATGCCTGTACTGCGGTCAAACGGGTCACTCGGTTGCCTCTTGCTCGCTTCGCCCAAACGACGGGGCTCGACAGTAGCGCTGGGCGTCTGTTCGAGTTTAGATATCGCTCCCAGCTCTGGCCCAAACATGCTATTCCGCGCCACGCTGTGTCTGAATAACCAAACACTCCCGTTATCTGCCCTGGTTGACTCAGGGGCCGACGAGAACCTCATCGACGCCGGAGTAGTCTCCCGTTACAACATCGCTACTGACGCCCTGCCGATACCCTGCGACGCCCGGGGGTTAAACGGGAAACTACTCACGCGGATTACTCGCCACACCGTACCTCTTCGCCTTCTGCTATCCGGGAATCACAGCGAGAGTATTCGGTTTCACGTTACCAACTCTCCCCACAATCCCATCGTCCTTGGCATGCCTTGGCTCAAGTTAAACAATCCCGTTATCAATTGGCCTATCGGCCTGGTGACCAGCTGGAGCGCCCACTGTCACGTTGCTTGTCTACAGTCGGCTCGGCCGCCACTAGAGGACGCCGGTTCGTACCCCCCCAAAGAGAACATAGATCTGTCTGCTATTCCGCCGGCCTACCACGATTTGAAGGCAGTTTTCAGCAAACAACAGGCTCTCTCCCTGCCTCCCCATCACCAATACGACTGCGCCATTGATTTACTCCCCGGGGCGCCACTCCCCGCTAGTCGCCTGTTCAACCTCTCGCGCCCAGAAAGAGAATCAATGGAGAAGTACGTTCACGAATCCCTGGCCTCGGGCATAATCACCCCCTCTTCTTCTCCTGTCGGCGCAGGATTCTTCTTCGTTTCCAAGAAGGATCGTTCCCTTCGCCCCTGTATCGATTACCGGGGTCTCAACAACATCACGGTAAAGAACAAATACCCCCTACCTTTAATCGACTCTGCTTTTGAGCCCCTGCAAGGTGCCACCATCTTCACAAAACTGGACCTCAGGAACGCCTACCACCTTGTCCGCATGCGGGAAGGAGACGAGTGGAAGACGGCCTTCAAGACACCACTCGGCCACTTCGAGTACAAGGTAATGCCTTTCGGTCTGACCAACGCCCCTGCTGTCTTCCAGGCCCTCGTCAATGACGTTCTCCGTGACGTACTCCACCGCTCCGTATTCGTCTACCTAGATGACATCCTGATCTTCTCCCGCTCCATGGAGGAGCATGTCCAGCACGTCCGCCGGGTCCTCCAGCGTCTTCTAGAGAACAAGCTGTTTGTCAAGGCGGAGAAGTGTGAGTTCCACGTCTCCTCCATCGGCTTCCTTGGCTACATCATAGAAAGCGGCAAGATCCGTGCGGACCCCGAGAAGATCAGAGCGGTGTCCGACTGGCCCCGTCCCACCAACGTTAAACAGCTCCAACGCTTCCTGGGATTCGCCAACTTTTATCGGCGCTTCATCAGGGACTACAGCCTGGTCGCGGCGCCTCTCACCCAACTCACCTCGCCTTCGGTGCCCTTCGTCTGGTCCGACGCAGTGGACTCCGCCTTCGCCGAGCTGCGCCGACGCTTCACCACCGCTCCCATCCTCGTCCAGCCGGACACGTCCCGCCAGTTCGTGGTGGAGGTGGACGCCTCCTGCACTGGAGTTGGGGCGGTTCTTTCCCAGCGCTCCGCCAGCGACCAGAAGCTGCACCCCTGCGCCTTTTTCTCACGCCGCCTAACCCCAGCCGAGGTCAACTACGACATCGGGAACATGGAGCTCCTGGCGGTCAAGCTAGCCCTGGAGGAATGGAGGCACTGGCTGGAGGGATCGGAGGTCCCCTTCCTGGTTTGGATGGACCACAAGAACCTCGCCTACGTCTCAACGGCCAAGCGCCTGAACTCTCGCCAGGCTCGCTGGGCGCTGTTCTTCGCTATTGTGGCTAGTAAGCCACAATACGTCGACGACATGCGTAAGGTGTTTGACCACCCTCCAGATGACTCAGAGGGGGCCTCCGGCTTGTTTTCTATCCGCCAGGGAAGCCGCAGCGTAAGCGAATACGCTATCGATTTCCACATCCTCGCCGCCCGCTCCGACTGGGGGGACACACCGTTGCGAGGCGCCTTTCGCCAGGGCTTGAACGACGCTATTAAAGACGAGCTTGCGTCCAAAGAAAGACCCACCTCCCTGGGCGAATTAATCCATTTGGCCAGAGAACTGGACCTGCGTCTTCGGGAACGTCGTCGAGAGAAAGCTAGCACCACTCGTCCGAGAAGATCAGAGCGGTGTCCGACTGGCCCCGTCCCACCAACGTTAAACAGCTCCAACGCTTCCTGGGATTCGCCAACTTTTATCGGCGCTTCATCAGGGACTACAGCCTGGTCGCGGCGCCTCTCACCCAACTCACCTCTGCCTTCGCCGAGCTGCGCCGGCGCTTCACCACCGCTCCCATCCTCGTCCAGCCGGACACGTCCCGCCAGTTCGTGGTGGAGGTGGACGCCTCCTGCACTGGAGTAGGGGCGGTTCTTTCCCAGCGCTCCGCCACCGACCAGAAGCTGCACCCCTGCGCCTTTTTCTCACGCCGCCCTAACCCCAGCCGAGGTCAACTACAACATCGGGAACCTGGAGCTCCTGGCGGTCAAGCTAGCCCTGGAGGAATGGAGGCACTGGCTGGAGGGATCGGAGGTCCCCTTCCTGGTTTGGACGGACCACAAGAACCTCGCCTACGTCTCAACGGCCAAGCGCCTGAACTCTCGCCAGGCTCGCTGGGCGCTGTTCTTCGCTAGGTTTAACTTCACCCTGACCTACCGGCCTGGTTCCAAGAACACCAAGCCAGACGCCCTCTCCCGGCAGTTCGTCCCTGAGGAGGGGTCCATACACCCCGACACCATCCTTTCCACCTCCTGTCTGGTGGCCACCGCCACCTGGGTCATCCAGTTCGTCGTCAGGGAGGCACAGCGTGCCCAGCTGGACCCAGGTAACGGTCCACCTAACCGGCTTTTTGTCCCTGACCTCGTCCGCTCCCAGGTGCTCGAGTGGGTTCACGCTTCCCGGTTCGCGTGCCACCCGGGGATCGACCGGACACTATCTCTGCTGAAGAGGCACTTCTGGTGGGTCACCATGAGAGAGGACACCCGCGCTTTCGTCCTGGCGTGCACCGTGTGTGCTCGTGCGAAGGCCTCCCACCGGCCGCCCGCCGGACTCCTTCGTCCGCTCCCAGTCCCCGGTCGGCCCTGGTCGCACGTCGCCCTGGACTTCGTCACCGGCCTTCCGCTCTCACACGGTAACACTGCCATCCTCACCATTGTTGACCGTTTCTCAAAGGCTGTGCACTTCGTTGCTCTCCCCAAACTCCCCTCTGCTGCAGAGACTGCTGACCTGATGGTACTCCACGTCTTCCGGCTCCATGGGATCCCGGCTGACATCGTCTCCGACAGAGGCCCTCAGTTCATATCCCAGGTCTGGAGGGCTTTCTGTCGGGCTCTGGGGGCCACGGTCAGCCTCTCCTCCGGGTTCCACCCTCAGACCAACGGCCAGTCGGAGCGGGCCAACCAGGACCTGGGATCCGCACTCCGCTGCGTGACAGCCCGGGACCCCTCCGGCTGGAGCGCCTTCCTGCCATGGGTGGAATACGCCCACAATTCCCTCTCTTCGGCGGCCACAGGTCGGTCCCCCTTTGAGTCATCTTTGGGCTACCAACCCCCGCTGTTCCCTGCCCAGGAAAAGGAGATCGCCGTACTGTCGGTGCAGGACCATCTCCGTCGCTGCAGGACGATCTGGGAGGAGACGAGGGCTGCGCTGCTCCGGACTGCGGACCAGAACCGGCGCTTCGCCGACCGCCACCGGACCCCGGCTCCCGCCTATGTACCAGGTCAGATGGTATGGCTCTCGTCTCGGGACCTGCCTCTCAAATCCGTCTCACGAAAGCTAACCCCCCGTTTCGTGGGGCCCTACAAGATCCTGTCCCTCATTAATCCCTCTGTTGTCAAGCTCCAGCTCCCCCCCCATATGCGCATTCACCCTTCCTTCCATGTCTCCCAGCTCAAACCGGTGGTCTCCAGTCCCCTGTCTCCCCCTGCTCCAGAGCCCCCTCCTCCGCTGGTGATAGACGACCACCCGGCCTACGTGGTCCGGGAGTTGCTGGTGTGCGGCGACGCGGCCGCGGCTTCCAGTACCTGGTCGACTGGGAGGGCTACGGCCCGGAGGAGCGGAGCTGGATCTCCCGGCCAATGATCCTGGACCCAACTCTCGTCCAGGACTTTCATCGGGCTCACCCTGACAAGCCTGGGCCGCCGGGAGGCGCCCGTCGAGGGGGGGGTCCTGTCATAATCACAGCACGGGCCTACTTCACTCCCCCTCCTTTTCCCCTCACGTCCTCCACACGCTCCTCTTCATCCCCCTCTCTATCCACTGCGCACTCCTCATCATCCTCTCTTTCTTCAGTCACCCCTTCCTTCACCCTCATTCACCCAGCTGTATTCCATCCCCCTAATTCACACACGGGCAAGCACCCCACTCTCCCCAGCTGCACCCTATCCTCCCCTGATGAGGGGACTATATCTACACCTCGACGCTGACCAGAAGCTGTCGTGGTATTAATTACCACTGCCCAGGTACGACGTCTCTGCCACAAGCTCTACTGCTAGATACCCTCCGTGTATTGGCTTACTCTAACCCGTTTCTCTCCTGTGCCCCAAAGGACCGCCGTCCCTGTCTGGACGTCACCTGTTCCCGAAGAGGAACATCTATTCTCCCGCTGCCACCCAGCAGCTCCAGCGTCCCTGTCTGGACGTCACCTGTTCCCGAAGAGGAACATCTATTCTCCCGCTGCCACCCAGCAGCTCCAGCGTCCCTGTCTGGATGTCACCTGTTCCCGAAGAGGAACACCTATTCACCCGCTGCCACCCAGCAGCTCCCCCGACAAGCACCAGGACCGCTTGCTCGCTCACTGCCGCCGTGGCAGCCACAGGACAGAACATTAACCCCGTTCTATTTCCCCCCAATTCCTGTGTTGCTCAATTTCCATTAAACACCCTTGAAACCGCTCCTTTCTCTTCTCGTGTATTCAGCAATTGGGCTGTGCTCCAGACTCCAGTTCTCACATACTCTACATATGTCATTAACACTTTCAGTGCCGGCGACGTGTATTGTCGTCTTATCAGACCCCCCATTGGGTGCCGACGACGACAAATGTTGTATAAATATTTTATTAGCGATCTGAATTCATATTTCATCAACCGAGTCTCCCGTTGGTACAACAGCCCCTCCAGGAGCTCAGATTGGAAAAAAGCGCCCCCTATCGTCTATCCCTGTGTAACTGCAGGTCAGTCGCTTAGACTGACCTGGGATCTGTAGATCTGTAGAGGTGGAGCCAACTGGCTCCTTGTGCTGGCGAGCAGTCTGATCAAGAGGGATCTGATCGCGGGACGGAAAGCAGCCTGGATTATATATTTACAGCAGCCAATAATCAATCAATCAACGCGATCGATATTTGGAATAGCGATCAGGAATTGGAATAATTTTTTGGAGAACATCTGATCTAAGGTAAGGAGTCTATGTTACCAGTCTTGGGGTAATCGGAGCTGTATTCACTGAGATAACACGTGTCCCTATATATGGGTGTGTGTGTGTGTGTGATCTTGCGGAAACGAGAGAATAGATTTTTCAGCTCGCGTCTATAGCGTGCATACGTACACATATACAGAAGCTACTAACCCTACTACCCTCAGTACCTACACAACCAGACAGAAGCTACTAACCCTACTACCCTCAGTACCTACATAATCAGACAGAAGCTATACTAACCTATACTACCCTCAGCACCTACACAACCAGACAGAAGCTACTAACCCTACTACCCTCAGTACCTACAGTCACTCACATCCTGGATATGCTAGTCTATAAATTAAACGCCCCTCTCTCTCTCTCCATCTGTCAGTATTGCAGTGTATGACCTGGGTGGAGGTACGTTTGATATCTCAGTCCTGAAGATCCAGAAGGGCGTGTTTGAGGTGATGTCGACCAACGGAGACTCCTTCCTGGGAGGAGATGACTTTGACCAACACCTCATCACGCACATCGTAAAGGAGTTCACAAGAGAGGTCAGACATTCACATGAAGAGACCTTAATGTGATATGGGGGAAATATATACAGTATGTTAGGGTAAAAAAATATATACATTATGTAACTGTAAAGAAGTATGTTATGGTAAAAAAATATATATAATGTAACTAAAGAAATATGTTAGGGTAAAAATATATACAGTATGTTACAGTAAAAATAAATGCATTATGTAACAGTAAAGAAATATGTTGGGGTAAGAATATATGCAGTATGTTATGGTAAAATATATACAGTATGTTAGGGTCAAAATATATACAGTATGTTAGGGTCAAAATATATACAGTATGTTAGGGTAAAAATATATACAGTATGTTAGGGTAAAAATATATACAGTATGTTAGGGTAAAAATATATACCTTATGTTAGGGTCAAAATATATACCTTATGTTAGGGTCAAAATATATACATTATGTTAGGGTCAAAATATATACCTTATGTTAGGGTCAAAATATATACAGTATGTTAGGGTCAAAATATATACAGTATGTTAGGGTCAAAATATATACCTTATGTTAGGGTCAAAATATATACAGTATGTTAGGGTCAAAATATATACAGTATGTTAGGGTCAAAATATATACAGTATGTTAGGGCCAAAATATATACAGTATGTTAGGGTCAAAATATATACAGTATGTTAGGGTAAAAATAGTTAATAGCAGTCACGAAAGGGGCTATGCACTGCAAGCTAGCTAGCTAACATTGCATCGTGCAGCCGAGAAAATGGTTCCATGACACGTGACACCGTTGTTACTCCTTGCTGTTATAGATACTCTTCTCTTTCCTCCTGTCCTGTCGTCCTTCCTCTCTTCTCCTCCTCTCCCTCTTTCTCCTTTCCTCTCTTCTCATCCTCTCCCTCCTCTCTTCTCCTCTCCTTGTCTCCTCTCTTCTCTCTTTAATCACAGTGTGACAAATTGAAACGGGCTGTCACCAACCTGCAGCCGGCGTCCCTCAAGATGTTTGGGACCCTCTACAGTCTACAAGAAGGTACGAGTACAATAAGTCTTTTAGAACTGATGTTTGGGATGGCCTACAAGAAGGCATGAATAGTCTTTTAGAACTGATGAGATACAGAGAACTTTTTCTTCACCCTACACTTTTTTCTTTATATTTTCATCATTTTTTATTTTATATTCATTGAGAAATAAAACCATTATTTCCCTTACAAACAACAACAACAACAACAACAAACAAAAACAGTGCAAGGGCTTTTTGTTTGGACCGACGAGTTTTACTGAATCTTTGTGCTTGGAGATTGACCTTGAGACTTGTTACTCGTACATTTTAAAATATAAATGATATGAATGAATTTATGAATTTAACCCCGGTCTTCCGCGTGACAGGTGGGGGTACTCACCACTATACTAACGAGGACGCCCAGGTGCAACCGAGGGGAGGAGGAGGAATGGCACTGAGACGCATACAAGCGGCCAGATGGTCTCCCTGCAGCCATTTCCTCAGGTCAGTCTTTTACATTAAGCACCCCCCACAGTATGATGAATTGAAAATGGGGGACCCTGATGTAAACAAGACGAAAGTCTTTCTCTGGTCTGCATCCCCTTAACAATTGTATGTATTGAGCTGTACTGTACTGTACCCATTCTGCAATCTGTTAATAAAGTTTTCAATCAATCAAAGCCCAAATGAAATGATAGAAAAAAATTGTCTAGTTCATAGCAGCGGCGGTCCTAATTCAGCAGTCCCCTTTTCATATATTTCACATGCTGTGTGCTACCTCTAAATCTCAACAAATCTTTCCCAAACTTTGCACAAATAATGTTTGTGTGTCTGAACAAAATTTAATTTTTGCATTGCAATTTGATGCACCCTAACGGACAACTCGCTCATCACAGACAAGCTGGATGTAGCCAATTACCTAAACATTTTCTTCACAAACATAGCCACAACACTGGTAAACAAACTACCCTCCCACTCAGGGCATGTTGGGGTAGAACACATCATAGCCTACTACAAAAACCAAGGGGTCCGCAAAGACGATTTCAAACTAGAAATGGTAACAACAGCTGAGGTACTTGTTGACAGAATTGGCTATGGGGCGACAATAATATAGACATGAGGCATGGTTTCTACCTTGAGCCCTTAATCGGCGTGGTTTATTATGTACAATGATTCATAGCACAGCAGCACATGAGATCTCCTCTCCGTGAGAGGCAGATGTGAGAAGAGACAGAAGAGGGAGTCGGCATAAGCTTTTATACTCTCTACCTGGTGGTAACAGTAAAAGCTCCGCCTATAGCGCCCTCCAGTGGACACAGATATATATACAGTCAGTGGAAGCAGTTAAGTACAGTTAGACAGTTACTTGCAACCCTACATACAGGGATGCAGTGGTGGTAGGACGGGGTACCACGGCGTCCTAGTAGTTCGCTGAGCAGAAGTATGCGCAATCGCGCACGGATGTGTACACGCAGTCGTGCACGGATGTGCATGCGCGCGCACACAAAAATGCGTTCACAATTTTCACTGGACTCGTCGCGCCGTGCGCCAAGTACCCGGCCGGCACTTATCTATCACCTAGACTTTGCATAATAATAGGATACCGATAGCGTAACAAAGAACGAGAAGAGCCAAACCAAAATACAAGCCCTGTACCAATTGGTAGGGGTTTGCTTGATCTGTGGTCCCGACTGGATGTGTCAAATACCCTCTCTCTCTCTCTCTCTCTCTCTCTCTCTCTCTCTCTCTCTCTCTCTCTCTCTCTCTCTCTCTCTCTCTCTCTCTCTTTTTTTTTTTTTAATTACTCTATTTTACGAGTAATTACATAACCGCTCGCTTATCCTCAAGCATAATTTCTGATTATTTTTGTGTTCTCTAATGTGTCAAACCCGCCCTATTTTCTTGATCCTCAAATCACAACTGTTGCTTCCCTTGGACAAAGTTTGTGGAAGAGGGAACTGGTTGTATTAACTCAAACGCCACCCGTTAATATCACTTATCTCTCTCTCTCTCTCTCTCTCTCTCTCTCTCTCTCTAATAATCTGTTCTGTGTGCGTGCACGTGGCGTCCGGGCAGTTCCCATATTACGACTGCACCACTGCCTACATATAACCTCTAACTTTAACACTCCCACTTAGGGTTGTTTTAGCACACTGTATAACTTCTTCAAAACTATTTACAAAGAAAATAATACAGTTTAGAACATCAAAAAGAATATGGCAGTCAATATTTACACACCAAACATGACCTCTGCTAATTTTTTCAGTTTCAGTTTGGAAGCAGGCTTCGTCATAGCGCTGCTACCATGTCGTCTGTTGGACAATAAACCAGTGTCATCCTTTCTTCTCTGATGACAAATCTGATGAAATGGTACTTTATATCCACATGTTTACACCTTTGTCGGCAGACAGGGTTTCTCGCAAGGGCAATGGTTCCCTGGTTGTCCTCATAAACAACAGTCTTCTTATATACATAGGTATCCATTCCTTCGAGCAGTTGTTCTAGATAAATACACTCCTGTATTGTCATGGCCAGAGCCATGTATTCGGCTTCACAAGTTGATAGTGCCACTCTGGGCTGCTTCTTTGTTTTCCATGAAACCAGTGAGCTGTTTGTGTTCAAACTAACACAATATCCTGTGGTACTCCTTCTATCTGATGTCAGCTGCCCAGTCTGCATCACTGTAGGCTTTAAGCCCTAAGCCCTCGCTGCTCTTTCTGAAACACAGCTGTTTATCTACTGTACCTTTGAGATAACGAAAAACATGTTTTACCGTAATCCAGTGCTCCTCTGTGGGATCAGCAAAATTCTGTGACAACTTACTCACTACAAAACATAGGTCAGGGCGAGTACATGTTGTCAAATAGATGAGGCTACCCACAGCTTCCCTGTACATTTTTACATCTGTCAGTTTCTGAGCATCCTCCTGGTAGTCCAGTTTTTGATCACATGGTGTTTCCCTTGTTCTACATTCCTGCATGTCAAAACGTTTCAGGATCTTTTCCACATATCTCTTTTGGGATACTGTTACACAATTGGCAGACTGTTCAAAGTCCATGCCTAGGAAATGCTTTAACCTGCCAAGGTCTTTCATTTTGAATCTGGTGGAGAGCATACCTTAAGTTTCACCTGATCTAGGTTTCTAGTGTTGTCTGCTGCGATGATCAAATCATCCACCCAAATGCCGATTATCACTTTTCCTGACTCTTTTGACTCCCTTGAGTAAACACAGGGGTCTACTGGATTCTGTAGGAAGTGATCCTCAATGAGACATGTGTGAAGCATCTCGTTCCAATTTCGCCCAGACTGTTTCAGGCCGTAAATGGATTTTTCTAGCTTGCACACTAGCTTCTCTCCTTTCTTTTCGTAACCTTCAGGTTGTTCCATATATATCTCCCTATCTATGGGTGCGTGCAGATAGGCTGTCTTCACATCCATCTGATGTCAAATCAGATTGTCCTCAGCTGCTTTCTGAACCACTACCCTTACACTGGTCAGATTGGCTGTGGGGGAGAATGTTTCACCATAGTCTATCCCCTCCCTCTGACTGAAACCTTTAGCTACAAATCTCGCTTTGTACTTTTCGTGGCCTTCGATCCCTTCCTTGATTGAGTACACCCATTTCCCTCCCACTGTCTGTCTGCCCTCTGGCAACTTGGTGAGGGTAAAGGTGTGGTTGTCCTCTAAGGACCTCATCTCCTCATCCATCGCTCTCTCCCACTTACTCGACTCTGGGGACACTATGGCTTCCTTAAAGGACTGAGGCACGCCACACACTACTCTGTAGCAGTAATCAATACTGGCGAGTGTACTGTCATCCTCGTCACTTCCTCTCCGGGCATAATCTTTCAGATACTTTGGGGGTTTGTGTTCCCGTGAGGGATACCTCCCACTGCTTGGGGCATGTGACGTCACCCTCGGGTGCTCCTCGTCATCGTCCTCTGGGGGTGGCTGGCTGTCTGCCTGCACGTCTGTGCTCAGTACACTAGGCTGTGGTGTCTCTGTTCCTCCATACCTTACCCCGGAGTCCAGCCATGGCTCCTCTGTCTGTGTCTCGATTTCGCACGTTGTCTTTGTGACAAATTTCACTAGTCTGTGCTTTTGCACCTTCCCTTTACCGGGATAGTAGACTAGGAGTGCGGGGCTCCCTTTGTCGTGTCCTACAAAGAGTCCTTTTTCACATCTGGACTCAAGCTTGCCTCTGCCCTGCTGGTAAGCATAGCACAGTAGCACACTGATCCGAATTTGTGCATTCTGGCTAGATTACACCTTTTCCCTGCCATTGCTGTATATGGGGTGGTGCCTGTGTGTTTATTAAAACACCTGTTTCTGGTGTAAGCGGCTTCTTGTACCGCATAATGCCACAGGCTCTCCGGCTCAGTGGCCTCGTGGGTAGAGTGTCCGCCCTGAGTTCGGGAGGCTGGGAGTTCAAGCCCCGGCCGAGTCATACCAAAGACTATTTAAAATGGTACCCATAGCCTCCCTGCTTGACACTCAGCATCAAGGGTTGGTTTGGGGGGAAGTCCTTGCGACATACTAGCGTCATGTCCAAGGGGTGTACTTGTACATCAAGCTGCCTCACGCTCCGGAAACAGGAGATAGGCTCCTGCCCCATGTGCCGTTACGGCTCGAGAACCATTGGTTCTCAAAGGCAAACTTCTTCTTCTTCGGTATGTTACTATCGTCTAGCTTACACCTGGCCATTTTGAAAAGAGTGCGCCATTCCCTCTCTGCTACCCCGTTCTGATGTGGGGAGTAGGGATATGACGTCTCGTGTCTGATCTTGTTCCTTCTCAACAAACAGTGATTGGAACTCTCTGTTTGTAAACCCGTTGTCGGACCTCAAACATTTTATGTCCCCATAAGGGGCTACATCTGCAGGGAACTTCTCCGTGGCCTGGAGTGCGTCACTCTTTGCTTTAAGGAAATAAACAAACACTACGCCTGTACCCACATCTGTAAAGGACTGTACATAGTTAAAGCCACCTATGGACTCGTTCCTTACTGGACCGGCTAGGTCGGTGTTAACTAGCTCCAGTGGTCTCTTTACCTTCTCCGTGGGGCCCCTGTTCCTCGTTTGAGTAAACTTCCCCTTTATGCAAACTTCACATTCTGTCAGGTCTATGCTTTTCACCCTTAATGTGCATACCGTCTGTCACTGCTTGCAGCTTTAGTAAATCCTTGTGATTACAATGACCCATGATTTCATGCCATGTCTAGATGTCATGACTAACAGTCACATTACATTTATCATTGTTATTACACTCCGTTTGTAGGTAATACATTCTCTTATACACGTCAATGTTAAACCGTGTACCGTCTTGTTCTACAAGAACATCTTTACCTTCACTGAAGAACACCTTGGCGCCGTTAGCAGTAGCAGACTTTACTGAGAATAGTTCTTGTGGGAACAAGGGTATATAGAGAGCGTCCTTTAACGTCACTGTACACCGGCGCCCCTCACTGTCTATGAGGCATACCTGTGCATCTCCTCTCCCTTGTGCCAACCCGTAGGTGCGCTTCCTGTCTGCCAGCTCCATGCTGTGTCCCTCCGGCTCGAAGGAGTTGTCAAAGTTCTTGAAACTTGAACGGCTTGTACATCTCCGGTAGTCCTCTCATCACCATCGCCATCATTAGCCCATCGCTTGGTGCCTCTCCTGCACTCTTAAGCGCCGTGATGATCTGCTCAGCTTGGATGATGTATTCTGTCACCGTCTCTGTGTGCCCCTTCTTCAGAGCCGTTAACGTTATGTAGAGGGACACAACTCGGGGTCTTCCTCGTCCGATGTAATGCTCCCTCAACACTCCCAGGCTTTCTCGGCCTTTGTCCTTTGTGTCGCGGAATATTAGCCCCAAGCTTGTATCGTCGAGCAGTGGCGCTAGCTCACAGTATGCGTCTGCATTAAGCTTGTCGTCTAGGGCTTGTGCCTCTGCCGTCAGGTCTCCCGTGGGGGCCGTCAAGATCACCGTCTTGAGTCCCGCGCCGTGCATGCAGCATAGCATGCGCTCTTCCCAGACCCCATAGTCCTCAGCCTTTCCATTGAATGAGGGCCATTTGCTCCTTCCCTTGGTCGCCATCCTCCTTTTTGATGGTAGCCGTAGCTTTAGCTCTGTTGGCCTAGCGTCTAGCCACGCGGTACTCCCGGTGCTAACCTAGCCAACACTTCAGCTAAGCTTGCTACCCTTATTATTTAGCCCCTGCGAGATCTGGGCCCATAACCTGTTGACAGAATTGGCTATGGGGCGACAATAATATAGACATGAGGCATGGTTTCTACCTTGAGCCCTTAATCGGCGTGGTTTATTATGTACAATGATTCATAGCACAGCAGCACATGAGATCTCCTCTCCGTGAGAGGCAGATGTGAGAAGAGACAGAAGAGGGAGTCGGCATAAGCTTTTATACTCTCTACCTGGTGGTAACAGTAAAAGCTCCGCCTATACCGCCCTCCAGTGGACACAGATATATATACAGTCAGTGGAAGCAGTTAAGTACAGTTAGACAGTTACTTGCAACCCTACATATAACCTCTAACTTTAACAGTACTCAAAAAACTGAGCGCCCTCCAACCTAACAAGGCCACTGGCCATGACAATATCCCCTCCAAATTCCTCAGAGACTCAGCAGCCGCAATCACCCTAGTCATCACACACATAATAAACCTCTCCATAAAACAGGGACATGTACCCAAAGACTTCAAAATTGCTAGAGTAACACCCCTGCACAAAAAGGGCAGCAAATTAGACCCAGACAACCACCGCCCTGTTTCTATCCTTACCTCCATCTCGAAGGTCATGGAAAAAATAGTATACGAACAGGTCGAAAAGTACCTTGCAGAAAAAAATCTAATCTACGAATTCCAATCTGGCTTCAGAACATCCCACTCCACTGACACATGTCTCCTCTATTTAAACGACCACATCAAACAATAGGTGGACGCGGGCAAATACTGCGGCATGGTCATGCTGGACCTACAAAAGGCCTTCGACACTGTCAATCACACCATTCTGATTGACAAGCTAAAAGCAATTGGTTTTGACGGTACCCTACCCCCCCCCCCCCCCCCCCCTCCCAGTGAGCTGTGGTGTTCCACAAGGAAGCATACTAGGACTGCTACTGTTCCTAATTTATGCAAATGACATGTCGTCAGCTTGTGACTGCAACTTGTTCCTGTTCGCGGACGACTCAGCCCTGCTGGTCTCTGACAAGAACAAGTTACAGGTTGAAAAAACCCTCAGCTTGGAACTCGGCAAAATCTGCATATGGCTCGCTGATAACAAACTATCATTACACTTGGGCAAAACAGAGTCCATTCTCTTCGGTTCAAATAACAATAACAGCAAGACCGACGGCTTCTCAGTTACAGTGGGTGACAATATTGTCACAAGGAAAGATGAAATTACATACCTAGGTTCCATCCTAGAGGCAAATCTTTCCTGTGACAAAATGTCATCCAATGTAATCAAAAAAGTCAACCAACAAACTCGATTCTTGTACCGGATCTCCTCTCTGGTAAACAAGAATACCCTGAAGACTCTGGCAGGAGCACTCATTCAAGGGTACTACGACTATGCTTGCAGCTCATGGTACCAAAGCACCTCAAAGGCGCTAAAAACAAAATTACAAACATCTCAAAACAAACTGGTCAGACTACTGCTTGACCTTACTCCTAGAACTCACCTCACCCCTGCCCACTTTGACAACCTAGGATGGCTTAGAGTAGACGACAGAGTACAGCAACTTGCAATGAGCCTGGTCTACAAGATAGTGATACACTACACGACTAAGGTACCCTTGTTCATGTCAAAATACTTCCCAAAGGTCAGTGAATACCACGATCACAACACCAGAGGGAGCTCCACAAATCATGTTAAACCCAGATTCGGCTCAAACAAGGGACTAAACACGTTTCGCAATTATGCCACATCAATGTGGAACGCCCTACCCACAGCTGTAAAGGAATGTGAATCACTACCCACTTTCAAAACCACTCTCAAAGAGCACCTACGGGAGACTGCAATTCGAAACTGGACCCTGTAAATGTCCTAACGCAACCTCCAATGTACAATAAATGTCCTATTAAACCCAATAATACACGCGGCCCTCTTCTTGGGACCAAGTAAGGTTTAGTCGATAATCCAATGTACAGTTACCCCCCCCTCACCCCACCTACCCAACCCCCCCCCCCTCCCCACCACCTACAATGTAGTTTCCCCCCCCCCACCTACCTACCCAACCTCCCCCTCCACCCCTCCTACCAACCTCCTACCTACCAACCTCCTCCAATGTACAGTTTCTTCGTCAAATGTATATACTCTCTTTTTTAGACTCTTCTTGTATCAAAAATAGTACTGTATTTGTAAATCTGGTATGTCATAAATGTATAGATGTAGCAGTACTGTCTATCTGTATGTCATGTATGTCATATATGTTATGATGAATTGAAAATGGGGGACCCTGATGTAAACAAGACGAAAGTCTTTCTCTGGTATGCATCCCCTTAACAAGTGTGTGTATTGAGCCGTACTGTATTGTACCCATTCTGCAATCTGTTAATAAAATTTTCAATCAATTCAATCAATCAATCAAGATTGTGGGCTAGCATTGATTGATTGATTGATTTTATTTATGGATCCAAGGACACAACAAATCCAAGGGATGACATGCAAAAGTGACAACACTTATTTAAAGTATGTACAAAAATAGCATGTAAGATTATCATAGACATTTGTTTTTTATTTGATTCATACAGATAATATCCACATCTGTAAAATCGGTTATCGGCCATAACAGAAACGTTAATATCGGCCAAAATGTTGATATCAGCACATCCCTAGTAAAAAGAGATTTCATATTGATTTCATATTGAGCATCCTCAGCATGACGGGGGGGGGGGGGGGGGGGGGGGTTCCATTCCACTCCTGTTCTACACTCACCCATCCTTTACTCATGAACCTGCACAAGAAAACAAACACACATACAGCATAACCTCAGTAGTTATTATACTTTATTTATACTTATTACTAAGTTGTGACCCTTGGGTGCTGATCTGCTGCTGTTATACCCAGAATGAGTCCATCCTGCTTCCACACATCCTCCAGGCATCTTGAGTATTCCAGCACGTCTGGATCATCCACATAGGAAGAGAATAAATACAATGTTCACACTGAATCACAAGGATACATGAATTCACACAGGACACTGAATCACAAGGATACATGAATTCACACAGGACACTTGTAAGAGGGGTGATTACAGTAGCCAACTAAGAAGTATGAATGCTGCTCGTCATACAGAGTGAGGGAAGCACAGGTGAAAAAGGTGTCTGGGCATGTTAGATACCTGTACAGGTGTAAACACCTTTTGATGCTGTTACACACAGAACACCTTTACACACAGAACACATACCTTTACACACAGAACACACCTTTCCACACAGAACACACCTTTCCACACAGAACACCTTTCCACACAGAACACCTTTCCACACAGAACACATACCTTTCCACACAGAACACCTTTCCACACAGAACACATACCTTTCCACACAGAACATATATATACCTTTACATCAAACAGTGCTCACAAATCACAACCATACTGTAAGTAATCACACATCTGGTGGCAAGGTCGAAAGTAATGATGCAATATTAACTCCTACTAATTGTTGTGTACGCTATATTATGCTCTTTTGACTGAGACTGAAAATATATTATAGGCTACATTCTACATTCAGTCCTCTTCCGGATAGCTCATGTTTGGGATTACTTTCTTGATTCATTAGATTCTTTGTTAGTCCATAGACCATAGTTAAAACTATTCCAAATATTTTATGTACCAAAAAAATGCTGCTCTACTCCAATTGTGTGTTTGTTCTAATCTAAACACGTGTCCAGTCAGGTGGTTCAGGTCCAGGGGGAATAACCAGGTCATGGAATGAGACAGCTGATTCTGGTTTGCTGCATGTGTGCATGTGTTCACACTCCATCAGGTGACTGAGAGGAAGCACAGCGCAATGCTGCCATGACGCAGCAAACCTTAAAGACACAGCAGCACTTTGACTACAGCTGAAGGCTCACTATCTGCATCCCCTTTCTGACAATCGACTGGAAGAACTAGATTGGAGAGAGAGAGAGAGAGAGAGAGAGAGAGAGAGAGAGAGAGAGAGAGAGAGAGAGAGAGAGAGAGAGAGAGAGAGAGAAAGAGAGAGACCACCTGAGCCTTATGTAAACTGGCCTTTAGATTCCTTTCAGTGTGAGTGTGTGCCTTGGCATAGAAAGGCTAAAGAGTTCATCCCCACCACCTGATCTCTCCAGAAATCAGACTCTTAGACCAGTATGCTTAATTTTGGAGGCAGAGTTTCATACATAGGGGCAATCTGTCATCGGATAAACCCTGGTCTCAAAAGGTATAAAGAACTAGATTGGTTGTAAAAACAAAGGGATGGGGGAAGGGTCCTCATTTAAGTTAGCCAAATCCTCCTTATCCTAGAAGACTTCAGTCTAAAATAAGTATTGTAGTTCAATATAATTCAGACCATTTTTGAAAATGGGGGACCCTGATGTACATTACATTTAGTCATTTAGCTGACGCTTTTATCCAAAGCGACTTACAAGTTCTGTACGACAAGCCATCAGGAAGGGCACAACTCTATCAGCTGAGTAACAATGTTCATCAAAGTGTTGAGTGCTACAGTGTAGGTTAGTTTATTAGGACAAGTGCATGACAGTATGGTTAGTTAGGGTTAGGTTTTTTTTTTTTTTTTTTTTAATTCAGATAATGGTTGAAGAAGTGCGTCTTTAGTCGACGGCGAAAGATTGGACGTGTTTCGGCTGTCCTAACTGGGGTGGGTAGTTCATTCCACCATTGTGGGGCAAGGACTGAGAATAGGCGACTTCTCTTTGATAACCCTCCCGGAGCTTGGATAGGAGTAGGTCTGAGGCGGCCAGAAGATGCAGAGCGTAGGGGTCTTGAGGGTGTGTAGTTAGAGACCATTGACCGGAGGTAGGCGGGAGCAGTTCCCTTTGCCGCACGGTATGCTAGGTCGAGGGCCTTGAAGCGGATTCGTGCAGCAATGGGGAGCCAGTGCAGGTCCCTAAGAAGTGGGGTGACATGGGCCGACTTCGGTAGGTTTGAGATCAGGCGGGCCGCTGCGTTCTGAATGAGTTGAAGAGGCTTAGTGGCAGTGGCCGGGAGGCCAGCGAGCAGTGCGTTGCAGTAGTCGAGGCGGGAGATGACTGTTGATTGGACGAGGAGTTGGGTGGCTTCTTTTGTCAGGAAGGGGCGGATCCTTCTGACGTTGCTCAGGAGGAATCGGCAGGTTCTGGTTGTCGCTGCGATGTGAGCAGAGAAGTTCAACTGGTCGTCGAGGACAACACCAAGGTTCTTGGCGGTCGGGGACGCGGTCACAGCTGCATTCTCGACTGTGATGGAAAGGTCGGTCAGGGGGGAGGATTTGGCCGGCAGGTGGAGCAATTCTGTTTTGCTTAGGTTCAGTTTGAGGTGGTTGGTCGTCATCCAGGCGGAGATGTCGGACAGACAGGCCGAGATCCGCTCAGAGACGTGGATATCTGAGGGAGGGAAGGAGAGGAAGAGTTGAGTATCGTCGGCATAACAGTGGTAGGAGAAGCCATGAGACGTGATAATGTTACCCAGTGATTTAGTGTAGAGGGAGAAGAGAAGGGGTCCTAAAACCGAGCCCTGGGGGACACCCGTCCGCAGGGGGGCGGGTGGCCGACAGGGTCCCTCTCCATGACACTTGGTAGGAGCGGTCATTGAGGTATGATGACAACCATGTCAGCGCAGAGCCAGCCACTCCCATTCCTGCGAGGGCCGCGAGGAGGATCTGGTGGTTGACTGTGTCGAAGGCTGCAGATAGATCTAGGAGAATCAGGACAGAGGAGAGGCCTTTCGCTTTTGCTAAGTGAAGTGCCTCTGTGATCGCAATGAGGGCTGTCTCTGTGGAGTGACCAGTCCTGAAGCCTGACTGATTAGGGTCTAGGAGGTAATTCTGTAAGAGATAAGCAGTAAGTTGGTTAACTGATGTAAACAAGACAAACGTCTTTCTCAGGTCTGCATCCCCTTAACAATTGTGTGTATTGAGCCGTACTGTATTGTACCCATTCTGCAATCTGTTAAATACAGTTTTTATTCATTCATTCACCCGCAACACGGAACACAGAAATGCAAATGCTGTCGAGTCCTCACTGCTTGTAAAAATAAACAGCACAAACTGACTACTTCCGGGTTTTACAGGAAACAACGCTTGCTTTTTTTCCATAGCCTCTGTGAGCGAAGACGCTCTTTGATTGCAGTGAAGAAGAAAAAGACGCTCTCCGATTGGCTAAGCCTAACTCTAAGCATAACCACTTCGAAAGAGGGCCTAATGCCGCGTTCACGTTACGTGGGAAGAAGCGGAAGAACCAGAGGACATCTCGTTGCTACAACTAGGAAGCCTTCACGCATTGACTCGATGAAACGCCCACATCCATACTTCCGCAATTCGTGACGCGAAGTGGGAGATATCGGGGTCTATAAAAAAATCCCATATGTCCTAGTAGGAATTACCACTAGGAGGCTGACGTGAATGGTTTTTCCCAGTCGGAAGCTGGTTCTTCCGCTTCTTCCCATGTAACGTGAACGCGGCATAAGCATAACCACTTCGAAAGAATGCCTAAGCATAACCACTTCAAAAGAATTCTCGAAGTCAACTTCCTGCCTGTTGTTGCTACGCAACCGATAGGAGCTTATGTTATTACGTGGATGTTTGATCGGGTAGTGGCACACGTGGTACCACCACGCAAGATTAGATAAGATAAGCTCCTATCGGTTCGATATGATGTGATTAACGTTAGCTTAGCATGTAGCTACCACGACCACAACACCAGAGCTAGTTAGCCGAACGTTAGCCGCCAGCCACTTTTTCCTCCGTGATGGTATAAAACTTGCGATTTGGATTTCTGTGTTTGTTTTGTTATTAGTACAAAACGTAACATAGCAGCTTCAATTTGGGTATTCGAGAGATGGCCATGTCTGTATGTGTTTTGTATGGACATTATGTCAAGTCAATCAGGGGGAGCTTCTTTGAATAATATCTCGCCTTAGAATCACCAGAAAGGCTTTCGAAATAGTGAAATGCCATGTTGGCCTCAATATTTTCAAAACAAATCGTATGAAAATGTTATGAAATGAACAAGAATGTGATAAAACATGTAATAAAAACGGACCTCAACGCATGCATTTGATGGTATAAATTCGTATGGCCCCCCTATACCAAGATGGCGGCAGTCTCGTGACATCAGAGTGTCTTCGAGAATGCCTAAGCATAACCACTTCGAAAGAATGCCTAAGCATAACCACTTCGAAAGAATGCCGATAATATATGTACGAAGAGACCCTTCGGAGCTAAACCAGTCAGAGAGGATCTTTTCTTCTTAGCTGTACGCGGCCTAGCCAATCAGAGAGCGTCTTCGAAAACAGAGGCTACGGGGAAAAATCACGCGGAAACAACACAAGAGCCCCGACGCCCCGCCCACGCACAGTCACACAGAATACAAGCCCCGAAGCCCCGCCTCACACAGAGTACAAGCCCCGAAGCCCCGCCCAGACGTTGGGCTTGCGGCTCTGCAGATTTATGCTATTGGGCTTTTACAGCAGACCTGCGTGCAAACGTCACATCTGTACTTTCCACTCTGACGTCGGGCCTCTCATTGGCCAGTTCTAACTGCTTATGTCACTGCGCTGCCAGCTGATCGGAGTGGGAAGCCGGGTGTGAGTGAGTGAGCGAGAGAGAGAGGGGGAGGAGGTGGAGGAGGTGGAGGACGAGGACTCTGGCGAGAGTTCTAAAAAGGTGGACCGAAGTCATGAGAGCTACATTCTCCACTGCGCTGAAAAAGTAAGCCATTCGATATGAAAATGTATTTATGTTGACCAAAACGTAATGCTTCACTGTGGATCGTAAAGAATATAAAGAAGGTTCAAATCACGACTCGTCTCTGGGACTGGGAGTGGGCGAGGCACCTCGAACTCCGCCACCGTCCGGACCATCGGGATCGGTTGACCGGGTCGAACTGCCAAGGTGGGGCGCGTCAGGGTGACTGTGACTTGTCACCGGTTGAGTGAGTGGTTAATTCCCTGTTGGTGTGGTGGTGTCTGTCTGTGATTCAGCGTAACATAGGCCTTTTTGATGACCCACTTTCCTAGTAGCACCGGTATGTGTTAAACGATCCTCGATGGGGGAGGGGGTGGTTGCATTTATTGTGTTCGATAACCGAATCGTGGCCTTCTAATGGACCGATCATAGTGAACGCGGTGACACCCAGTAAAGGCCTACAGTAAAACTATGTGTTCTAGACCTAGAGCCACTGACTCAGCGTGTCTTGTTACCTTGTCTCTGCAGGCCTTTCAGGAATGTTCAGATGACTGGAATACAGTAGTGATAGTAGTGAGTCCTAGGCGCTCATGCGAAGAGACTATTCAAAAATGTCCAATAGCCTATACCGTCTAATTTGAAGTTAAAATGCTGTTGGTGTTATTATGTCAAATTCAAGACTGTTGTTAAACTATGCATATTATCAACATTTTGTAAATGAGTGTTGCTCACATTCTAGATGTCTAGGCTATTATAGTCTGAGCATACAGTAAATATTTTCTGCGATATCCCATTCACGCTACAAGTGATTAGGAGGATTAACTTTACAACTGCAAAATACATTGGGAATTTTTTTTATGGACAAATAATAGCCTATGATTCTACATTGCAAAGGTTCAGGTCATTTCTGAAGATTGATAATGTTTAGCAAATAATTCTAAGTGCAATTATAAAGAATGATTCATTGAGGAACCTTTTATCATGAAGTCTTTACACGCGAGTACGTTGTCTCCTTATACGTTTGGAAGCATTTTAAAATGGTTTGGTAATAAGTTTATATTTCATGTGATTTATATCAAGACATGAGGTCTCCCACCAGCTCAGGCCCCTGAACCCACCCACCCCTCCTTCAAGTCCATGGTCTTGTTATGTCATTAGAGTGCAGTAAATGGCAGTCTCGCCATAGCTAAGTTATTATAGCCTGGAGGGGGAAGTGACCACGCAGGCTTTTTAAGGACTAACGGAGGAAAAGCTCATTGCAATGTAGCTTACGCCGCCCATTTTCATTGTAACCTATCTTACATAATTGTACATCTGGAGTTCACTCCAGCGATAGGAATGCGCAATAGGCTCCGTCACAAGCTGCTATTGTGCCGTTTGCAGTCGGGAGTGCAACGCAGGATTCCCTGTTAGTGTGAGCCACATGATATGTGTGCGTTAAAATGTAACTATTTGATGACAGTCCCCCTTGTCTGCATATGATCTATGCTCTGTGGTCTACAACATGTAACACACTCGTGGGACTGCAATGCCCATATTTGCAGAAGTGAAGCTGGCTTGCTCAACTGGGCTACACCCTTCATTCCTATTGCATGTCTTGTCAGGGGAGGAGAGGGCCACTGGAGTGCTGTGTCAGTTCATTCAAACACTCCCAGAAGAGTGCCTCAAACTACAATGGCACAAACTTACTAAGGATAGGCCTTCTCATACGTTGTTGTCAGCTAGTATAATAAATTCAGAACTGGTATGAGACCAGCCTTATTGGCAAATCAGATCAGCCGATTCCTTTGATTAGGGGACATCGGGGGATAAGGACAGTTGAGAGGGAGAGGCGTGGAGGAGGCTCACTCGCTGCACTACCATCAGTATATTACCACAAAGCTGGCGTCGTATCTGTCCTTCTCCCTGTTCCCAGAGGGAAATGATCAGTCTCTGGCTGCACAGCAGGCTATAATCTATGGTGGTAAAGCAAACACATTTCTACTGGGCCACAATCCACAGCACTGGAATATATATACAGACTAGTAGCTACCTGAATAGATACGTGGTAGCAGTAGATAAGGGAGATCTAATTATTTCTACACCAGGCAACCAATAATACAGTATATTATAGCAAGATGGAGTGGTCAGTCTCTCTCTCTCTCTCTCTCTCTCTCTCTCTCTCTCTCTCACTGTGCCTTGAGACCAGGCTAAAGCGAGCCCCTGTGATCTAGAAGCATTAGACACCTTGTGTCTGCCACCTCCCTCTCCATGCTATTTATTTTCCCTGAGCTTGTTCTCCTGCTCTCATCCTCCATCTTCAGCAGAGGCAGGCGTTCCTCCGTTCAACAGTTTGTCTCTCATCTACCAGCTTATTTCCATTTGATCTGATTTCGAGGCTTCTTCTTTGCATTTTATTCATTTATATGAATTCTTCTATCTCACTACACATATATCTACCCCCCCCCCCCCTCCATCCACTGTAGAGTATCTTGGAAGGGATAGAGAGGGCATTTCCTTGAATAATCTCCTTTGGTACACTATAAGATGGCTGCCATCACACTCCTACGCAGAGCCGTCTCTATGCCTGTACGTCACAGCCTGCTAAAGCACTTCCTCTTTGGGCAGAGATGTGTGACGGTGGAAAGTAGTCCAACTCTCTGCGTAGGAGAGTGGGCTGCCATAGAATGTTTGATGATGAAGTCATGGAAATCAGCTTGTGTTTCACATGTGGACAGACTCAGAAAGTTGGAATGTTCAACACAACCGGAATGTCCATCCGAATAATCGCTTTTCTGTTTTCTCATTGGCCAAAACCCAACACTGATTACCATGACAAGATTATCAAATGTTCTACCTATCTCAAACCCCGCCCTCTTTTCCAGATCCTCAACAGTTGTGATGGAAGGATCAAGAAAAAAGGGCTGGGTTTGAGAGAGGTCCATTAGAATCAATGTTTATTATTTATTATTATTAATATATTCTTTCTGTGGTACTAGCCCCATGGACATTCTTGAATGTTCATTTGCACAATCTTCCCACTTTCTTCTCCCTGCATCAACAGAGACCGCCTGACCCCAGTATAGTCGAGATGTACGGCCTTGTGTTTTTGTGTTAGTTACTCATTGTGTTATCTGTGAATCAAGGTCCTGGCGTCTCATGGCCTTCCTCTTTTTGCCATCCTGTGTCCTACTACTGTGTCCAATTCGGGTCAGATTGACAGAGCGGGAGACTGGCAGATAAGGGTAAAAGAAACGCATTTTAAGTGAACAGAGGGAGAAGAAGATAGAAGCACAGTGTCGACGTAGAGGAAGTAATATAATTATATATAGTGGTGGAGTCTAACGTGTAACTCACAAAAGGTTAATGAATATTGGTGTATAGGGGGGAGGAAAGGGTGAACAGTTATACTTTTACAGTTTACATTTTAACCAAAGAGACTCTATATAAGCGGCAAGACAATTTTAGTATCACCACCAAATAAAAGAGCAGTACCAAGAAGAAGTAGTTCATTAACCATATTCACGTGGTGGCCATTTTGCTCTTATGTCATGCTCAGGTTGGGGACAATAAACTTGACACCCTGTTGGTGGAAAGGAATCACAACCTGAGCATGACATAAGAGCAAAATGGCCGCCGTGTTAACGTGGTCAATAGCCTCCGAATAAGAAGCAAAAATATAGGTATGATGGCAAAGGGTAACCGCCAACACCCTATCCCCCTCCCTCCACACACACACACACAGAGATCACATACCTCAGTGCAGTCGTCCAATGAGGACCAGATGGAGGGATGAAGGGGGGGGGGGGGGTTAGAGGGATGAAAGAGAGAGGGATGGAAAAGAATGAGAGGAAGACACAGACTGTAGGCCCCGCAGCAGCCGGATGGAACTTCTAACATACACAGCTGGAATGTCAGGAATTCAGGACAGTCTGATCTGACTGAGAGAGGGAGGGAGGGAGGGAGGGAGGGAGGCAGAGAGAGAGAGAGAGAGAGAGGGAGGAAGAGAGGAGGACAGACAAAAAATTGTGAGGAAATAGAGTGAAGAGATATGGAGAAGAGAGGAAGAGAAGGACTCGACACTGCTGGTTATTGTGTGAATATAAAGATGGTGTTTGTGGAGGGAGTGGCATACTATGAAACAAATATCTAATTCAGTTTCAGAGTGAGGTTGCTGGATAGTTCTGCATCATGCCAGATGGCCTGTGGCCTTGAAGACTCGGGTTCTCTCCCAGAGTGTAATGCATAATAGGTACAAGGTAGGGCTGGGTGATATGGGCAAATATTAAAATATAGTGATATTGTTCTTATTTTGATGGTATAACTCCATTTGAATAAATAAAAATAAAAAATGATTTTCTTTCTTTCCAGTGCACATTATAATGGGATTGACCCCCTTTTTGGTGTATTTCCCTTTTAATTCAAATGGGTATATTTATACATTTGTCTGAATCCCAAAATATTTGAAATACTGCTGCAAGAATAATCTTTAAATAAAAAAAATATATAGTATATAATTTGTATATAGTGTTTATGACTGCATAATACAAATCCATACCTTTGCATGAATTCATGACGGTATACCTTAATATTCAGTGTACCTTCAAGCCCTGTAGTACTGGGGGGATTGCATGTGCATGCTTACCACTGTAGCCAATTTAGATTTTCGCCTTTTTTCCAAGATAGAATTCTGCGAAAACGTTCCAGAAGGGCACAGGAAATACAAGACTGAGATACCTGATCTCATTCTACAATGGAATGTGAGCAGCATGAGGTACAAATTAAATAACAAGTTTACAGAGGTGTTACGATTAACCAACTGAATCAAATAAATCAATTACAAAAAAGAATCTATTCAAAATGACTGCATCAATGCTTGGAAACATTTTCATCTGTGGCAGTTAAATGTTCCAAAGTGTCTCGTCTGACGGAAACAGAAGAAGAAGAATCCTTTCATTGATCAAATAAACATTGGATGAATTGTTTACTTAAATAATTGTTAGCAGCAGTTCTAACACTTTCTATAATGGGATTGCATTCTATTAGAAAAAAATAAGAAGGGAGAGTACACCGCTGCTCTGCAAGTGGTCAGTTTTTCAAACTCTTTACCCTTCTCATTGAGTATTTTCTTGTCAGTATAGTGACATTAAGACTGACTGGCTGTCAAAAAAAAGTATTAAAATAATTGGACCACTGAATGGATTCTGAGATCTCTGGTTAAATAAAGAGGATATTTACCTCACTCACTGTACGGAAATTAAAACAACTGGTGTGCTTTTCTGGAGGCCAGTTTGTCATTTTGAGCATCATAACCAAGAAGAGGGTTCTTTTAAAAGAATATATATATATACTTTTTGATATTATGTGATATGCAGTGGAGAGAGAGCAGAGTTAGTGATGTGCATATCCCTCCTGATAATCCCATGCATGTATCTCAAGCCATTGTTCCATATCAGCTCATTTCACCCATTTACTTCCAGCTGAATAAACACACTGTGACTTGACTGCACTCTACCTCATATACCCATGCCACTAGAGAGCAGGAAGTCGGAGTGGAAGATAACGAACCATATCTCTCTCCTTATCTCTTTCTTCAGGACTTTTGAGTGCGCAAAGAGGAAGAAGTTCAACCTTTTGTTCCTGGGCAGGCTGTCCCTTGCCCAAGGTTCCGTCTTGGAAAGGCCAACCCTCACCCTATAGATGGCAGACTCCCAGCAGCGCCTCTCTGCTCCTGAATGGCTGACTCACGGCCGTTCTTCACTGGGAAGCTTTATGTTCCTGTCCTCATGCTAAAGCTGCCAGCTGAAGAACTGCTCTGGTCAGCCCTGCCCTAGACAAGGAGACAAGGAAGATGTCCGTACCCTCATTAGACCATCGAGTTCCATTATATGAGAAGAACAGTTCATGTCATGGTTAGAACATATATATATATATATTATATGAGGAGAACAGTTCATGTCCTGCTTAGAACATAGAGTTCTATTATATGAGGAGAACAGTTCATGTCCTGGTTAGAACATAGAGTTCTATTATATGAGGAGAACAGTTCATGTCCTGGTTAGAACATAGAGTTCTATTATATGAGGATGAGAACAGTTCATGTCCCGGTTAGAACATAGAGTTCTATTATATGAGAACAGTTCATGTCCTGGTTAGAACATAGAGTTCTATTATATGAGGAGGAGAACAGTTCATGTCCTGTATAGAACATATTTATATTATATGAGGAGAACAGTTCATGTCCTGGTTAGAACATATTTATATTATATGAGGAGAACAGTTCATGTCCTGGTTAGAACATAGAGTTCTATTATATGAGGAGAACAGTTCATGTCCTGGTTAGAACATAGAGTTCTATTATAGGAGGAGGAGAACAGTTCATGTCCTGGTTAGAACATAGAGTTCTATTATATGAGGAGAACAGTTCATGTCCTGGTTAGAACATAGAGTTCTATTATATGAGGAGGAGAACAGTTCATGTCCTGGTTAGAACATAGAGTTCTATTATATGAGGAGAACAGTTCATGTCCTGTATAGAACATATTTATATTATATGAGGAGAACAGTTCATGTCCTGGTTAGAACATAGAGTTCTATTATAGGAGGAGGAGAACAGTTCATGTCCTGGTTAGAACATAGAGTTCTATTATATGAGGAGAACAGTTCATGTCCTGGTTAGAACATAGAGTTCTATTATATGAGGAGGAGAACAGTTCATGTCCCGGTTAGAACATAGAGTTCTATTATATGAGGATGAGAACAGTTCATGTCCTGGTTAGAACATAGAGTTCTATTATATGAGGAGGAGAACAGTTCATGTCCTGGTTAGAACATAGAGTTCTATTATAGGAGGATGAGAACAGTTCATGTCCTGTATAGAACATATTTATATTATATGAGGAGAACAGTTCATGTCCTGGTTAGAACATAGAGTTCTATTATATGAGGATGAGAACAGTTCATGTCCTGGTTAGAACATAGAGTTCTATTATATGAGGAGAACAGTTCATGTCCTGGTTAGAACATAGATTTCTATTATAGGAGGAGGAGAACAGTTCATGTCCTGTATAGTTATATTATGAGGAGAACAGTTCATGTCCTGGTTAGAACATAGAGTTCTATTATATGAGGAGGAGAACAGTTCATGTCCTGGTTAGAACATAGAGTTCTATTATATGAGGAGGAGAACAGTTCATGTCCTGGTTAGAACATAGAGTTCTATTATATGAGGAGAACAGTTCATGTCCTGGTTAGAACATAGAGTTCTATTATATGAGGAGGAGAGGTGTATATATAAGGTATTATATGACCTTAAACTACCAAACCAGTAGTTCTCTAAAATACTGTAAATGTATGTATTACTCATTGCATATCTGTTGTAGGCACATGAAAATGTACCAAATATGAATTCTGTCTATAGTGTATATTTTACAATAAAGCGCATATTGTGTGGGAGTATAATATTGGTGATGTAGATACAGTGAAATATTCTGGGCAGCATGTCTGACACAGATGATGACATGGATGCAGCACTGATTTTGTATTATATAGCACAGTTCACACAGAAAATTCAGAGTGCTTTACATAAAAAAAGAAAAAGCATAAAAAGATGAAAAGACATAAAATAAAAATCGTGTTCACTTTTCAATTAAAGGCAATGGTGAACATAAAGGTTTTAGCCTGTTTTTAAAAGTAGCCAGAGTTGGGGCTGATGTTCCTGAAGTAACTGTAGGAAAATAACTGAATGCTGCTTCACCATGTTTTGTTTTAATCCTAAGAACAGTTATCAGATCGGTCCCCGATGACTTAAGAAGACTAGAGGGGGTGGAAGCAAGTCAGAGATGTATGTTTGGCCCTGAACCATTAAGTGTGGCCTACAGTATAACTGTCCTTCAGTTGGTCTCTAATGATCTGTGATTACAGGAAAACATGGCTTGTTTCTCTTGTAACTACATTAACATCAGCAACATGTAGGTTTGGTCATCAGTGCACTAGAAGGTATTTATTCCCAGTGACCTGTGTTCACCAACCCAATCTAGGAAACCCATTGTTTCACTAATATTCCATGTATGGATTCTGAACATAAAGTGGTTTCCAGATTGTCATACCTTATCTACTGCCTGAACAGGTCATATGGCCATTTACAAACCACATGGTTACTATAGTTTTACAATTTACATTATTTAAATGTAATTGAATAGTATTACAGACCAGCCAATTGACCATATTCACATAGTGGCCATTTTATATCACGATCAGGTTGGGATTACTTACCGCCCTCATGGGTGGGAACAGGGTGGAAAGGAATCCTGACCATGATGTGAGTACAAAATGGCCGCTGTATGAATATTATTTGGCTCTTTTGACTGTGGGCCAGTGTGAACGTGCCTGACCTGGTGTATTTCTCCCCTGACCTGACGGGCTAACGGTTCTCCACCGGTTACATCAATGAAAACTGGGTTGTGAAGAAAAAGCACATGCGGAAGAAGCCAATCTACCATGCAGAGAACGTTTTCATGGCAAACTGATGTAGAGAGTCTGATGTCCACATCCATGTAGTATTGCTTTGATCTCAAGTCCATTCTGTGCCTGTTGTGTCTGTTAAATGAAAACATAAATACCAGAGGGACGTGTGGCGTCTCCAGCGAGGGCCGGTCCCTGAGGGACCAGCGGACACCAGGTTGATGTGAAAGGTATACATGTACGTCCCATGATGTCCATGACCTTGTGTCAATTAAAGCCCATTGTCATAATTGCCACAATCAGCATTACTTTGGGTTTACCTTAGATGAGCTGTTTAACAAAGTAGTGTTTAATTTCTGTTTGTGGTTTTAGAGGGCATTTTCTACCTATTTGTTTTTATTACCGTTATTATTATTTTAAATCAATGTTCAGTTTAAAATGTTCAATGATCAAGCCTGCATGTACAAGTGCACTTTGAGATAATATAATCCTTTGATGGATGCGAGTATCTGTATTGATACAGTATATCATTGGTAGTTTATTTGGGCCAATTCAATGATCCAGATAATAGTTGATTCATAACTATGTATCCATGATATATCAATTAATAACTAGAGGATTCTCTGCAGTTCACCCACTCTCATGCTTTTAAATACAGCACATATGGTCCTAGGTCACAGGATTACTTAGCTTTAGATACACCACATGTAAAAACGAAGCTTGGCAAAACTGGGTTTAGATATTATGCCCCATACAAATGGAATGAACTATAGAAAAGTTACAAGTTGAAGGGATTGGAGTGAAACCTTGGTATGAGATGTAATTTCTCAACATCACCACTAGAGGCCATGCTAAACTATGCTAAAATAAAAGTAAATGTACTGTAGCCACAAGCGGCAAATACAGATTTCAAACTCATGTGGTCGGGGGTCAGGGCTGAATGGATTTACGATGGGGACATCCATCCAATCAGATTGTGATAGAATTTTTGCATTCATTTGTGTAATACAGTACACCGTGAACTAGATACTGTATAATGCTGTAGGTGACGGCAGGGACCAGGGACGTGCACAGGACTTTAGAGGGGCAGGTGCTCAAAGGTTTAGGGCACTAGGACTGTGCGCGTGTAGCGCGAGCAAGCCCGATTTTTGGGCGGGGGGCCCCCTTTTTATGCTTTTTGGGGGGTTTTGGTGATCAAATATTGAATATTGAACTATAATAATCAGTGCAGGAGCTCACTTATCCTTGAAAGACACTTTTATCACTGACTTAGGTCCATACATCTCCATAAATGTTGAGGGGGTAGGGAATAAGTGCTTACCTACAGACCCCAAGAAGTGCTGTATATTCTGTATTGTTTAATATAAATGCATTTTTTATTCCAATCCCCATTTGTATTTGAGATTCCCAAATCCCATCGGACTTGACTTCTTCGTGTCCCTCAGTGAGTGTAATACCAGCATTCAACTGTATGTGCCACAGCGATTTCTTTCATCATCATCATCACCCCACACTATGCATAAAATATATAGGTTTGCGGAGAGGCACGCTGAGGAGGCCGTGCAAACTGCAATGGAATATGGGGCATCTCTCTCTCTTTACCTAATATTTTGATTCTATCCTGACATTTTTCAGTTGGAATAATTTTTTTACTATAGGCACAAAAGGGCAGGTGCCATTTGGGCACCCCTTGGGCTCTATGTGTGCACGTGCCTGGGTTTGACCTACCAACTATCTTTATAAAAAAATTAAATATATAAATACATGTAGTTTTACGTGTCACAGCACTAGGATATCACAAAGTTACATTTAAAATATCATGTTCGGACAAGACTTTGAGGAGTAACGTTTTTAGGCAACTGTGAGAACAAATGACCCAAGACTTCACAGGCCTCCATGCTATTATAGGACAAACATATTTCTCAAGTTTGGTGCAAGGTTTGTCCCATCAATTATCTAAATGACACATCTAACGACGAAGGTCCCCAGATGCCACACAACAAGTTTGGTGAGAATCAGGTGAACAAGCTAGGGGGGAGTAGGGAAATGGTGTTTTTAAAAATCCCAAATGGTGGCAAATCCAATATAATGAACTTTATATGTCCTTATGGGAAATGTGTTGTCCGTGAGGAAACACATCTCTGGGTATTATTTCTGTGACTGTATGAGTAATGGGTCAGATATGCTGATTTGAAAATTTAAAGTTTGGCCTGACGGTGGGCGTTAGAGATTTGTGAAGAAACTGTTTGAGTTAGTTATCGCATTTACACAAAGGATCTGCCACGGTGGTGGTGGGGGTTCTTTTGGCTTGACAATCCCATTTTACTGCAATAATAATTATTGGAATGAAGTGAACAGACTGAACACTGAAACACTGAAGTATTTGCATTGCAGATCGTAACAAAGTTTTCTGTTGGGGACATAATTATTATTTAATAATAATCAAGTTGCGGTCAGTGTGTGTTAGACACTATGCAATTAGTTGTACATTGTTTCATGTACAATTAGCCAGTTTGTGATACACACTAAATCATTTGATAAGCTTCCATGTCACTTCTGTAAATAAATACATAATTCCTGCTTTTTGCCCCTTTTTCCTCCTTCAGTTACACAGATATTGTGATGTATCTTAGATAAAATGTCTTGCATGAATAAATGCTCAAAGGCCTGCCATTCAGCCCTTATTTGGTGACTTTGCATTCAATTAGATATGCATGCTTCAAGCATTAGTTTCTTGTGGCCAAACCTTCACACTGTAATTTCTCCCATTCTTAGCACTTTGCCAACAAATGAGAACAGTCTGGCGGAAGTTGCTCATCATCTAGGAATAAACTTTCAGTCTATAATCCAGCGTGGCACTCAACTAGAAATCTCATGGATGGTCTTTTGTGTGTACATTGCCTTGTCTTTGTTACCTGTTTCAACCATGTGTGTTTTCACAGCAGTCAATAGGGGGTATCTGCAGAGCCGCAGAGCCAGGCGTGGACGGGTTTGAGGTGGGGCTTCGTGGCGTAGACAAGTATTAGTGGCCTGGACAAGTATTTGCACTACTGCGCATGCGGATGAGGGGGGGGGGGGGCTCTCTCGCTCGCTCCATCTCTCGTTTACGACACACACAACTTAACTTTCGTCTCGTTTACATCAGGGTCCCCCATTTTCAACTTCACTTTCGTCTCGTTTACATAGATCCCCCATTTTCAACTTAACTTTCGTCTCGTTTACATAGGTACATTACATAGACAGTAATGTTACATCTAGACATTTATGACATACCAGATCTAGTAATAATAGAGTATATACATTTGAGGGGGAATACATTTACATTTAGTCATTTAGCTGACGCTTTTATCCAAAGCGACTTACAAGTTCTGTACGACAAGCCATCAGGAAGGGCACAACTCTATCAGCTGAGTAACAATGTTCATAAAGTGTTGAGTGCTACAGTGTAGGTTAGTTTATTAGGACAAGTGCATGACAGTAAGGTTAGTTAGGATTCGATTTTTTTAATTTTTTTATTCAGATAATGGTTGAAGAAGTGCGTCTTTAGTCGACGGCGAAAGATTGGACGGGTTTCGGCTGTCCTAACTGGGGTGGGTAGTTCATTCCACCATTGTGGGGCAAGGACTGAGAATAGGCGACTTCTCTTTGATGACCCTCCCGGAGCTTGGATAGGAGTAGGAATAAACTGTACATATACAGCACTGTTTGAACCTGGCACACAACATACTTCACATGTCATTTTTCTTTTTGTGGAGACGAAGATGATGAGTAGCAGTCTTCTCCTCAGACATATAAAATCAGTTTTTCAATACAAGTACGACTCAAGACACAGAACATTAGTATGCAAAATAAAAAATGAACACAGATTTTGAGTGTGAATGAAAACTTTATTTTAACAAGATTGCAGAATGGGTACAATACAGTACGGCTCAATACACACAATTGTTAAGGGGATGCAGACCAGAGAAAGACGTTTGTCTTGTTTACATCAGGGTCATATCGACATAGGGACATACAGGTATTTAGTACCGATACAGAGAAGAGAAGGGGCGTCGCGCTTGACAGAATGATCGATGGGTGTTTGAGGAACTTTTGCCTAGTTGTAGCTGCTTTAAATAGGCCATAATCACCGCCGCTGAGCAATGCAGAAAGCAATTAATTATCCTGCCCTCCTCCATCTGCCTCAAAACAGAGGAGACGTCCTCTGTTTTTTTGTTAAATTGGGCGATCATGATGCTGACTTACTTAGTATTTGAAGTAAACCTGGCTATAGTCATGACAAACTTAAACAGTTGGTTGGGAATGTATGTCCATACATTGTTTGCTGGCTACATGTCACAACAATATGACCAATCAGTAGTGCAAATACTTGTCCAGGCCACTAATACTTGTCTACGCCACGAAGCCCCGCCTCAAACCCGTCCACGCCTGGCTCTGCGGCTCTGCAGATACCCCCTACTCGCAGTCTGGGGAAAATGTGAGGAGCAGGTTATGGGTGTGGCATAGTTGTCACCAGACCCCCACGGGAAGTATCCAGGTCTAAGGTTAAAGTGTGCAAATGCACGGATACACTTCCCAAAGGGCTCAGCCAACCTACCACAACGGATTTCCCCAAGACCACAAACAGACACGGGAGAATGCTTTGAGAAACAATAAGAGAGATTTTATTATAGGAAAAATAGAGATCTAACATATAAGGTTATACTTTACATAAATAATTACTAGCTAACCTATTGCTAAAAGACCCACGCTCAATGCCCTGACGGCCCACCCCAGGCTGTTACTCCCACCCACGCTACCTATCCCCGCCCCTGAGGGACTACACACGTGAATAAGAGTGCTTACACTGCACACGGGTCTATGACTATCACACAACTAGTCTAGAATCACACTACACCTTAAAACACAGTTCACTGCAAATAGCCTGGAATATATCTCTCGGGGAGTCACGGCAAATGATTATAGAGAACACATGTTATGTCAATACACACTGGGTGTCACACAGCAAACTAGGGGGGCTTGGATAGGATAGTGGGTGCTGTTCACCACTAGGGGTTATGACCAGGCCTAGAATACTCCTCTCATATCCTAACCTAGGTTTGGGCCAGTGGAAGCGCTGAGTTACAAACAATACAAAAAGGTTAATTATGACCGGGGCCCGAAGGTGAGGGCCGGAAGGACGCCTCCCCCTTCCGCTCCTGTAGACCCTCACGCCTTCGGGCTAAAACCGTTCTGTCGGTAATGGGGCTTTTAGTGTACTCCAAACGAGGGCGTATAGTAATGTCCTCCCGCCTGAAATGGAGAGCAAAGTCAGTAACAGCAAAGTCCCCCGTTTGCGGGTTAGTCACAATGCACAATTATATATCCTCCACATGATAAAAAAGAGAGGCAGTTCACAGAGGGTGGAGCGTCCAAAATACTGTGCTCCAGTCTTCTACAGTTTACTGGCTTACTGCATGCCGTTCTGATAATCCACAGCTCCACACAGTTAATATCATTCACAATTCCAATGCAGTCACTGTTCTTCTATTCCTCCACTGACCGCTCGGGAACCAGTTCGCTTGTCAGGCGCGTATTCTGATATCTTGTATCCATGTACTCACGGCGTGCAGTGTTGCGACAATGTCTTCTCCTGTCTGAGGCTCCACCCGTTCCACAGCAGGGTGAACACCGCAGTCTGCAACAGGAAAATGTTCCACTGGAGAAAAGCACAAGACAAAGGGTTGTGTGTCCCCGTCTTCCTGCAGCTCTGCGTCCTCCGGTGTCGTCCTCTCGACTCTCGTTCTGTCTACTGTCCACCATTGATCCTCCTTTCAACAGTGCCCGTACTTCGGCGCACCGCCCCTCCACGCCAGCCAGCCAATCCACCTCTTGCTCCCTCCAGCGACACTCCCCAGCTGCGTAAGAAAGAGGGAGCACATGTGTAGACTGCATGACGGTAATTAGGCTACATCCCCCTGGTGGTCCTGCACTCGCCTGCTGTTGCTGTCTTCTGCACAATATCACCATCCTCCTAGGACGGCTCCCCACTCTCCCACCGGGACTTCCTGGACTCCGTCTAGACAAGAAAGAAGGGACAGCATGGTGCAGTACAGTGACGACGCTTCAGTCAACCACCAGATCCTCCTTGCGGCCCTCGCAGGAATGGGAGTGGCTGGCTCTGCGCTGACATGGCTGTCATCATACCTCAATGACCGCTCCTACCAAGTGTCATGGAGAGGGACCCTGTCGGCCACCCGCCCCCTGCGGACGGGTGTCCCCCAGGGCTCGGTTTTAGGACCCCTTCTCTTCTCCCTCTACACTAAATCACTGGGTAACATTATCACGTCTCATGGCTTCTCCTACCATTGTTATGCCGACGATACTCAACTCTTCCTCTCCTTCCCTCCCTCAGATATCCACGTCTCTGAGCGGATCTCGGCCTGTCTGTCCGACATCTCTGCCTGGATGACGACCAACCACCTCAAACTGAACCTAAGCAAAACAGAATTGCTCCACCTGCCGGCCAAATCCTCCCCCCTAACCGACCTTTCAATCACAGTCGAGAATGCAGCTGTGACTGCGTCCTCGACCGCCAAGAACCTTGGTGTTGTCCTCGACGACCAGTTGAACTTCTCTGCTCACATCGCAGCGACGACCAGAACCTGCCGATTCCTCCTGAGCAACGTCAGAAGGATCCGCCCCTTCCTGACAAAAGAAGCCACCCAACTCCTCGTCCAATCAACAGTCATCTCCCGCCTCGACTACTGCAACGCACTGCTTGCTGGCCTCCCGGCCACTGCCACTAAGCCTCTTCAACTCATTCAGAACGCAGCGGCCCGCCTGATCTCAAACCTACAGAAGTCGGCCCATGTCACCCCACTTCTTAGGGACCTGCACTGGCTCCCCATTGCTGCACGAATCCGCTTCAAGGCCCTCGACCTAGCATACCGTGCGGCAAAGGGAACCGCTCCCGCCTACCTCCGGTCAATGGTCTCTAACTACACACCCTCAAGACCCCTACGCTCTGCATCTTCTGGCCGCCTTAGACCTACTCCTATCCAAGCTCCGGGAGGGTCATCAAAGAGAAGCTTTGAGAAGCTTTGAGAAGCTAGTAAAGGGCTACATCTGCTCCTCCCTCCCCATCAACATGGACCCCCTGCAATTTGCATACCGCCCCAACAGGTCCACGGAGGACGCCATAGCCCATGTGCTGCACACAGCAGCATCACACCTGGACAAGAGGCAGGGGAACTATGTGAGAATGCTATTCATCGACTACAGCTCGGCATTCAATACCATAGTCCCCTCCATACTCATAGCCAAGCTCAGGGACCTGGGCTTGGGCTATGACCTCTGCCAGTGGGTCTTGGACTTCCTGACTGGCAGACCCCAGGTGGTGAGAGCAGGCAACTGCACCTCCTCATCCATCACCCTCAACATAGGGGCCCCCCAGGGCTGTGTTCTGAGTCCCCTCCTCTACTCCCTGTACACACACGACTGTGTGGCTCAGCGGAGTAGCAATACAATCATCAAATTTGCTGACGACACAGTGGTGGTGGGCCTGATCTCTGCCAACGACGAGAGGGCCTACCTGGAAGAGGTCAAGGTCCTGGCGGGATGGTGCCAGGAAAACAGCCTCTCCCTGAACGTCAGCAAAACAAAGGAGATGATTGTGGACTTCAGGAGGTCGGGGGTCAAGGACTACAGCCCCCTCAGCATCGACGGGGCACCGGTTGAGAGAGTCAACAGCTTTAAGTACCTCGGAGCCTACATATCCGAGGACTTGACATGGACCACACACATTGACAGTGTTGTGAAGAAGGCACGACAACGCCTCTACTTCCTCAGGCGCCTAAGGAAGTTCCAAGTCAGCCAGAAGATCCTTAAGAACTTCTACTCATGTACAATAGAGAGCATCTTGACCGGCAACATCACCTCCTGGTTTGGGAATAGCACTGCACAAGACCGAAGCAGACTACAAAGAGTGACACGTTCAGCCGAACGCACAATTGGAGGGGGGCTCCCCACCCTCCAGAACATTTACAACAAGCGTTGCAAGGGCAAGGCTAAGAGAATCATTAAAGACTCCAGTCACCCGAACAACTGCCTCTTTGAACTGCTGCGGTCAGGCAAGCGATACCGGAGTCTCAAGGCGAGCACAGAAAGACTCAGAAGAAGCTTCTATCCCCAGGCCATCAGGCTGCTAAACGAACAATGAATGAACACTACACAACAACAACCACCAAACGCACATAGCACACACATCCACACGCACACACTCACTTTAAACAAACACACTGTAGCACCCACTCCACACACTTTATAGCACACACCCACTTTAAACAAACACACTGTAGCACCCACTCCCCACACTTTATATGGGGGACCCTGATGGAAACAAGACAAACGTCTTTCTCAGGTCTGCATCCCCTTAACAATTGTATGTATTGAGCCGTACTGTATTATACCCATTCTGCAATCTGTTAAATAAAGTTTTCATTCATTCATTCATTCATATTTATGGATGAAGGATTGCACTACAACTCGTACACCTTACTGTAAATTGTACCTAAAATTGTACCTCATCCCATTTCTGCTTTGCACTATAGTACTGTACATTAGTACACTGCATAGTATTGTGTATTGTATATTATATGGTAACTCAGAACATTGTACATATGTCTATACCGAATACTGTGACCTCATTTTTCTTCTTCTAAATTCATGCTATATTATGTTATTATGTTATTTGATACTATCTTGTCTAGCACAGTCTCTGGAGCGTAACAGTAAGAAGCATTTTGTATGAAAGTATTCTGTACTTCTGTATGACAACTATTAAAGAACTTGAACTTGAGAAGTCGCCTATTCTCAGTCCTTGCCCCACAGTGGTGGAATGAACTACCCACCCCAGTTAGGACAGCCGAATCACGTCCAATCTTTCGCCGTCAACTAAAGATGCACTTCTTCAACCATTATCTGAATTTAAAAAAATAAAAAAATAAAAATAAAAAAATCTAACCCTAACTAACCGTACTGTCATGCACTTGTCCTAATAAACTAACCTACACTGTAGCACTCAACACTTTGATGAACATTGTTGCTCAGCTGATAGAGTTGTGCCCTTCCTGATGGCTTGTCATACAGAACTTGTAAGTCGCTTTGGATAAAAGCGTCAGCTAAATGACTAAATGTAAATGTGAATACCCATCATAGGCAGATATACACTTGCCTGTTACACCGGCCAGGTAAGCATTTAGGTCCTCCTCCAGACCATCCCGGGGCATGTCTTGGGATCCCGCAGGTACATCCACACACATACCCCCACCCGCAACATAGTTATGAGGTGGTTGTGGTGGCGTGGCATAGTTATGAGGTTCAGTTACAAGTCATCATGTAATATCACTTTCTGTTACAAGTCATCATGTGATATCACCTCTTTCAGTTACAAGTCATCATGTGATATCACCTATTTCTGTTACAAGTCATCATGTGATATCACCTCTTTCAGTTACAAGTCATCATGTGATATCACCTCTTTCTGTTACAAGTCATCATGTGATATCACTTTCAGTTACAAGTCATCATGTGATATCACCTCTTTCTGTTACAAGTCATCATGATATCACCTCTTTCAGTTACAAGTCATCATGTGATATCACCTCTTTCTGTTACAAGTCATCATGTGATATCACCTCTTTCTGTTACAAGTCATCATGTGATATCACCTTTCTGTTACAAGTCATCATGTGATATCACCTCTTTCTGTTACAAGTCATCATGTGATATCACCTCTTTCTGTTACAAGTCATCATGTGATATCACCTCTTTCAGTTACAAGTCATCATGTGATATCACCTCTTTCTGTTACAAGTCATCATGTGATATCACCTCTTTCAGTTACAAGTTATCATGTGATATCACTTTCAGTTACAAGTCATCATGTGATATCACCATAAACGGGGCTACCGTGGACAGGGTGAGCAGCTTTAAGTACCTGGGGGTCCACATCTCAGAGGATCTGACATGGTCAACACACATAGACACAGTCGTAAAAAAGGCAAAGCAGCGCCTCTACCACCTGAGACAGTTAAGGAAGTTCAGAGTATCGGGGAAGATACTCCAGTCATTCTACTCTGGAGCTGTAGAGAGCATCTTGACTGGAAACATCACTGCCTGGTATGGAAACAGCACGGCACAGGACAAGAAGGCCCTACAGAGAGTGGTGCGCTCAGCCGAGCGTACCACGGGTATTGCACTACCTCCCCTGCAGGTTCTATAAAACAGGTGCAAATCCAGAGCCTGCAGAATAATGAAAGACCCTCACCACCCCAATAACAGCCTGTTCCAGCTGCTGAGGTCAGGCAGACGCCTGCGAACCCCAGCTACTAGGACAGAGAGGCTTCGGCTCAGCTTCTTCCCCCAGGCCATCAGAGCCTTGAACAATGAACACTGAGTGCCACAGAACACTGAACTCTCCACACACAAGCACACATGAGCACACACACGCTCGCACACTAGCAGCCACTTTAACATGAGCAGGCACACACTCATGCTGCACATGCCCACACTTATGGCCACAAAGGAAGGGTCACTTTAAAAATAGTATAGCAACAGTAACAGTGTATTGCACTACCAAAGGACCTAGCATGTCCTACATGCTCTGTAAATAACTATGTACAGATACCGAGATGTCCCACTATGTTACCTGTTTATTGCAAAATGTTGTTTTATTGGATTCTATTATATGTTGTACTACTGTATTGCACATCGTTGCGGGCAAGACCACCCGCATTTCATTGTATACTTGTATGCCGTGACAAATAAAACTATTGACTTGACTTGAAATCAATTTCCCTGACACCACAGATCTCATCCACCTCGGCACTGGTCCTCCCGTCCTGCCATCTGACTCCCGCCACATACCTCAACATCTTCCGATCACAGCTCCTTAACACCACCTCTCACACATGGGGCATCTAAAATCCCTCACTCCCCTCAGATTTTCCAAACCTGAACATCTTTGGTAACACCATTTGTCACATTCTCTACACAGCACAGAGTTTACTCCCACTCCTCTTCCACAGACTCCACATGGGTATCTTCCTGACTGAATTCTCTCTTCTTACTCCCTGTTATCATCACCTTCGTCTTGTCGATATTTATCTTCATTCCCCTCTTCTTCATTCCATCCCTCCACTCAACAAACATTCTCCTCACTTCCTCCTCCGAATCGGAGTCATCATGTGATATCACTTTCAGTTACGAGTCATCATGTGATATCACTTTCAGTTACGAGTCATCATGTGATATCACCTCTTTCAGTTACACGTCATCATGTGATATCACCTCTTTCAGTTACAAGTCATCATGTGATATCACCTCTTTCTATTACAAGTCATCATGTGATATCACTTTCAGTTACAAGTCATCATGTGATATCACCTCTTTCAGTTACAAGTCATCATGTGATATCACCTCTTTCAATTATGAGTCATCATGTGATATCACCTCTTTTAGTTACAAGTCATCATGTGATATCACTTTCAGTTACGAGTCATTATGTGATATCACTTTCAGTTACAAGTCATCATGTGATATCACCTCTTTCAGTTACAAGTCATCATGTGATATCACCTCTTTCAGTTACAAGTCATCATGTGATATCACCTCTTTCAGTTACAAGTCATCATGTGATATCACACAGCTGGCCCTGTGGACAATAGAGGCCTTGCGCACACTGTGTGTGTAGTTCTCTGCCTTCCAACATGACAGCCTGTAGGCCGCATGTGTACATGGCAATGGAAGAGACAACAGTTGCTACACGTTTTATAATGTGGAACAGTAACATCATGCTTTCTCTATACCACTGCACATAAATTAGGCATTTTCTTATGAAAGTGATTACCAATCACTGCACCACTTGAGCCAGCCATACTGTAAGAACGAGAACTAGTACACTAACAGTCTGTGTTCAGGCGATAATGAAATGTAGTCCATATTGTACAGTTGTGGTATCTCCCTTTAGCGAGAGAGAGAGAGACGGTGTCTAGGTACTGATGCCATCGTGCGTAAATGGAAAGCTTTTACGCACCGCGCGCGTTCACTTAAGAAGAGGTTTAATTGTTGTGTTTTTGCATTGTCACACGACTCGCTGCTGAGCGCATAAGTAGGCTTCTCCTCAGACACCGAGTCTGTGGAGATGTAAGCGATGCGGTAATAGCTCATCACTACACAATAGAGGGCGTGCGTTCGAATGCTCAGCACATAGACTAAAGACGAGACGAACAGAGACGCCAATAACAACGCGCGCATCAATAAGACGTTTTGATGGGGATAGACTGCTTAATCAAGGTAGCCTTAAAAGTTGGGTTTACTGGATTTATGATACATAATCGGATGACTGTCCAATGGAGTACATCTAAAGGGAGAGACCTCTCAGCTTTTCCACCCAAAGGAAAACGGTTAAATTAAACATAAGGACAGCTGTTTTTTTCCTTCTTTCCAAATCGAGTACTTTTTCCATAATGGCTATTAACACTGATGCTGCTTTTGGAAAAGGCGCCCTGGTGGGCGAGAGGGAAGTTTCCCATCCCAGCGATTTCCAGGACACGGAGAAACTGTTGAGCACCACTACTGCCGAGTCCATCGGGCAGAGTAACGTCAAGCCGTCCGACACCTTCTCCCTCAACATCAGAGGGAGTATCCGCTCCCTCGACGCGGAACAGAATGGACACAGGTCGCCGCTCAAGTCCGGCTCTGTAGGGCAACTCGCGGCCACACCCTCCCCGACGCGACTCAGCTTGGGACCAGTGCCCTCCGTGGTGCCACCCGGCTCGGAGCCGCCGAGCTACCTCTGGCTCGCAGTGTTGTCCTGCTTCTGTCCAGCCATACCGATGAACGTGTTCGCGCTGTGGTACGCACATGTGGTAAGTGTTCCATTGGCACGCGTCAGATAAAAGTAAGAATTTTGTTCAAAATAACACACATCACTTATCTCATGGTGAAAGTGTTTGGCTGTGTGTATGATGTGTGCATGTTTGGCTGTTGCGTCTGCATAATTCCTTTACGAATATATCCCCCCCCCCCCCCCCCCGCCCCCCTCCATCCTTCTCTCTTCTCTTTAGTCAAAGTCTGTTCTCCAGACGGGAGATGTTGAATCAGCAAGGAGATATGGGCGTCTATCCATGCTGCTCAGCTGTGTTGCCATGGTAATGGGTGTGGCTGTAATCATCTTCATAGCCATAGGTATGTAAGCACAAGCACACACACTACAGACCATGTCAATATGAATCTGTGTCTTACTATTCTTTCCATCTCTCTCTTCTCTGTCTCATATAGGGACCCAAAAAAAATGAATGCAGTGATTTCCAAAGCTTATTAAACTTCGACTCATCTCCAAAGTGCACTGAGGCCGGGATGATGACAACACTGCTTTCAAGATGAACAAGCACAGCATCACCAAAGATACTGACTTCTAGAACAGCCAAATGGACTAGAATAGCTACTGTACATCGTTCAAATAATTTCTGCTAAGAACTTAAGAGGAGAAACTCGAAAGTCACCGTCGCTCCTCTTCACGTTCACGCAAGACTTTCTCTCAGTGGTTTTCACTTTTCCAAACTATCCCCCTCCTTCACCACCAAACTCAGGAAATGGCTGATCAAAGGGTTAAAGGAAACAGCGGAGGGGGACAAAGAAAAACGAGAATTAAATGTACCTATTCATGGCGTATATATTAATTGATGGCAGGTATTGGTCTGATAACAGGCTAAAGTAGTCTCCCCACACTTGGTATCTGGGAAGAAGCTAGTTGATGACATTGCAATTATGTTTAAATAACCACGTAACATCATCATTGGTGGGGAAGATGCGATTATATAAATTAGATCACATTATTTAACTTCCCATCCCATCCATTAAGTGTACCCCCCCCCCCCCCCCCCCATGAGTTTTTTTATTAAATAAAATGGCATGGCCAAAATTCTAAATATCGGTACCTAGTATCGGAATTAAACATTTGCACTTATATGCGGTCATCAAAATATCTGTACAGTTCTAGTGCTTCTGTACAGCTATCAATTTGAAAACCTACCAGTGCCTGCTGTTTTATCTTCACTGTTACTACCGTGTCTCATCCTATATAGATTTTTTTATGATGTGTAAGTTTATGGCATTAAGAATGACGTGGCTGTGGGAAAGTTTGTCAAGGTTGATTTCATATACTCATATACATCTAAATGCAAAATAGTGTAATATGCGTGTAAAGATTTACCACAATGACTCCCTGAGGCGTGTCATAAGCTTGAGACAGCTTGCTTTGCGTGGTAAAGAAATGACACTACTATGTAACGTTACCCCGACTTCTAAACCCCTTGTTTAACCTCTACTGAACTGCTTGGAGTAGAAGATCTCTTAACATCATTTGTTTACAATGTAAAGTTACTAAAGGGAGTGTTTTTTCCTGTATGCACTGTTGATGGTACTCTGTTGTTCTCCTCTTTCTACAATGATACTGTATGACTGGGTTACTGTGCCATATTTTTGCATGTCTGAAATAAACTTGAACAAGCATGAGGAACTTGTATGTGTGAATTCATCAACTTTTTATTAGAGGCATCGCAGAAACCATATAAAAATGTTGACAATATTATACAGACAAATTATTACTTCATACATCTAGAGGGACTTTATTTTATACAATAAGACTATGTGGAACAATATACAAATTCCCAAATAAAAAAAAAATTGTATCATAATTGAAATAAATAATCAAAACTGTCTCTCCCTACCCACATACTGCTCAAACTACTATAGGATACCTGATCTAGCGCCAGTACTCATGTCACTATAACTTATGAGTCAATCTGGTCTAAGATCACACTTTTAAGATGCAAGATTAATACAGGCCCAGGTCCTCCCTTGAACTCCCTGAATCCCATCCTTGTCAAGAGAATGTCAAAATATCAGACAAGAATTCTTAAACTTAACAACTTAACTTAACTTAAACCAACATTGGTCACTTAAAGTAGACTACTTCACTGAGAATAGCTGTACATGATAACCAGACACTTTAGAGGAAACTAGCAAGATAGGTCATGATCAGCAGTTGCTTTCTAGACAAATGAAAGACTTAGTTTGGCCCCATTTGAAGCTTTAAACAGATTCACTGGACTTGGGATATAGTCTTAAAAAAAGTGTAATGTTTCCTTGTAAATTTTCTTTGGAAATGGAGATGGCTTCCCTCTTTCAAAAGAAGAACGGTCTATCAAACGAACCTTTCTGTCAAATTACCCGGCAAATCAGTGGAAGGTATAAAGAAGCAGGAGGATTGTGCAGACTCCAATCACTCCGCCGAGGATGAAAGTGTCCCGCCTCTTGCGCAAATTGATTCGCTGAATCAGGCTGTTGATGGCCGGGAAACGATCTGTAGAGCAAGGAAGCATGGTGAAGGAAAAAGTGGGAAGAACGACTTGTGTATGATTTATGATTGTAAAACCATATCATGAGATCATGCTTTTATTAGCTACGACCAAGCAGCTGGTATAGTAAGTCCGTCCCCCTGTTTCTTGGTCAGTCCTGAAAATGTACATTTTTTTTATGTACATGATAATACATTTAGTTAGAGTGCCAATGCATCGCAATAAATAATCACACCAGTTGGCCTGATGGTGGCGCTATAATCGAAGGTCAAAATGTAAACATTTTAAAAACCATGATATTTAAACCGTAAGTCGTAGGATTCTGTACACTCATACAGCTATACTCCTCCTATAACTTTGCCAATATGACCACCCATGTCCTCCATATTGGATTTTTTAAAGTTAAATATTAAAATAACTTCTCCCCCCTAGTACTCCAAGGTTGTCCACACGATTTTCATGGAAACTTGCTGTGTGGCGTCTGAGAAGAAACATCGGTCATGGTGCGATTCTGATCGTTGGCATATGAAACCCATATGATTCCCAATATGACCACGACATCCAATTTAATTTGTGAAAAACAGGAAACAGTAAACAGGAAGTGAAGTGTTACTCGTGAGCACTTTGTTTGATTTGCGCCGAACTTCACACACGTGACTTTCCTCCGTGATGAGGAAGAGGTGTGTCAAACTTCAAAGCAGACGGGGGAGAAAAAATTATGAAAGACAGCTCTGTGTGATTTTGTAAAGACAGTTAAAAAGGATACTGGCCAAGGTGGTGACTCTGGTCTGAATGGACTTGAACATCCCACGCTGAAACATCAAGTTCTCTTTGGTAGCCATGGCAATACTGGGGGAGAGAGAAGGGGAGGGATTATGTACCATATGAAAGGTTTCATAGCACAACACATCAGAGTGAAAAGTCAAAATGTATGAAGGTCTCTTTTGACCTCACAGTGTGTGCATGTGAAAGAGACTATGACAGAGAGAAGACAACAAAGCTTACCTTATTGTGTTGTCGATAAGCCTGTCCGAGCTGTCAACGTGAAAAGTTGGGAGAGAGAGACAGGAAGGGTGGGGGGGGGGGGATCAAGTTAGCCTTTTCAGTACTTAGGCGCAAGTGTGACTTCAACTAAATATTTCAGATAGTGTCAAATACATAATTTTTCTCTGGGCTGACGAGAGAGTAATAAATATTACTACGTAGGCAAAACCACACAGCTCTCCAGTCCAATTATCGTAAAAGGGGCACTTCCTCCGAGTCCAGGGAGACTGGGGAAATGTGGCAGTTAATGGAGGATTTTTGGGAACACTGGGTTCTGATGGGTCCCCCCCCCCCCCATCTAGCTAATTCATCTCCAGGATTAAAATGGGCTCTACGTGTCTAAAGTGAGAGATACTGTACATTCCAGAATGACAATGTTTTCCCATATATAACTTTTTTTTTTACCTTGTCCCCCTGAATGTGAGAGAAACCATTCAGACACTCGTTCATTTGAATTAACACAGGTGGAAGACATTAAGTATCTACATATTCACAGCATTTTCATTACGCGTCATGCGAACCAATATGGCACAATCAATGCCACAGCTCATTGGCCACAGTTGTAGTCTGGGTAAAGCAAATTCCCCTAACACTATAACAAAGCAAATTCCCCTAACACTATATAACAACTACAGCACATTAGCATGGTTCTTCCAGAGTTGATAGTAGCTCAAAAGTGTAGCATAGCAAAGCTAATGCTAAACCTTTTTATGTATGTGAATGGAAAATGCTAAAACAAATAGCGCCATACTCCCGGAGGTATAATTAAACAAAAATGCAGATTTGAGTGGTCTAACCTAATTAGCTAGTTAGTCAATTAGTCAACCTTTCTAACCAAGTAGGGTCCATTTGATAGATTTGGTAGGTTACAGCAAAACATTTTAGTGATTGAATGTGAAAATAAAATGGCACTTGAGCTGAAAGGGAGCCGTCAATCAAGTGTGATCTAACCACGCCCCCACAATCGTGAGATGTGGTCTGAGCAGCCAGATGAGCTGTTTTTGAGCTGGGTTTTTACAATAGTTAACGTTTTTAATCTTTCAAATTTGGCTGGGTGGTTAATAACATATTTTTCTGTGGTGTGACAAACTAGGAACACTTTCCCCTGATTTAATGATAAATCAACTGTTATTTGAGTGTCGTTTTCCGACCAAGATGTCTGCGATGTTAATAGCAAGACATAGCCTAAACACAGACGGACTGTGTTTACATGAGCTGCCATAAGCTTTAATGGGGATAACCGGTGGAATAAAAAGACAAAGCCTTTAGTCCAGAGAGGCTGAGCATCTATGGGCAGCAGCAGCAGCAGTAAGCATCCTGACGGACTCCACTGGAGACCAGAAATCAATACCGCTCTCTCTCCTTCCTCCAGCCATCCATCTCTCGGGCTCTCCATCTACTGTCATCCTTCTCCTTCTCTCTCTTGTTATCTATCCATCATCCACTTTATTTCTTCAACATTACGCCCCCCCCCCCCTCCCCCTAAAATGTCCCAAAATTCTCTTTTTTCCATCAGTTTCCTCTCCACTCTTTTCAAGGCAGGCTGATGTGAGTAATGATATGCCCATTAAATCGTAGACATGCATGTGTGCATGCACCCCCCACAAACACACCTACCTACACACACACCAGAGTGCCCACCACTCTGACTAAAAACAAAACAAACTAAAACGTCCTCAAATTTCTCCAGTCTTTGAGCCCAATTTGTGCTAAAATTTGGTCGACCTCAATTTGCGGTGTTGATTTACTGGTTACTGTAAACTTCAAGCAGCTACACCACTGCTGCACCGGCCGTTCCGCGTAGGGTTTATTGGTCCCTGTGAATCTAACATAATGCCGGCCATAATAATTTAACGTAATGGACTCAAATGCATCTTACACAATTCATCATATTCACACACTGGCCATTTTGCTCTTATGTCATACTCAGAATAGAAGAGCAGAGTTTAGAAAATGCAACCAGTTAGTTTTCATCTGAACATAATTGATGAGACCATAGATTTTCTTGTAGGTTAAACAAGTAGTTTATTACAGTGTTGATTTATAAGTGGGTTTCTGACCCAGTACTCACTTCCTCAGATGCTCATGTTCCTTAAGGAAGACCTCAGTCCTTCTGTTATTCACCCCTGAGCCACTCTTATAAGACCTGAATGAGAAGAGACAGACGGAGAGAGATAAGAGACAGAGAGGGGTGGGGTGGGGGGGAATCAATCCATTTCAGAATGAGTTTTAACTACTTGCCAAATAAGTGCTTGAGCCAATTTACGTTTCTGCTATTTTAAGTATTTCATTAAGTGATGACCTTGTGTTAAAAAAAAGAAGGGTATCAGGTGTATGTATATATGATATTTAACACAGGGGTTCACTTTCATGATAAAGGCTGAGGCTGGTCAAAGGATACAGTACAGGAATGTTAAAAGATTATGTTCTGGCAGCACGTTTCATAGCTATAAGATATAAATCCAATGACACGGCTACCATTGACACAAATTTGGTAAATATTGTATGGACCCACATTGAGTTAGATTAAAAGACATTATTAAGTTTCATGATGATTGGACAAACCAGAGTTATGACCAATTGACTGATCTCAAGCCCTGCCTTCTTTTTTTTTATCTACTTTTTCTCCCATTTTTCTATTTTTCTCCCATCCCCAATTTCGTATTGTCCAATTCTACCCTCCCCTGTCTCGAACGCTGTTAGGCCATGCCTCCCACAGGCCGGCTGCAATGTGGACGAAGCCTTGCATCACGTGTCCCCTCCGGTACACGAGGAGGCAGCCGTCGCATCCTTTCACCTGCACAGCACAATCTCTCAGTGGCGAGGGTCTGCGTGGGAGGGACACGCCGCCCCCGTTGCTTCCTGATTCTGCTGCGCAGGCGCACCAACCGACCTGTAGGAGTCGCTGTCCACAACGTCCGATCCCCACCTACCAGCTTTCCACTCCTAACACCGCCAATTGTGTTAGTATGAGCGACCAGCCAAGCTGGTAGCAATGCAGAGAGCTGGGCTCGAACACAGCATCTCCTGCATTAGTGGCGAGCGCCTTGCCCACTGCGCCACTTAGCCGCCCCGCCCTGCCCTCTTTTCTTGATCCTCCAAGCAACAGTTATGATTGGAGAATCAAGAAAAGTGGACAGGTTCTGAGATAGGTCCATTCTGTAACCACATTCTGTAACCAGCTACACTAACTTGCAAGTTCATTGGTCATTGCTACTAAAGAAACACTTGTTTTCATTGGTCATTGCTACTAAAGAAACACTTATTTTTCTATTCAGGCTATATAGTGTTTGTCTACCTACTTTGGCTATGTACTACCAAGTTTGGTGCTGTAGGTAAAACATTTCGAAAGCGTCTATTGAGTTTTGACTGACAGGGAGGCGAGTATAAAATTACATGGTGACATTAACATTTCACAATAATCAATTTATGACTGAATTAAAACACCATCGTACTGTATCTTTGGGTAAGGTTGATGTACATCTAAAGGGTGAACTGTTCCTTTAAAAAAGGACATTCATTTAAGCTATTTTATCAAGACGTTGGACACCACTAATTAAGGGTGGCCTTCAAATAAGTGAAAGCAAACAATTTCTTCAGATGAGACTAGCTAACCAAAACTAGTGAGATAACAGTGCCTCAATTATTCATGTGATTCTTAGGACTCTGTAGTGCGATGATTCAAAGCATGTGTTGTGTCTGTGTCTATTCATGTGGGATTGCCTATCTGCCTCTCCGTTGTCCTGCAGAGCGCAGGCGCACACACTTTACATCAACAATGCTGAATGATTTCTCCGGCTGTTATGTACAAATGGAGGGAGATAAGACAGAATCCTGGGATACAGAGCTATAATGCAGTACTCTCTAACATCCAGTCTACAAAGTCACACGCCCCATATCCAGAGTGCACACCCACTACTGGTCAGAGCTTTGACTTTCAGAATAATGATAAGGATTAACAGTTACCCGCAATAGGAAAGTGCATCGCCACACAAGTCGATCAGCAGGCATATCACATTACTATGAATGTTTTTCACAGTGCATAGTTCATTACTATTTGATGGATTTGCATAACATTGGGGGGGGGGGGGGGGGGGGGAATCTTCACCAAGTTGTGTAGCGATTGTGCACTCACTTAAGAGTTATATACCATTGTATAATATACCATGCCACCCATATATGCTCGACACAATCAAACTTCATACTTTGACCAATACATGGTCCTAGAGCATATACAGTAGGCTAAACCAAATTTCTAATTGAATTTGGTCTTTACCATTGTAATGGCCCTTATTGATGAATATTATATATATAAGAATATAAGTACGTTCAAAATTCAGCTGCGAGGGTCCTCACTCACACCAAACCATGGCAGCACAAAGGCCCTAAAAACAAGACTACAAACATCACAAAACAAACTGGTCAGACTTAGGCCTGCCACGATAACACATTTTGCTGGGCGATTAATTGCCCCCGAAAATATCGCGATAAGCGATATTATTGCGACCGGTTAGAGAATTTTTTTTTGGAGAAATTTATTTCCCAAAACTTTTATTTTGAAGCCCACCGCTCCGTCTTTTCCGGTGTTTAAGACTTTTATTTTGAAGCCCACCGACCGGACCGGAAGTATTGTTGTGATTATTTCAGGTACTTTTTGGGTACCAGAAAAGTCACGTGAAACACTGCAGACCACTGAATAGAGACGCGTCTCTAGGATTTCATAATCATTATGTTTGCAGCAGGCACAAGTGCAATAAACAAAGGATACAGTCACTGTGTATTCTGCCTCATTTATTGATTAAACAAAACCGACATCAACACAATTTGCCACCGAGCGGAGAGTTTAGTCTCGCAAAAAGATCGCTGACTTGTTAAGGCTTGTTGTTAGGTTAGGTGCTAATGTTGTGCTAGCGTTTTAGCATGGCTATCGTACATAGCGTGATCAATAGAACTCGCTATTGATTGTTTGTATGTATGAGTAACGTTAATGCTAGTAGAATAGACACAACGTGAGGTAATCACCATCCATTTTAAACCGGTTATTACCTAATGCTAACGTTAGCAAATAGACGCGACTGGTAACGTTACAGCTTGTTAGCCTAATGCTCGTTAACGTTAGCATAGACAGCCTAGCTAACGTTAACGCTTGTAGAATAGACACAATGAGAGGTAACGTTAGCGTTAGCAGAATAGACACAACGAGGGTCTCGTTAATGTTGTTATTGATTGATTGATTGAAAACTGTGTTTACTCTGTTTGTATGAGTAACGTTAATGCTAGTAGAATAGACACAATGAGGGGTAACGTTAGCCCCACGGAGCTCCGGTGCTGTGCTCTGTAGTAAAGCCAGCGGCCCGCCTCCCAACACGGACAGTGACTGACAAGGGGCACTGGGTCCGCCTCATTAAAACAAACGCGCAAATAGCAATTAATCGCGCCCGTCAAAATCATTGCATTCATTTTAATTATCGCGGCAATTAATCGATTTATTGCTTATCGCGGCAGGCCTAGTCAGACTACTGCTTGGCCTTACTCCTAAAACCCACCTCACCCCTGCCCATTTTGACAACCTAGGATGGCTTAGAGTAGACGACAGAGTACAGCAACTTGCAATGGGCCTGGTCTACAAGATACACTACACCACTAAGATACCCATGTACATGTCAAAATACTTCCCAAAGGTCAGTGAATACCACGACCACAACACCAGAGGGAGTTCCACAAATCATGTTCAACTCAGATTCGGTTCAAACAAGGGACTAAACATGTTTCGCAATTATGCCACAATAGGGCTGTCTTAACACTTTGATTGCCTAAGGCTAAATTCATGATATACCATAGGTTGCCAGCTCTATTTGTCTATGGATAAGTTCCCCTTCTTTGCAGGGCTATAACTTTTTAAATTCTATTGCTAAATTGCCATTATTAGGGCCCATTCAATGTCCTATATGTATTGTTCAGGGTGTATGAACGTTAAACTTTTTCATTCACATATTCATACTAAAATATGATCTAAAGTATAAGTATGTTTTCATCTCTTTCTGCAGCTTTCTCCAGAACGTGATTTATAGCCCCAAATGCATTATATTGATGATCAAATACAGTTTGATAGCAATCGGCGCGATATAAAAAAATCCAACTGGACGGACTTCTGGAAGTTACTACACATCATCTGATGTTGACCGGATGGGCGAGGGGGCGTTTATAATTCCGTGGGCAGCGTTATACCATTCATCTAATGTGGGTCAAATGTTCATCAGATCAGTTAGTATAGAAGACATTGAAAAATAACGCTGAATCTTACCGTATCTTCCTCGCGCCGTTGGAGTATACATTTTCCTATTATGGGATGTTGGAATACCCGGTCCATTTCCAGGTTGTATAATGGTATATACGTCCAAATCATGTTGTTTATCGAGTTATTGGCAACGGATCGCTATGTATTGTGACGAGCTAGAGTGCCGGGACATATACCGAGTGCCCGGAAGTAATATGGTTGAACAGCACATCGTCCAAGTAACTTCCTGTTTGGCGATTGCGCCGATCGGCCACCAGATGGCGCTCTTGAACCGCTAGAGGGTTCAGTGGGGCTTTTTGGTGGGTCTCAGGCCAGCAGATGGGAAATATGAATCCGATCACAGATTTTTGAAATATTGATATCAAAGACGAGTTACGGCGTCTTCGGCAACTTGAGCATGGCGGGGAAGGACGCCTAAACTCGTCTTCTGGCAGTTAAAGTGTTAAATACTTCGAAGCTTCGTGGGATTCGAATATGAAAATAAAATTCGATTATTAAAAATATATATATATATGATTATGTATTCCCCTCCCCCGCTAAATCAACTCTGCCTCTCTTTGTTAATTACAACAAGCACTGTTTGTTATTTAAGATGAGGTTGGACTCAGCACTGACAGATTTGTGTTCATTGTGCTGCTTTTATAAAGCCTCAAATGACGGCTTACAATATTTCATGAAAGCAAAGTGTTTTGTTTGTCTAAGATTTAAAAAGGTTTAAACTTTACAGCACTGACAAAGTTGAACAAAGTGCTGTTCTCACAACATAAAAAAAATTAAAAATATTTTAATTCCAAAAGATAAATCGAAGGTCAGCCCTATGCCACAATAATGTGGACCCACAGCCGTAAAAGAATGTGAATCCCTACCCTCCTTCAAAACCGCACTCAAAAGAGCACCTACGGGTGGCTGCAATTAGAAACTGGCCCGGTAAATGTCTGCCTTCTCCTACGATGCTCCATACACATGGAATAAGCATTCCCGTCATTCATGGAGTTTAAAGGCATTGCACTTGACCTATGTACTGAATCATGTAATTGTTTTTAATCCATCATTGTAGTAATTGTAATTCATTGTAATTAATAACCGTTATGATATTTGTGTCCTTTGTTAACTCGTCATCACTGTAAATGAGGGAAACCTCAGTGCTTTCACAAGTATAAATAAAGGTTTGAAACGTTTTTGTGTCTTTTATTTCGAAAGCCTGTCTGGAACGCTGAGCGCAAGAAAATGTTTTTTTTCAGCAGTGAAACGGTGAAGTAGGCATTGTGGTGAAGTAGACAGCAGCACGGTGAAGTAGGCAGCGTGGTGAAGTAGGCAGCCGCATGGTGAAGTAGGCAGCAGCATGGTGAAGTAGGCAGCATGGTGAAGTAGGCAGCGTGGTGAAGTAGGCAGCAGCATGGTGAAGTAGGCAGCAGCATGGTGAAGTAGGCAGCATGGTGAAGTAGGCAGCAGCATGGTGAAGTAGGCAGCGTGGTGAAGTAGGCAGCAGCATGGTGAAGTAGGCAGCGTGGTGAAGTAGGCAGCAGCACGGTGAAGTAGGCAGCAGCATGGTGAAGTAGGCAGCATGGTGAAGTAGGCAGCAGCATGGTGAAGTAGGCAGCATGGTGAAGTAGGCAGCAGCACGGTGAAGTAGGCAGCATGGTGAAGTAGGCAGCATGGTGAAGTAGGCAGCAGCACAGTGAAGTAGGCAGCATGGTGAAGTAGGCAGCAGCATGGTGAAGTAGGCAGCAGCATGGTGAAGTAGGCAGCAGCATGGTGAAGTAGGCAGCAGCACAGTGAAGTAGGCAGCAGCACAGTGAAGTAGGCAGCATGGTGAAGTAGGCAGCAGCATGGTGAAGTAGGCAGCAGCATGGTGAAGTAGGCAGCATGGTGAAGTAGGCAGCAGCATGGTGAAGTAGGCAGCAGCATGGTGAAGTAGGCAGCATGGTGAAGTAGGCAGCAGCATGGTGAAGTAGGCATCAGCATGGTGAAGTAGGCAGCATGGTGAAGTAGGCAGCAGCACGGTGAAGTAGGCAGCATGGTGAAGTAGGCAGCAGCATGGTGAAGTAGGCAGCAGCATGGTGAAGTAGGCAGCAGCACGGTGAAGTAGGCAGCAGCATGGTGAAGTAGGCAGCAGCACGGTGAAGTAGGCAGCAGCATGGTGAAGTAGGCAGCATGGTGAAGTAGGCAGCAGCACGGTGAAGTAGGCAGCATGGTGAAGTAGGCAGCAGCACGGTGAAGTAGGCAGCATGGTGAAGTAGGCATCAGCATGGTGAAGTAGGCATCAGCATGGTGAAGTAGGCAGCATGGTGAAGTAGGCAGCATGGTGAAGTAGGCAGCAGCATGGTGAAGTAGGCAGCAGCATGGTGAAGTAGGCAGCATGGTGAAGTAGGCAGCATGGTGAAGTAGGCAGCATGGTGAAGTAGGCAGCAGCATGGTGAAGTAGGCAGCAGCATGGTGAAGTAGGCAGCAGCATGGTGAAGTAGGCAGCAGCACGGTGAAGTAGGCAGCAGCATGGTGAAGTAGGCAGCATGGTGAAGTAGGCAGCAGCATGGTGAAGTAGGCAGCAGCACGGTGAAGTAGGCAGCAGCATGGTGAAGTAGGCAGCAGCATGGTGAAGTAGGCAGCAGCACGGTGAAGTAGGCAGCAGCATGGTGAAGTAGGCAGCACGGTGAAGTAGGCAGCAGCATGGTGAAGTAGGCAGCAGCACTGTGAAGTAGGCAGCAGCATGGTGAAGTAGGCAGCAGCATGGTGAAGTAGGCAGCAGCATGGTGAAGTAGGCAGCAGCACGGTGAAGTAGGCAGCAGCATGGTGAAGTAGGCAGCAGCATGGTGAAGTAGGCAGCAGCATGGTGAAGTAGGCAGCAGCACGGTGAAGTAGGCAGCAGCATGGTGAAGTAGGCAGCAGCATGGTGAAGTAGGCAGCAGCATGGTGAAGTAGGCAGCACGGTGAAGTAGGCAGCGTGTATTTGTTGAGCTTTTCAAACTGGAGTCGGACCCTTTACTTATAAGAATCAACAGGCTTGTCAGAAAGAGGCCGATGGCTGCATGGCTGTTTTGTGGGGTGATTCGGACAAATTAACAGAAAACCGCCACCCTGCTCAAGTTGCTAGACAAACAATACCACTTACCCTTAGCTGCCAGAGGTGTACCCCTCCTGCTGACTTGTACACAATTTGTAAGAGTCAGCTAAATGACTAAATGTAGATGAGTATAGTAAATTATAAGTCTATTGTTGTGGGCAAATTGCATGTTTACTTGGCCCCATTGTCATGTCAGAAGATGCAACAATATTTTCTATTGGTGCACTGCACATGTGGGTGTCGTTTCTTGTTTCTTATTTACTTTCAGTAGCAGCACCTAGGTGTTGTCTGTGCTCCAGACACTGTGGTTCAGTAGCAGCACCTAGGTGTTTAGGGCTGCACGATTTTGGGAAATAATCTAATTGCGATTATTCTGACAGATATTGCGATTGCGATTTGCGATGCGATTATAACATATTTAAAAAGAAATTTACAAGAAGAATGTTGCTGCTTTCTGTAGTCGGGTCCCAACTGCAAAATTACTGTATTACCCTGTATTATACACTTTTACTATCATGTAGACTATTCTGCTTTGTGTTTACATGTGATGTATTGTATACATGCACATTTATTATGTTCTTGTGTGATGTATCGCACATTTTATTGCTGTGTGATGTATTGCAAATGTTATTGCTGTCATCTTGGCCAGGTCTACCTTGCAAAGGAGATCTTGTATCTCAATGGGACTTCCTGGTTAAAAAAAAAAAAAAAAAAAAAAAAATTAATTGCAGGCTTGGCGATTTGATAATTGCATCATTCCAAATCGCGATTTCGATTAAAAAACGATTAATCGTGCAGCCACTGTTGTCTGTGCTCCAGACACTGTGGTTCAGTAGCAGCAGCTATAGGTGTTGTCTGTGCTCCAGACACTGTGGTTCAGTAGCAGCACCTAGGTGTTGTCTGTGCTCCAGACACTGTGGTTCAGTAGCAGCACCTAGGTGTTTAGTTGTCTGTGCTCCAGACACTGTGGTTCAGTAGCAGCACCTAGGTGTTGTCTGTGCTCCAGACGCGTGTTGCTTTCTAACAGCGGAGGAGTGCAAGAATGTGACAATTTGACCATGTGACCGCGGCAACGCGGGAGAGCGGCAGTGCGGAAATAGGCTGTCTATTGCCATTCTCTAAGACAAACGCTAACCTTAACCAGCTCCTTAACAGCGCCTAAACTTAACCGTTCTAACCTTAACCAACTCCGAAACAATGCCTAACCTTAACCTTAACCATGCCTAACCTTAACCTTAACCATAGAAAGAATATTGCCATTCTCTCTAAGACAAACTCTAACCTTAACCAGCTCCTTAACAGCGCCTAAACTTAACCGTTCTAACCTTAACCAACTCCGAAACAATGCCTAACCTTAACCATGCCTAACCTTAACCGGCGAAAGAATACATGTTAAAAAAAAAATTTGATGGGATTCGAACTTGTCAACAACGGACCGCAGGACCGCTGCGCTGCCAGGTGAGCTGAGCTTCGAATGAAAATCATGGCGGATTAGGGCGGTTACATAATGCCGCAAGCTCTGCCGCTCCGCTCCGCGGCAGAGCTCCGCTGTTATTAAGCAATAGGCGCTCCAGACACTGTGGTTCAGTAGCAGCACCTAGGTGTTGTCTGTGCTCCAGACACTGTGGTTCAGTAGCAGCAGCTAGGTGTTGTCTGTGCTCCAGACACTGTGGTTCAGTAGCAGCACCTAGGTGTTGCGACCTGCCAATCAGCACCCTCTCTGTGTTCATCCTCTGTCCTAATATAGTGGATACGTTTTTCGTCTCGACAACCCATATCGCCACGTGGAGCAATATTTTGTCACACACCTAGTCCAGTTTAATGGCAGATTGTGTTGGCACACAGAGGGGCAATAAATGGACAATGTGTTTGCTGCATATGCTGATGTAGTATAATGCATAATGACTGGAATAAGCAAGCAACATGCATTATTTAAATCATGTTGGAACATGGACTTTAGCCTGATAGATGAGTATTAGGCCGAATCACCAAGAGCAACGAAACGGCCTACAGGAGAGAGGTTGACAACCTGGCAAAGTGGTGCCAGGAGAACAACCTCTCCCTCAATGTGGAAAAAGCTAAAGAGCTGGCCATAGACTACATGAGAGGGGGAGAGAAGATGAACCCCATCACCATCGACGGGGCTGCAGTGGAGAGAGTCGGCTGTTTTAAGTTTCTCTGTGTCCACATCACCGACAAACTCACCTGGGACGTCCACACTAATCATGTGGTAAAGAAGGTCGAACAACGCTTCTACCACCTCAGGAGGCTGAAGAAGTTCGGCATGACATCCAAGATCCTGAAGGCGTTCTACAGAGGGACAACAGAGAGCGTCCTGACGGGGTGCATCACCGCCTGGAGGGGGAACTGCACCGACCTCAACCTCAGAGCGCTGAGCAGAGTCGTGAGGACAGCCCAAAAGATCTGTGGATGTGAGCTTCCCTCCATCCATGGAAATCTATGAGAGCCGGTGCATTAAAAAAAGCCGGAAAATGATCAAGGACCTTAACCACTCCAACCACGGACTGTTCCAGGTGATGCGGTCTGGAAAGCGCTACTGCAGCCACACAGCCAGAACCAACCGGCATAAACAGAGCCCATTGAGACAGACCGAGCCACTTTGGTCTTTCACTCACTTCCTTTAACTGGTGACTGGACTGTGTTTATGAGACTTCCTACACCAGGGCAATTAGCTCAGTTTTACCTCCATCCACCACCCTGCTCTAGGTCTCTCTCTTTACCTCCATCCACCACCCTGCTCTAGGTCTCTCTCTTTACCTCCATCCACCACCCTGCTCTAGGTCTCTCTATTTACCTCCATCCACCACCCTGCTCTAGGTCTCACTCTCTATGTACCTCCTTCCTAGACCAACCACCATCCCTTCTCCCTCTCTCCTCTCGTTGTGCTTCTTCTTTTCTCTGTGCAACATTCACTTGTGTTTACAATCTCTCTCTCTCACTCTCTATCTCCCTTAACCCCCCCCCCCCCTCTCTCTCTCTCAGTCCTGCCTGAATGAAAGCCTTGTGGTCTGATTTACTGTAGAAGCCACTTAGGAGACATCCCAAGAGAAAGAGGGGGGAGTGAGAGAGAGAGAGAGAGAGAGAGAGAGAGAGAGAGAGAGGGGGGGGGGGGTGGGGAGAGAGACAAAAGAGAGGGAGAGAGAAAGAGAGAGAGAAGGAAAGAGAAAGGAAAAGGATAAAGAAGATGATAAAAGGGAGGAATTACAGGGTGGGGAAATGATACAATGAAGATGGCATCCCTGCCCCCTACTGGTAATGGCCAACATAACAGAGACTTGGACATAAGAATAGCCAACACAAGCAGCAAACGAGGCCCTGGTCAGACCGTGCAATCACATTAAATAAATAGGTTGTGCCAAGTCTTGGTGTGGATTTACATTAGCAGTCTGGATTTTTAAATGATGCGACACTTGGCCTCGCCCCCCTGGCTCAAAAAACCCTATTTAACTAGAAAGACGATGATCTTTTGCAATTAGAAAAACATTTGATGAGCTTTAACCCTTGTTGGCATTGGTACTTCTGCTTAAAACTATCAGTAATTCGGTATGTATTTTGGCAAAAAAAAGGGGTGAACTATTCCAGCGAAATCTATTATTCAAGCTAAAAAATATGTTCTCATATTAGTTTGGACAACAATGACCTGGCAAAGTAGATTGGAGTTTAGGGGTCCAATAACTGAATCCTTCAGACCAAGAACCATATACTGTAAATGTCTATTTTAAGTCAAATAATGTTTTCAGATCGAATTAACTCAAGACTGTAAATTATTTCCACTCATAGTTAAATATGGTATTATCGGGTGATGCATCACATTCATGCTACAAGTGGACAGTACTATTAGAGCAGCTCTGAACTCTCGCACCACCGCTTACAACCTGGGCAGAGAGTCAGGAAACATGGAGGAGTATAAGGCTTCAGTCTATACTCTACGCAAGGCTGTTAAACTTGCTAAGAGGACATATGCTGACAAACTGGAGACACAAATGGCACAAAACGACACAAGAGGCTTATGGCGGGCCGGGGACTGAAGACAATAACTGACTACAAAGTCAGCGCCCCCTCAATGGGGAGCGACAACGCCTCCCTCGCGGACAAGCTCAACTCTTTCTACGCTCGGTTTGGTGTAGACAGTGGCGCTGCTAGCTCTCCGGCTAGTGACGTCACTGGCGCGCCGGCTGTTGTGGAGGGGGGGGGGGCAACCGCGGGGGGGCGGGGACGCTCTCTCGTTGTCGGAACACAGTGTGAGAAGAGCATTTATGCAGGTGAACACCAGGAAGGCTGCTGGCCCAGATGGTATAACAGGACGCATACTTAAGTCCTGTGCCAACCAGCTAGCCCCAGTGTTCACCGACATATTTAATCAATCCCTGGCGGAGTCAGTGGTCCCTGCCTGCTTCAAGATGTCTACCATCATCCCTGTACTGAAGAAACCCTCCCCAACATGTCCAAATGACTACAGACCGGTGGCACTCACCTCTGTGGTCATGAAATGTTTCGAGAGGCTGGTCAAGGACCACATTTGTGCCTCCCTCCCCAGTGATATGGACCCTATGCAATTTGCATACAGGACAAACAGGTCCACTGACGACGCGGTCTCCCAGGTACTGCACAGCACCCTCTCTCACCTTGACCGTCAGAAGGGGGGCTATGTGAGACTGTTGTTCATTGACTACAGCTCAGCGTTCAACACCATAGTCCCCACCAGACTGGTGGACAAGTTGATCGAGCTGGGTCTGAGCTCCGCCCTGAGCGCCTGGGTACTGGACTTTCTGAGCGAAAGACCCCAGGCGGTCAGGGTGGGGGGGTCAGACCTCCAACACCATCACCCTGAGCATCGGGTCCCCCCAGGGCTGTGTTCTGAGCCCCCTGCTGTACTCACTCTACACACACGATTGTGTGGCCAAGTTCAGCTCCAACTCCATAGTGAAGTTCGCAGACGACACATGAGCGGGCACACACTCATGCCGCACTCACCCACACTTATTGCCAAAAGGAAAGGCCACTTTAAATTAGTATAGCAACAGTAACAGTGTATTGCACTACCAAAGCTACCTAGCATGTCCTATATGCTCTGTAAATAACTATGTACAGATACCGAGATGTCACACCATGTTACCCGTTACCTGTTATTGCACAATGTTGTTTTTATTGGATTCTATTATATGTTGTACCACTGTATTGCACATCGTTGCGGGCAAGACCACCCGCATTTCATTGTATACTTGTATGCCGTGACAAATAAAACTCTTGACTTGACTTGTTATTTGGATTGACTTGGTTACTCATCTGAAGGGTTCAATTAATTGAGCTCAGACATATTTGTCTTAGCTTTGAGCTTTTTTCAGTTGAATAACTTAACTTTTAATATTGTAGATTTCTTTCTTCAATTTCACCCTTAGAATAATATAGATTTGTTTTTATGAGCAGAATATATTTATTTTTTATACGTCAGACCCAGAGGGCTGGCCTACAATACCGAATATGTGAGTGTCATAGCCTACTGAGCATGTGAGCCACACAAACTCATGAAACAGCATGAAATAAATGTCAACTTTGGTTATGGCTACATAAAGTGAGATGCATGTCATGTTAACTTATCACTGAAGTGTAATGCATTTCTGACATTAGCTAACTCTACATTCAATCTGCATCGTCAGAGACTTGGAGGACTATCATCAGTTGCTTGCACTGGATATGAATTCATCAATATTTGTTTTCTTCTGTATCTATACTTAGTCACCTTGTGTGCTTGATGGAATTTACTCGCCCTTATTGCAGCCATGATACAGGCCGGGGGTACAGCGAGGAGTTTCACTGGGAGAGCATAATGGATGCTGAGGTTGACATCATCCCCAAATCCCCTCCCTGCTGAACAACTACAATATGACTTTCACTAATGGTGACAGTGGCTCAGGAGATAGAGCCACTTACTGTAACTGCTCCCGATGAGCAGGTTGGCACCTTGCATGGTTGCCTCCACCGTCAGTGTGTGAATGCATAAGTTGTAAAGCACTTTGGATAAAAGCGCTATATAAATGCAGTCCATTTACTAATGCATTTCCTGGTTGTTAAACATGGTGACAGTGGCCAAAATGGGCCAATAGCTAACATTAAACTAAAGGTGGGGTATATATATGCAGGCCACTCTATATATATATACCATATATATATTTCCCAGCCTCTGATCGACAGGCAGGTTTGTTCAATGTGGATACTTTTCAACAAGGAACACGATTGTGGCATTCATTTTATGATGCAACCCCAGGAACACCACTTGGCAGGCCAAAGAAATCTGATGAATACACGATGGCTAACTTGGAAGTAAACTCTTTTTTGAGAAAATATGTTTCCGACAACATTTTAGGCAAGAAATCGTTTTTTCTTTTTCAAGACATTTCCTGAGAACGCAAAAGGGAGGGGGGAGGTGTGGCTGAAGCAGACTGTATGAGCCCCTTTGTTTTGGTCTGAGATGCTGGTGCTCTAGTGTGACATCTAGTGGCTGAATCTCCAACATAGCACCTTTATTTAATTATTATTATTAGTCATTGCCGCCATATTTAACGTTATGGATTTCCCTATTCAAAACTACCACAGTGATCTGTCTCATTATATAGACTGTCTTTGGATGCTGGCAATTATCTGTACATCTGTAATCGAATGCACAGTGCAGGGCTGTAATTCAATTTCCATTAAATGGAGATATTTTAAACAAAACATGCCACAAGACCTAGTATCGTCTTATGTGCATTTCCCAAAAACACAAGTTCACTATTATAAGCTCTTTAATTGAAATTGGGCAACATTTCCAAAATTCCCAAGCTTAACTCCCCATAGAAGATTTCTGGTAAGTTTCAGGAAGTATACCATAAAGTTTCTGACCCTTTGAAACCCTACCCAGGGATGACTAAAATCTAAATGTTCAGCCCTATAATAAAATGTACTGTTCCTACATACTCGAGCATGTCACAAATATTGATGTAGAATAATGGAAATAAGTCTAAAAGAAACAAATATAGATGCTTAACAATGTTAATTCATGTACATATTTGGCAAAACTGATGTATATCTACAATATAATGGTAAATGGCTGCTTTTTTATATAGCGCTTTTATCCAAAGCGCTTTACAATTTGTTACTCACATTTTACCCATTCACTCACATTCACACACCGACGGCGGAGGCAACCATGCAAGGTGCCAACCTGCTCATCGGGAGCAATTAGGGGTTAAGTGTCTTGCTCAAGGACACATCGACACGCTGCCCGGGAGGAGGGGGAATCGAACCGGGAACCTCCGGATTGCCAGACGACTGCTCTACCTCCCGAGCCACTGTCGCCCCTCTACAATAAAAGTATGATAGCACTTACTCTATGTCTCTATGAACAGATCCCAGCAAGTCCTCTCTCTCTCGCAGGCTAAGGAAGTTGCCTTTGGTTTTGTGGAACTCGTGGGTATAGTCCTACCGGACAGAGGTAACAAGTGTGTACTAAGGTTTAGTTGGTGCCATGGAAATGGACTGATGCTGACAGAGAGGCCAGACCAAAGAGAAATATAAGAGAACACTGTTTTCCTGAAACGTCTGGGAATGGAAGCCATTTGTTTAGGAGAATTATATTTAATATAACAAACACTGAAATGTAATGCAATTCTGAACTGAAACTTAAATCAAGTAGCATATACATTCTCAATTGCTCTACAATAATCTGCTGTTTAAATGCCTTCTACGAGGAGAAAAATCCCACCAATGGCGTATAATCACAAAATGGAGTAGTAATGGAGCAAGTGAATCTATTGTATCTGTTGAATATAACAAAGTGAATCTACTGAATTTACCTGTAAAATGTTGAATACACAACACTGAAATGTAATGAAATTCTAGACCAAAACGTAATCAACATATGAAACGTGCAAACAACAATTTCTCTATTTAGGCCTAGATTTGCTGTTTAAATGCTTTTAGTAGCTTGTCTCAAGAGAGATACTCTTTCCGGTGAAGGAAATAAGGAATGGAACAAAGTGAATCAATTTAATTTACCTGTAAAATGTCTTTGTGTCTCTGTAAGGTGTGCATCAATGCTGCGTTGTGTGGGGCTGTTCCTGGGGTGTTCGTGTATTCTGCCATCTTGTCATTCACTGCTGTTAACTGAAAATAAACAAACATAGACCAAGTACTCAATTGCAATATAAGAAATATGAGAGATGTTTTCTAAGGAGTGACCAATTCGTTAACACAACCAGGAGATCATTCTAGGTAGGTTCCTTCTATATAATTCTATGGTTTATCACCATAACGTCCCACAAAAAAGAAAAAAAATACATTAACTCATTCAACGCCATAGCCACGCCCCATGTCTACTCTCTAGCACCAGCTTTAGTTTCCATTGCCTATTTTCACGATGCGTCACAATGTTTGCAGAGCTATATCTATATTCTATATTATAGCTATGGCAAAAATAGTCCGGCTCATTTGACAAGACACTATTTGTAGTCCAATATGTAAAAAAAGAGTAAATTTTTTCATGTATACGTTCGCGTATTATCCTGTGATGAATATTGTATAGTTTCAGAGTGATCCGGGCTAATTCCTGGAAGCTGAGTTATGGAGCGCTGTGTGCATTTTGCGAAAGTCATTCGCGTTTCTCGCCTGATTTGATTATTTCCAAATCAAAAGGTATATAGGTATTATGTTTCATCATGAAGGCATCAAAGGGGGGGTCGTTTTGTGATGCTCTGATCGTCAGCAACGGCATACGTTTTGAATAATACATACGTCGATCGTTGTGATCGATGTGAAATCATTGTCGGATCAAAGTAGGATTGATGTCATATAGTTCTTACCTTTGATAGGAGGTATTGCAAAAAGAATATTCCAATTGTCTGATCGCGATTTCCAGTATTGCTGTCCATCGGGTCCCTGACATGAAATGGCAGAAAATATGCATCAAGTGTGCTGAACGTGTTCCAAGGTGGTCGGATGAAGCTTTTCACTTGCCTGGGTCCAAATTCTCTGCCCGGACCATATAAAATGTAACACACAGTGTGAAATAAGGTTTCAAAGGGTGGGCGATACTGCCATCTAGCAGGATTTGGCCGGCATTGCACTCTCTGGGTCTCAGAATGAGTTCCAATGATAACACAGAGGTCCGTGAGAGTGTATTAAAGTGAGAATATTAAAGTCGAAAAAAAGAAAAACGGACCAAATAACGAGTATACTCGTGATTGGCGCAGAAAGTGTTAATAAATAAATAAAAAGGTAAACAAAGCAAAGAGATTTTAATACATTTTTTAAAAGGAAGTGATGCTCAGGAAAATTGTCAGGGGTACGATAAAATATGTGTGCTTAAATATGTAAACAGACTAAATATTTAGACAGCTATGGTCCTTTAAATCCCATCTAAATATTACATAGAATGAAAGGCCCAGGTGCATAAAGATGGCACCCTGTTATTGATTTTTTTTAATCTGTAGTCCCTGGATGGGAGACAGTAGCGTTACAGAGTAAATATGTAAAACACCTCATCAGTTTTGTATTCATTCAACTCTCCCTGCTGCACCACATCACACAGTGCAACAGACACTGAGGAATGAATGAACCCCATGTGAAACCAGGAGGAGGTCCAGTGATTGATCTTCTAGAGATGGTATCGTACATGCATGGCAACAGTATTGGTACTACACCAGTGACTAATGTGGTATTTGACTCACGCCAGCCAGGAGCTGCTCCAGTTCAGTAGTCATGGCCTCCAGCATTTTGTCTTGAGAGGAACCCACAGGGCCCGTCCTGTTTTAGGATGCAAGGGAAATTAGGCTACATAAAGACATTTGAATGTGAACATACCCACACCATCATATCAATACACACATGGCTCAAAAGATTTAGCAACGGGAGAAATTGGCCAAAAGAAAGACATATGTTTGAGGACCTATATTTACAAGGGATGGATCAGAAATACTCAAGACATTCAGATTTTCAATTCCCTCTTTGTTTTACTACCATTACACTTCAGTATATAGATTTTACTCATCTCAAAACTTCCGGGAAGCGACAGTTGTGATTGGAGGATCAAGAAAAGAGGGGGGGGGTTTGAGATAAGTCAATAAGCTGATATCTATTTTTTGCATGGAATTCATTCTCCCCTCGATCATTATCTTCTTCCTGTGTGTGGATGCAGCAGTAGTACTAGGCCTGTATCGTTTGAAGATGTTCAATACTGATGACTTGCATTGCATACCAATACTGTAAGAGTACTTGTTGAGTACTGTGCATGTTGTGCTGGTGCTGGTGAGGGCAGGCCTTCAGTTCCAAGGCAATAGCAAAAACTTGTACCCAAAGAGCTTTGTGTTCATTTCTCAATCAAGCCATGTTAGATACAATGATGCTGCAAAAAAACAAATGGAGCACAGCCTGAGCGAGGGAACATACAGTAATAACAAGCAGCTCTTTGATCCGTCAAGTTCCTTCCATATTAACTGGCTAAGATGGGTGTGTTATTTAAAACACGGCTCAATTTGGGGTAACTAGGCAACACATGTTTTTTTCTTTTTTTTTAACTTGACATTGGAGAAAGGGTAGTAATTGATGACACAATGCCCATTGCTGTGTGATCGCATTCACCAAGGAGGCTAAACAGAAGACAGGACATGGGAGTCATATCCTGTGAGTAATTTTGCAATAAATGTCCATACAATTTGGTCCCCAAACACTCCACTTGCGTTATATGAGCATCAGTGTGTGAATGTGTGAGTGAATGGGTGATTGTGAGGCATAAGTTGTGAAGCGCTTTGGATAAAAGTCCTATATAAATGCAGTCAATTTACCATTTATATGTATAAATCCATTTATATCACATATTCTTCTATGAAAGAGAGACATCGAGAGGCTTCGTATCTGATTTTTATCATCACTTACTAACGTCTTCGTATGGAATCCTCCCCCTAGACTCAGTCTGGAGGAGGGATATACCAGACATGGAAATAGATTTTGATTGGCAAGAAGTCTGGGCAAACGTTCGAATTGCGTCACGTAACCCGGACCATCAACAAATTAATCTTAATTATATTCATAGGACATACCTGACTCCTATTAGATTGAACAGAATGGGACTTAAACAAGACTCCCTATGTTCCTTATGTACAAATGGGGATGAGGGTACATTTATGCACATGTGTTGGGATTGCCCACCGGTTAAGATATTCTGGAAAGAAGTGTCCCAGCAATTATCAGTATTCTTATTTCTGAACATACCTGTACATCCCTCTGTATTGCTGTTGAATGATGTATTTCAGTTTGCAGCCCCTATACAGCTAAAGAGACTAGTTTTATCCGGTCTCACAGCTGCTAAAAAGCTGATAGCATCACGATGGATTCAACCGGAAAAAATTTGCCGGAAGGTATGGGTTCTTACCTATCTCGATGTGATTTATCTAGAAATATCTACAGCAAGAATTTTAGGTGTCAGTGAAACCAACATTGCAATCTGGTTAGAAGTGGTGGAGAGAATAAAAGCTAGCATATGAATTGTAGTGCCTGGTTAGAAACGAATGAAAATGGATGGATTATCCAAGTGGGGGTCCGGGGGGGGTGAGCGAGCAGGAGCTATGTATGTATGGTATTAGATAGCAAGTATTAGGTATATATCTCGTAAACTACATTTATAATGATTCAAATGGTGACTTCATTGGATGTTTACTGTTAATGCGTGTGTGTCTAATTTGATGTTATGTTTAAAAAATAATTAAAAGAAAATATATATAAAAAAGAATCCATTTATATATTAGCCTCGGCATTCATTCATTCACTAGGTAGTTTCATTATATTAGCCTTAACATTCATTCATTCATTCACTAGGTACTGGTAGTTTCATTATATCAGCCTTAGCATTCATTAATTCACTAGGTACTAGTAGTTTCATTATATTTGCCTTAGCATTCATTCATTCATTCATTCATTCATTCACTAGGTAGTTTCATTATATAATCCTTAGCATTCATTCATTTATTCACTAGGTAGTTTCATTATATTAGCGTAGTTTTGCATCAGTAGTTTACCTGCTGTCATTTTGGGAGCCGCTGTAGCTGGTGCAGAGTTTACTGAAAGACACCAGCTTCAGGTCCAGTTCATTCTCCAGCCGCCTGGCCTGTTTACGCAGGTCTGGGAGAGCAGGGGTAATAACAATAGTTAGTAATAAACAATAATAAACAAACACGAAAAAGTTATGACAGGTGAGACCTTCCTATAACTATGATTAAGTCTCTCTATCTCACTCTCTCTCAAACACACCTGTTTCATCAATCAAGTGCAAATGATTTGACCCATAATGGCAAGGCAGGAATGTACTATTTTGATCCACAAGAGGATTTATAAATTCACTCGACTTCCTACGTTAATGTTACAAAAGTGTCTAGTAACTAGACCACCTTGCGAGGCAGACAGGATAGTGGCTGTTGTTAATTTCCTATTTTGCACAATGAATGCCAAGCTTGTTGTGAGTGTGTGATGTATGTGATGGCCGTGGAGTTGGCTAACAGTTGTGGCTAACAAGCTACCGTTAACCTGGATGGCTGGATCAACTAATGTTACCTTTTCAGCCATCTTCACTAACTAAACGTAAATTGCAAAAGCTGTGGATTATGAGTGTCTTTGAACGAACAGGAGTTTAATGTATGTAGCTGGTTATTTCAAACTACATAAAGACCATAATTACCTTCCCAATAGTTGCAGTTGTCCGCCATGTCTGTTGTTGACATGTCACCATGAGCCGTAAAGGAGAAAGAATGGTCGCAATCGAGTAGCACACACACTTCTTCTTCCTTTGCTTTTCGGCAGGCTAGACGCCCGTTGGCGTAGTGCTGCCTCTCTGTTAAGACTTGAATACTGCACAATGGGTCTCATTCCCGAACGGATTTAGGACGAAAAATGTCCTCTCAGGCAGATTTCTGCCAATTTAAGACATATTACTATATTAGCGCTAGTAGCGCGATTCCCCAAATTTTCCTGAGAACGGATTTGGCCGTGGCTGAGAGCAGAATTTAGGAGGAGCACACTTATGATTGATTGACATTTTTATTAACTTGACAGACTGTGTTCTCCGTTCATAATGGCTTTATTTGGGAGGAATCATAGTGATTCCTTCATGTCAACGCTACAGGCCTCCTTGGAATTAATTACTTAATCATAATTAAAATAAATATGACAATATTTGTATGATAAGAAATTACGCATTTGATGTCGGAAAGATAAATAATATGGATTCATCTGATCACAGGGCAGCTGGATTAACCATATCTGAACCAGCTATTTTGGACAAATGTATAATTACTTTAATTACTCAGATATTCAAACACAATTATGCAATTATTGTGAAATTATTGAAAATAATAATTTTTTAATGCCTTCTGTGGAATTTGTATTTCTTATTTGTTACATATATGTTTTATTGATTAATTATACATTTGAAAGAATGCAGGTTATAGCCAACATGATTGGTACAATGGGACAGACATTTATTTGATATAGCTATAACTTGCATTCCTTCAAATGTATCATTAACCCATTCTCTGCCACGCTTATATCCATCGCTGTTTGATCTCTGCCAGCACTAGTCTGTAAGTCTATGGAGATGTTCACCTTCTTTGCAGGGCTATAACTTTTTAAATTGTATTGCTAAATTGACATTACTATGGCCCATTCAACATCGATTATCTATCGTTCAGGATGTAGGAACGTTTTACTTTTTCATTCACACATTCATACGAAAATACCGTCTAGAGTATAAATATGTTTTTATCGTTTTCTGCAGTATTTCCCAGAACGTGAGATATAGGCACAAATGCATATATTAGATCATCAAATGCAGTTTGATACCGATCTACGCTATATTAAAAATTTCAAGTGTACATGGTCCTAAACGTTATGACTGATCATGCGCGGGTGAACGGAGGGGGAGGGGGGGGGGGTCGTTTATAATTCCGTGATAGTCGTTAGATGCTTCATGTAGTATGGGTGATATATTGATCAGAGCAGTTTGTATCGAAAATGATAAACAAAAACGCTGAAACTCACGTCAGTCTCCTCGTACCGTTGGACGATGAGAGTGGAGCAAACAGATCCCAGTTATGTGGTGGGGATCGATTCGAGGCGATCCATTTCCGGTTTGTATATTACTAATACACTCCCAAATCATGTAGATTAATGAGTTATGGCAAAGATCCATATCCACGGTGTGTGTATTGAGTCCCGCGACGATAAACGAGTGGCCGGACGGAATAGGGAGACGCACCGGGATCACAAGAGATCCACTTCCGGTTGCAACTCGCCGATCAGCCGCCAGGTGGCAGTATTGAAGAATTGCAGAGTTGTGCTGGCTCACACAGCATCCGACAAGGCTCCGTGAGTGAAATATGAATACCATGGCGAAAATATGAAATTATGATCAGAATCACGTCGTACGCCGTTATTGGCAGAATTCGCATGAACTTGAAACCCGTTGTACGACGTTATTGGCGGGGAAAGGGTGTCATGTACGAAGGTCTAAGAATAACAACTGGAGGGCGGCACATGAGCAAAAGCAGCCTCTCTCAGTAAATGCGTTCAAATCAAGGTCCCAGGTATAGGTAAAAGAAGACACAACACAAGACGTTTTCCAAATAGTAAATTATATATTTATGGTGATAGGGATTTAAACCTCCACCATAATGCAAAAAGGGGAAAGGGTAGGGGAGGACAAACAATACATACATGTAAACAAACAAACACTTAATAGTCAATACAACCACGTGCCCATCATAGGACACCACAGCTATGGAGTTTAATCCACACTCAATGTGATAAATGGCACCCAGCCACACAGTGTTGCTTCAGGCAACAGATAGGCGAGACGGCAGCCTCCTCACTCCACCCTGAAACGTGGCAGTGACTTCCATAAATGAGGGCCCCGTGTGTGTGTCATCTTCCAGTTTATATCCACTCATCCAACTAACTGCCCACAGGTGTAATCAGGCAGGTGCAATCAGCTCAATCAGGAGGATGAGTGGTCTCTGGGAAAAAGAGAGAAGACACAGAATTAAAAGATGACACATCACACAACCAAGAACAACATAACCCATACTCATGATACTAATCTGATGTTCACATGGTCTTCCAAAATACAGTAATAATGATAATGACCAACCCACGTACGTCACACCTCCCCCCATAAGAGCGAACCCGCAGGGTTAGCAAAACATTATCACTTATTATTAACCAACATCCGATTAGCACCAACAGAACAGAAATAAATAAACAACACCCTTCCCAATACCACATGCCATAATGGGAACAAGACAGGCACCGTCATTACGTTCACCCTCCTGTAGTACAAAAAGACCGGAGGGACACATTAGCCATGGGAGTTAGAAGGCAAGGAGAGTCCCAGGGACCATGGCCAGGTGAAGCCAGCCCCCTCTTTCTTTTGTCAGGGTACATAGCCACTCTCCCCACGACCTCCCTCATCGCCACCGGACACCGACACGCGAACCGCTTACCGGGGTTCGCACTCCCAACATCAGCACTATGCGTCCTGCAAGGCACAATAGAACACAACCCAGCATGTGAACCAACCACCCTGTCACATCCCAACTCGGACGAGACGCGGGCAGAACCTTTCATTAGCCTATTTACATGACACCAGCGTGTCCTCCTCCGCCGCCCGGGCGTATGCAACATATACTTAGTGGCAGACACCCTTCCTTTTACCACATAAGGTCCTGAGAACCGGGCAGCGAGCACAGTGCTAGGCGTGGGCAGCACAATAAACACCTCATCCCCCGCCTCAAAATGCTGCGCCACCGCCAATTTGCAAAACTCACCACAGACAGAGTCACCCAACGCTAGACCTTGGTCTCGCTTCCGCTCCTGTACCCTAGGGACAGCACAAATAGAAGAAACATTGGGGTGATTATCAATCAATGAGTTAGTAAATGGAGCGTCTCCAACCTCCAACACAGGGACGACCTTACCCCCAGCGATATCATTCCCCATGACGAAATCCACGCCCTTTACGGGAAAACATGGGCAAACCGCGACCGGAAAGCAACCTGTGATCAGTACAGACTGTACATGCACCTTATGCAACGGCACGCGCACACACCCCATGTCAATACCTCTCACCAATTCACTCGACTGACAGGAGTCCACATCCAATGGTAATACATCAGCCAGGATGAACGATTGAGCAGCTCCTGTATCACGGAGTATTCTCACCTGTTGGTAGTCCCCAACTTTACCCGACAGGGACACATAACCATCAAAGAAAAAGGGTTCAAAAGAACTATGCTGGTCAGGACATGACACCGTACCAATCAACCCCACCCCTTTCGGGTCCTGGGCTGACTCCCTGGTCTCCTGTCGATCCCTTAGCGCATGACAGTCCTTCACAAAATGCCCTTCTTTTTTACAATAATGACACACCTTTTCAGACGGCGGTGAGCGTGGTCGGAATGCTCGCTCGTCACCCAAGGCATTTCGAGACGGCGGTGAGCGAGGTCGGAATGGTCGCTCGTCACCTCCCCGAAACGGCGACCCCGACGGAGAAAACGCGCCCCCTCCTACATACACATCATTTCGTACAGAAATAGATTTGTGGGTCATTGCTAACTCGTCACACAAAACTGCAGCTTCCTGGAGGGTAGAAACCTTTCGCTCCTCCAAAAACACTATCATGCGTTCGGGCACACATTTTTTAAATTGTTCAATGAGGATTAACTCGCTCAAAGCCTCGACCCCATCCACTTTACATGCTTCACACCAACGAGTGAACATCGTCCGTTGTTCCTGGGAAAATGCCACATGTGTTTGCGAGGGAGCTTTACTTAGTGCCCTAAACTGTTGCCTATACGCTTCCGGCACCAGTTCATATACGCGCAAGACAGCACCCTTCACTTTCTCATATACCATGCTGTCCTCCTTTGATAATAACTGGCATGCCCCCTTAGCCCTACCTGTGAGCTTATATCGCAATAATAGTGCCCACTGGTCCTTCGGCCACTGCAAAGCCCACGCTACCTGCTCAAAATGAGAAAAATATGCTTCCACCTCAGACTCCCGAAAAAGGGGGACCATAGATATATGCTGTCCAATATTAAAACTGCCCTGGTAACCTTCAGATGAGGGAGAAGAAGAGCCACCACTCTCCAATTCCATCCTCCTTATTGTAATCTGGAGCTCTCTATCCTTCTCCTCTTTCTCCCCCTGGAGCACTCTCTCCTCCCTTCTCTCTCTTTCCAGACTGTCTCTCTCCTCTCTTCTCTCCTCTCTGTCTCTCTCCTCTTTTCTCTCCTCTCTTCTCTCCAATCTGTTTCTCTCCTCCCTTCTCTCTTCCCTGTCACGCATAGCAGCTCTCTCCTCTGAAACAGAGGCACGTCCTGAGTGTACAGAATTATCACTGTCAATCTCCTCAGCCTTGGCACTGCTACCCCTCCGTTCCTGTATAGCACCACCGGTTCCCACACTGGACTCACCAGACTCCTCGTCATGCGTGACGTCCTCCGAGTCATTTCCCTCGGCTATGGGCGAACTAAATATCTCCTTATCTACTAACCCAGCGAGCACAATTGCTTTCACCTCCTCTTTACTCTTAGAACTTTGGACCGTAATGCCATAATGCTTGGCGACCCCACACAATTCAGCTTTCGTGCAGACATCAATCTGATCCCTCGTAGGATCCGCCACAAAAAAATCCAAAGTAAAAGCTGTCCCAGCCATAGTCCCTACAGAATATGACTACACCACAAATAACCTACGCACAATAATACAATAATAATAAACGAATCACAGGTGCCAAGAAAATAGCCCCTCACCTACTCCACAATATCTGTGCGTAACACATTTAATCATTACATTCCGCAGTATACAATTCAACCACTCTGATTTACTGCCCACATCTACCATTTATGAAAACAATAAATGCTGGTCTAACCATCTAACTAGGATCACCTACGTCACTCTAGCATACCCCAGCTAAACTACTCCCCTGCCGGGATGAGGCTACACATATCTTCAGTCGCTTACCGATTTCATTGCGCGCTCCACCGGAATTACGACGCGTGCCCCCCACCCGCTAACCAAGTAGGCGATCCCCCTGTTACCTATGTGGCAGAAAAAACAGATTAGTTCACGAGTGTCACATACAACAATGGTTTACATCAATCAAACTGTGTAGCACGGACAATGGAACCACACTAACTTACCAATTAGAAAACGCTATCTTATCTTACCTGACATGCTTCAATCGACAAGTCACCCCGTTATTTTACCAACAAGGAACCATACAATTGCGCAAACTAACAAGCCCCCATGTCATGTACGAAGGTCTAAGAATAACAACTGGAGGGCGGCACATGAGCAAAAGCAGCCTCTCTCAGTAAATGCGTTCAAATCAAGGTCCCAGGTATAGGTAAAAGAAGACACAACACAAGACGTTTTCCAAATAGTAAATTATATATTTATGGTGATAGGGATTTAAACCTCCACCATAATGCAAAAAGGGGAAAGGGTAGGGGAGGACAAACAATACATACATGTAAACAAACAAACACTTAATAGTCAATACAACCACGTGCCCATCATAGGACATTACAGCTATGGGGTTTAATCCACACTCAATGTGATAAATGGCACCCAGCCACACAGTGTTGCTTCAGGCAACAGATAGGCGAGACGGCAGCCTCCTCACTCCACCCTGAAACGTGGCAGTGACTTCCATAAATGAGGGCCCCGTGTGTGTGTCATCTTCCAGTTTATATCCACTCATCCAACTAACTGCCCACAGGTGTAATCAGGCAGGTGCAATCAGCTCAATCAGGAGGATGAGTAGTCTCTGGGAAAAAGAGAGAAGACACAGAATTAAAAGATGACACATCACACAACCAAGAACAACATAACCCATACTCATGATACTAATCTGATGTTCACATGGTCTTCCAAAATACAGTAATAATGATAATGACCAACCCACGTACGTCACAAGGGTTAATCAATAAAACAGATATGGAAATACACTATGTAGCCTAGTACACCAACACTGCAAATGACAGTGGATAAATAAATAAATAAGAACTAAAGCTAATCGTATGGAAATAGACTGCATTAATATTCCATAACAAGTCTTGTGTGCGCCAGTATATGGCCTATACGTGTCTAATGAATGAACATTATTCTAGTTACTTGTTTCATTAGGCTTTAGTAGATACTATATATATGCTCTGCCCTACGTACAGTATAAGTACAGACTGTACAGTACTTATACTGTACGTAGGGCAGAGCATATATATAGTATCTACTAAATCCTAATGAAACAATTAACTAGAATAATATAAGTCGACTGTTCATTCATTAGACACGTAGGCCATACTGGCGCACACAAGACTCTGGCAGCCAGAGTCAGGCGTACCATGAGCGGACTGCATGGTTGACTGTACTACGGTCTACGGGGCGGGCAGCGCAGTGTGTCTTTGCTGCTCTCCTAATGAAACAAGTCATTGGAATAATAAGCCTATTGCGTTCATTCATTACGTGCGTAGGCTATACAGTAGGGATGTCCGATATTATCGGCCTACCGATATTATCGGCCGATATTGGCATTAAAATGTGATATCGGAAAATATCGGTATCGGTTTTAAATTAAAATTATTTTTTTACATTTCTATAACCTTTATTTACCCAGGCAAGCAAGTAAGAACAAATTCTGATTTTATTTATTGTCAAAAGTATGCATAATGTTGTGTTAATTCCACAACAAGAGATATGTAATGTTAATTACCTGAAATTATTCCGTTTTTTGGGGGGGGGGGGGGAATCCTGCATATATCGGTATCGGTTGATATTGGTTGATATCGGTATCGGAAATTAAGAGTTGGACAATATCGGTATATCGGTATCGGTGGTGCTGCAGCAGGTGCACCACAAGCTGTATGTGGGAGCTATTAACTATTTTTACATTTATTTGTTATGTGATTTTGTAGTATCAATTTGTTTACGGCCATATTATTTAAGTTATTATGAGTCGCAGCTAAATGCTTTTACTTTGAAGGGGTTCTGGGCAATTGGGAAGCACAGCTGGGTGTATTTAGGTAATTAGAGGCAATAGCACAGTGGGCATCAGGGAAGGTATATGGTTTTTACCAGCGTCAGGAGATCATATAGAATCAAACATAATTTTTCTGTATTCTTTGATTAACAGACAATAAATGCCACAAAACTGTCAAATGCTGTCTGGACAATGGACTTCCTGATCTGCGTGAGATTCGCTGCCCTGGTGCTTCAGTGGCTTTTTAGTTTTTATTAGTTGTTGTTGACAAATAGCCACTACATAAAGTAAAAACCGTTCCTTATTGAAGCGGACACTTTTTATCGTTGTTTTGGATTTTTGCCGTTGGACGTTTTGGACATGGAAACACCACGCTCAAACGGAGGATCATTCAGATCAGAGGACATGGATGCTGGCGCTCCAGCGTTTGGTCTGGAGATCGAAGACTATGATCAGTGACTTTTGTGAAGCTTGAATTGCCTTGGATCAACCTGTTAAAGACACGATCGGAGAACGGAGGACCACACGGTCTAATGGACGTCGCACTCGAACAAAACAACATCATTGGTATGTGAAGAATAATCCGTCAGCTTTATTGGAAAAAGGCAAACTTATTGGAGTGACTGAATTATTGTCTCGCGACGCTAAATGATGTTGATGAATATTGGGAGTTGTTGAACTTCATTGTAAAGACATTCATTCATAAATCTCCGACGTGAAGTTGGCTGTATGAACCAATCAGACAGTATGGAGCAGCTGGTTGGGACATATGAGACAACGCCTGTGGTTGGTTCAAACGTTGCAAGTGTGGAGAATGTTGCTCCGCCCAAGCCCTCTGTAAAACGGGGCATCAAGTTTACCGCAAAAGGGTTGGCATTTTACATGCAAACATGCCAAGAAAAGAGGTCTGCAAAAATCAAACAGGCCAAGAAATACATTGAACCAATACGTACCTTGCTGAAATCTACTGACAATGTGAACTATGTACAGGCTCATTTGAGTAACTTCATCAATTGTTATGAGGACGCTAAGGACATGCATGAGTCTTTCATAAATATGGATTTGCCTGAGGAAGAGGTTAAAAGGCAAAATACATGTTTCAATGCAACAATAATGAAATTTTGTAATTTCACAGAGGATGTAAGGGGTTGGTTGTCTGCTGCTGGGCACCCTCAGGTGGAATCAAATGCAAATATTGACAATGAAACTAATGATGTTGTTGAAACAAATGAAGATGATGATGAGGCTCAATCTAAACAAAGTGTTGTTATTGATGATATCAATCCTGAGGACAGTGCCTCTAACATTTCATGTACAAATGAAAAGCAACAAAAGCCACACTCCAGTGTATCAAAGACATCATCCACCGCGTCTACCAGGCTAAAGGCGGAGGCTGACAAAGCATCACTACTAGAGCGGATGAAAGCCTTAAAAAGGAAACATGAGTTGGAAGCAAAGCAGGAGGAACTAAGGGCAAAGCAGGAGGAACTAAGGAAGGAAAAGGAACAGTTTGCTCTGGAAACTGACCTAGCTGCAGCCAATGCGAAAATCAATGTGCTGGAAACCAATTCAAAATGTAACTCTAAAAGGTCGGATGGAATGAACTCGTATCTGGACAGGAATATAGCTCAAAGAATGACAGGCCAACTCAATCCTCAAGCTGGTCAATTTGTCCCGCAGGGAAATAACATGCAAAATGAATTTCATCCCGAGGCCCAGGCTGTCACTGTAAGGCCCAAAGGACCATCACAGACCATCGGGTTTAAAGATGCATCACAGACTGTCAGGCCTAAACAAATGGCAGTATTACAGACGGACCTCAGACCACTATACACTCAGGCACCAACACAAGTGGTTCATGATGCTCAACAGACAGGACGAGCATCCTCCCTGAATATGGCATGCAATAATGACACCCAAAATGACATTGTGAATATCATGCAACGCCAAACTGACATCACTACAATGTTGGTACAGCAAAATTTGGCATCTTCTCTACCAGTGAGAAATATAGCCATATTTGATGGTGATCCTCTTCAGTATCATTCCTTCATCAGATCCTTTGAAAATTGTGTTGAGGTTAAAACCGACAATGCAAGTGATTGTTTACACTTTTTAGAGCAGTACACCAGGGGACAACCAAGAGACCTGGTGAAAAGCTGTCAGCACCTACCCTCTGTTCAGGGATATCAACACGCTAAATCCCTGCTTGCTGAACATTTTGGAAATGAATACAAAATTGCTTCTGCTTATATGGACAAAATTGATAGCTGGCCTCTGGTTAAAGATGAAGATGTAAAGTCATTACAATCATTTTCTCTGTTCTTGCGAGAATGCTCTAATTTAACACAGAGAATCATGCAAATGAATGAGTTGGACATGCCATCAAACCTCAGGAACATTGTGATGAAGCTTCCTTATAAGCTGAGGGAGAAATGGAGGAACGTCGCATGTGATTTGCAGGAGCAACGTGGTTGCAGAGCACTATTTATTGACCTTGTGAACTTTGTTGAAAAACAAGTTAGAATTGTCTCTGATCCACTGTTTGGAAATATTCAGGATTCAAAATGTACCAGCCGCAACAAACCCCCCATTGACAGTCAACCAAGGCAAAGGAAACGTTAGGTTATGACTATAACCAAGTTCTGTTAGTTAGGGGCGATGCTTGGCTTCGCCTTCTGCACTATCTCGCGTACGTGCACGCGTACTGAATAAACCACAAATGTACCTCTAATACCAGTATTAGTCTGACCACACCCCTCATCAGCTTACCTTCATAAGCAGGTGTGTGGTCACCTGCTCTCCTCCTTCCCAAGCTTTCACCACAAGGTGAGGTCAAGGGCTGCAGCGGCCGTCCGAAGCCAAGCATCGCCCCTAACTAACAGAACTTGGTTATAGTCATAACCTAACGTTCTGTATCGTTAGTGGCTTAGCTTGGCTTCGCCTTCTGCACAAGGGAGGCCAAGCGGAGCCACTTGGCTGACAAATACACCCCGCTGACAGCCCCCCAAAACCATCAGAACAGGGAGGGCCGAGCCCCCCCGACCCCCCCTAATGGAGGGTATCCCCCCTATTAGAGGCTTCACGGGAAGGCGACGGACCCGACCGTGCGAAGAGCTCTCAAGCAACTTAACGCACAGGGTGAGCAGACCGTGGCTTGACCCACGACTACACACACGCACAACCCGCATGCCACCCGGGAACGAACGGAGGAACAACCTCGTTACTGCCCCCAGAATCACGGGGTCAAGGGCAAACCCAACCCCGTGGCAAGGCCGTAGCAGCGGAGCACGAAGGAAGACCCAGACCCACCAAAAGGACTGGACTCCCTGGAATGGGGGCCCGGAGAAGTCCATGATGCCAGCATCAAGACCCCACCAGGTGGGCACGTAGTGCCCCGCCCCCCACATCGCCAGCGTATTCGGACAAAGGCCCCTCAGTTACTGCACCTGGTATTCCCAGGCGGAACCAACCAGGCCAGTAAGCCGAGCGGGCCCCGTCCCCCCAATAGTACACCGCCTGGCACACTGACCCTGCAGAATAGGCAGTCAGCATGGCCGTAAGCACACAAAAAAGGTTAACCAACGGAAGCAGGCAGCGCACCGGGGAAAAACCAGGCAACAGGCTGTTAACCCTAGCCTGGAGACTGCGGACGAGACAGGCGCCAGAGGGGACAGCTGAACACAGCCGCCCCGGCGGAAGGAGCGTAAGCTGGCGGTGTTGCATGACCAAGCCTCCATTTAACAACCCCCACCCAGAGGGGTCGAGGCAGAGAAGGCTGACACGATTGGCAGACGTCATGAACGTGCAGGGGCACCCTCAACCGGTGAACCCGGGAGTTGACACTGCTCCAACACACCAGGGAATCAACCACCTCGGTGTTACCCAATGCGGTGGTTGTTCCTATAACCCCTCAAGAAAAAACTCCAAAACACACCTGCGGGTATACACCGGCTATACCGCAGTACAAGTGTTTCAGTTTCCAAAAAGGGTTAACCCAGGCCTACGGGTCGCAAACATCACTTCGGACCGGGCCTGGCGGTACGGGAAGCACAGGGTCACCAGAGGAGGTCAAAAAACCACCCCCACAGGCCCCTCTTCGCCATGCGTGAGAGAGGAGCGAAAAACAATGGAGAACCAGCCCCTAAGCACACCGTTCCTGGTATTCCCCGGCGGTCTCCCAACCAAGTACTAACCAGGACCAACCTGTGTAGCGGCCGAGATCCGACGAGATCGAGCGCGTACAGAATGGCATGGCTGTAAGCCATGACGACAGTGCTGAGTAAAAACATACCCAACCAGGGTCTCCATAGCGCTTAACCCTGTGACACCCAGACCGACCTGGCATTTTTCCCCCTGAAAAAAGCCCAAGTCCCTCAGGGTACCAGAACAGCAGATCTGCATCCCCGGCGGACAACGGGTTCAACTGATCTGGACCAGCGTGACCAGAACCAGTCCCGTGCCCTAACCACGCCGACATGCCCCAGGAAAAAGGCAGATATGCGTGTTGATCTTAACATGAAAAGAAGGCGCCACCCAGACGTCGGGACGAACCGCGCCTGGTGGCCCACCCCAAGGGCGTGAGACCCCACTACATATGTTCAGATCCATCCCGTCATCATCCCCCAGACATGAACGAGGATCCGTCGACAACCCACCCAGGTCATGGGATGTGGTCGCCGGAAGAGGAAAAACCCCCATCTCAGTTGCTTTATAAAAACGCTGTTTCAACCACAAGCAACTAAGGCGTGCCAGTCAATCGCCTGTTTACAGCGAGCTAGCACTATACGTGCGTCGGGACACACCCCCATCAATGAACAGGCTATTTAGACCTGCCATTGAATCCCCAAGGCGCCCAGGGGAACGACAAGAGGGGTGTGACACTCCCTAACTCCAACACTTCTGGAATAGAAAGAAGGAAGCATCAACAGTATGTATCCCAGTCTACACAGCCGGGGTAAAAAATGTTCACATTTTTACATCCCACCACCCTCCCATAGGAAAGAGACGGGGATCCCCAGAGAGACTTCCCACGCGAGCTGTACAGATTGAAAAGAATATATTGCACCTTGAGCCATGTAAAAAACTGGTTTTAGGGCCTCCGGGGAAGAGGCACCGAACCCATACACACTCAATAAACGAATTGAATCGAATATACATACAATAGAAAAGGACCCTTCTAGAGGGTCCACTCACTTTGACAATCTGAGGAGGAAGGCTCTGTACTCTGATGGAGGCTTCCTCACATGGATCACATGGAAGAAGGAGTCCGAACTCACAGAAGGCCTGAGTAGGCGCTTGGTGAGGAGGAGCCCTGACCACCCCCCCTGAAAACAGATCCATCACATGGACCTGAACAGCACACGGAAGTCCTACCAACAGAGACGCGCACGGTGACGTACTCTATGGCGGGGGAATTCCTGCGGTGCACACGCCCAATATACCAGGCCGTGGGACCAGGAACTCCCTCCCCCCCCCCCCCCCCCCCCCCCCCGCAACGTGCCGAACCGCCACGTGACGGGAACCTTGAAGGACAGGGGGTGTACCCCTGACCGACAGACAATGGGGAGAGGAAAGGTTACCAGTTCACCCCTTTACGACCCCACACCCATGATACGACGTAACGACAAAAAGAGAATATGACACAGTCATAGTCAGCTCTATGAAGCGTTTCACAGCTCCACACAGCGCACGAGCTAACCTGCTATCTGATTTTTACTAAGGAAAAACACAGAATAGAGAGGGCTCTAAGAACCCCGGTCCAACATACACATGTGCTTCTGTGGCCAGTACAACCCAGTTGTAGGTCACATGACACACACAACCCATCATCATCACAATGAGAGAATACATCATTCTTGATTAGTATCGACCACAGGCCTTGCTAAACACACATGACAGCAACCAAACCAATTTCCCTTTAGGAAATAAGTTTCTCCAGCAGATTTAGCACAACCTCAGCAATCAAGCTGAGAGTCACATCGTATCCCTACCACACAAAAGACACAATTAATGCACAACATGTCTGATAGGAGGTGATAAAGTCCCCAGGGAACCGGGGGGGGAAAAACACAATCCTCCTATTTTACCCTCAATACGGCCAGTTAAAACAGGAAAACCTGTTAATGTGTGAACTCACTGTCCATTGTCATTACAGTCTGAGAAAGAACATTCTTTTACTCACTCGTCACCAAGCATAGCTTCATAGGTTAGTTGCCTTAGTAGTGAGTACACGGTACACATAAACACCATGATGTTTCTCACACAACAACCAGATCAATACATCACGACCTGCACGGAGAAGCTACTGCCAGTGACAAAAACAGCTCACACACAACCCGCAACGTATCTCAAATGCATTGCAACAACACACGTTTTGGGAAAAAACACCGTCATTCACAATACATTTAGCAAGGTAAAAACCAGAAGACGTGTTATGAGGGTCTGGCCAACCCCGTACCTGCCCGGAACGCAGATCAGCGAAGTGCAGTCACAAGCGTCCCGTGTTGTTCGATCCGGGCAGCGTCGCCGCTCCACCAGTCGCTACAGTCCTCTTTGTTGACGCAATCCCCGTCTAGGCTCGGGCAGGGTTGACGAACATCCCCTGTCAAGGATGACGTCGTGGTCAAGAGTGTAAAACATGTTAAAAATCAAAGCACGTTCAACAGAATAGCATCAAGCTAACGGCTGCTCCAGCCGTTCGGGTGCTATCGCTTCCGCTCGCGAGACGCCGATCTACGACGCACGCGATCAGGAGCGAGCTCCCGGCGGCGCGCGAGAAGCCAAGCTCCCCGCGCCAGGCCACCGACCGGCTAACCGTAAGCTATGAACATGTAAACAATGACATAACACTCACCCAGACAGGCCGCCGTTCTGAACCCTCCTCACTTTTTAAGAGAAAAGAGAAAACAAGACGTCAACACCGCTTCACAACGGTGACAATAACACGTCCGGCGGAATCAGCACAGTACCAACTGGCCTGTATAGCTGACTTTGAACATGAATCTGCCGCTATCGCACATTACATGCACATATCCCCTCGTGAAGGAATACTCTCATTTGGATATGAAAGATGGGGTCTTAACACGGTGACAGAGAGAATCCACTCGTCCAGAACACACAGGGATCACCAGTGTCAATGGTCGCGGCCCACTAGTTAAAACTATAATGGTCGCCAGACCAAGGCCTTCTGTCGCCTAGACGGCTAAACAAAGGACCCTAGCCTGGGGCCGGTTTCCATAAACTTTGTCTAGTAGCCCCCATAGCACTAACAGACAAGTGGAGCCCGCCAGCAAACACTACTCACCCAACCTGGAACGCACCGCTCCTCACAACAGCGGCATGTCCGACAGTTCAGCTGTGGCCTGACAGGTTTCACCCCAACAAACACAGCAAGGAACTGCAGTTGAGAAGCATGCAGCGGCGTGCTCCCAATACGAAAACCGGTGGAGGGTTTGTAGAATGATCATCATCTTCTAGACACTCCAGTACGAAGACAATATCGCCGTATTTTCTCGAAAATAGTGAGAGAGAAAATAAAGATATGATGTCAACGTATCCTTGTTTCCCAAGCTGTTCCTAATCCAATTTCTTCCATCATGGTGTCAAGTGTGGGGATCTACCGAGGCACCTCTTCCTTGTGGTGAAAGCGAGAAGGAGGAGAGCAGGTGACCACACACCTGCTTATGAAGGTAAGCTGATGAGGGGTGTGGTCAGACTAATACTGGTATTAGAGGTACATTTGTGGTTTATTCAGTACGCGTGCACGTACGCGAGATAGTGCAGAAGGCGAAGCCAAGCTAAGCCACTAACGATACAGAACAGAGCACCTTTGCCACCAGTGTCACTGCAATGAAAGAAGGAAACAACAAAAGGTACATGGATAATAAGATCAAGTCCTTCTCTGCCCAAAGTCACATCAAATGCTGCTTATTCTGCCAACGAACAAGTCACTCACTTGAAAAATGCTCACAGTTTAAGTTAAAGATACAAAAGGACAAAATACATTTCATAAAGGAGCATGGAATTTGTTTTGGTTGCTTGAAAGTGGGACACATAAGCAAAGACTGCAGGAGTCGATTGGATTGCAGTGTGTGTCAGCAAAAGCATCCATCAGTCCTACACATTGAGCAGAAGGGTATAAGTACACCTTTTAATAAGGCAGAAGAGCCTGTGAGCCATCTGAGTGTAACATCTGTTCAGTCTCAAACATGTGGCCGTATAGGGGCCGGAGATGAGGACAATGCTGTGTTTTCGATTGTTGCAGTTCAAGTGAAAAGCCAAGTGACTGACAGAGTTGTGCAGACATATGCATTCTTGGATCCCGGAAGTTCCAGTACTTTTTGCACTCATAACCTGGCAAAGAGACTGGGGCTAAGTGGCAAGCCAGCCAATATTCTATTACGAACAATGGGGCAAGAGAAAATTGTGAGCACCAATGTATTGTCTCACTTGGAAGTGTCTGGCATAGATAAGGAGGATTTTATTGAATTGCCCAATGTCTTAACCCAAAGAGCTATGCCAGTGTCACGTGTGAACATTCCACGTCAGGATGATGTGGAAAAATGGTCTTACTTGAGTAACATAAAGCTGCACGACTTGAATGCAGATGTGGATTTGCTCATCGGAACAGATGCAGCAAAAGTAATGGAACCATGGGAGCTGATCAACAGCCAAGGTGAAGGACCATATGCAGTCAGAACAAGAGTCGGCTGGGTCATAAATGGACCACTTAGGAGTGGAAGTAACAGCAGAGTTAAGACTGGCTGCTCTGTTGTCACAACAAATCGAATATGTGTGGAACATCTGGAAGAAATGCTCATGAAGCAATACAACCATGATTTTAATGAAAAAACATCAGAGGGGTCATTGGAAATGTCAAGGGAGGACATTCAATTCATGAAGATAATGAGAAGAACAACAGAGTTGAAAGATGGACATTATTACATTGATTTACCTTTCAGAGAAGAGGAACCGGTCTTGCCAAATAATCGCTGTGTTGCAGAGCAGCGACTTCAAGGCCTGAAGAGGAAATTTGAAAAGAACATCAAGTTTAAAGAGGAGTACACCTCATTTATCAATGATATGCTGGTTCAAGGTTATGCTGAAGTTGTACCCATTGAACAGCTGGAACAAGATGAGGGAAAAGTGTGGTACATTCCCCACCATGGAGTACATCACCCCACCAAAGGAAATCTGAGGGTTGTATATGACTGTGGAGCCTCATTCAAAGGAACATCTCTGAACTGTCAGCTCTTGCAGGGCCCCGATCTCACCAACACTCTTATGGGGGTCCTCATTCGCTTCAGGAAAGAGCCTGTCGCAATCATGGCTGACATCAAGGCCATGTTTCATCAGGTGCGGGTGCCTGATAAACATGTGAACTTTCTTCGCTTTATTTGGTGGCCTCAGGGCAACACTGACCAGGAACCAAGGGAATATCGAATGAGGGTACATTTGTTTGGAGCTGTTTCGTCCCCCAGTTGCGCCAATTACGCCTTGAGGCGAACTGCAGAGGACAATGCAACTCACTTCCCTCCTGAAGTGATCAAAACAGTCAATCACAACTTTTATGTAGACGACTGCCTGAAGTCTACATCCTCGGAGGGAGATGCAATTAAGCTTGTAAAGGATTTGACTCTGCTCTGTAGTCAGGGAGGATTCAGCCTTCAAAAATGGGTGACAACCAGCCGTTATGTTTTGTCATCGATCCCAGGTGACATCAGAGCAGCAGAGATGAAAGAGCTGGATTTGGACAAAGATCACCTGCCTATGGAAAGAGCACTTGGACTGCAATGGTGCGTTGAGTCCGACCAGTTCAGCTTTAGGACTTCATTACAGCCACGCCCACAAACCAGGAGAGGTATCTTGTCGGTGGTCAGCTCTCTGTATGACCCTATAGGATTTTTGGCTCCTTTTACAATGCCAGCCAAGTTACTGTTGCAGGAGCTTTGCCGGCAAAACCTGAAGTGGGATGAACACATTTCCCCCTCCTTCTCCAAACAGTGGTCTGATTGGCTGAGCGACCTCCAAAGGATGAGTGTATTCAAGGTGGAACGCTGTATCAAAACCCTGAACTTTGAAACATCTGTGACAGCACAAATTCATAATTTTGCTGATGCCAGTGAAGCTGGTTATGGTACAGTATCGTACCTGAGACTGAAGGATAAAGATAGAGACGATAAGGTGCATGTTTCATTTCTTGCCGGAAAGGCCAGAGTTGCACCTCTGAAGCACATCACCATTCCTCGTTTGGAACTCACAGCAGCAGTCCTTGCTGTCCGAATGGATGGCATGCTTCAAAGGGAACTACAGTGGCCACTGGAGAGGTCAGTGTTTTGGACCGATAGCACGACTGTCATCAAATACATCTCCAATGAAACCAGACGTTTTCATACGTTTGTTGCCAACAGAGTCACTGTAATCAGAGAAGCTACAGATGTTGACCAGTGGAAGTATGTGGGCTCCAAGGTCAATCCTGCTGATGAAGCATCATGTGGATTGAGAGCTGAAGAATTTCTCACACACGGAAAATGGATTAAAGGCCCAGATTTCCTGTATTTGCCTGAAAATGAGTGGCCTACACTGGAAATGGATTCAGTGATTCCCATTGATGACCCGGAGGTCAAAAGAGAAGCGGCAGTGAATGCCATTGTTAAGGATTCAGAAAATCCAACAGACCATCTCATCAGCTACTTCTCATCTTGGAAGAAGCTTAAAACGTCTGTTGCCTGGTTCCTTGAACTTAAAGGACTTCTGTTGCTTCTGAGTAAAAAAAGAAAGGAACTTAAAGCTACCGAAGATGACAAAGATGCTGGAGTGAAAAGTACAGTTGAACAGAAACTCAAGAGCTTCAAAGCCACACTCTGTGGAAAACATTTGACTCCAGACGATTGTGATGAAGCAGAAAAGGCAATAATTCGTTTTGTTCAGAAACACAGGTTCAAGAGTGAAATTGCCTCCCTCAAACATGGCTTAAATATCGTCTCCAAGGACAGCCCACTGTACAAACTAGACCCCATACTGGAGGACAACATCCTCAGAGTTGGTGGTCGTTTGAACAGGTCTGCATTACCATCAGAAACCAAGCACCCTGTCATTCTTTCCAAAGACCTGCATGTCTCCCAGCTCATTTTACGTCATATCCATCAACAACTAGGACACGCTGGGAGGAACCACATGTTGTACAGACTTCGACAGAGGTATTGGATAATCAATGCCAATTCAGCTGCAAGGAAGACTATTACAGAGTGCATGGTGTGTAAACGGCACAGAGGAAAACTTGGGGAACAGAAGATGGCAGACCTGCCTGAAGAGCGAGTTGTGCCAGACAAGGCTCCTTTTACTAAAGTGGGAGTTGATTATTTTGGGCCCATAGAAGTGAAAAGAGGAAGAAGCCTTCTAAAAAGGTATGGAGTGATTTTCACTTGTCTGACCAGCCGTGCAATACACCTGGAGGTGGCACATTCACTTGACACAGACTCTTGCATTAACGCCTTGCGGAGATTCATATGCAGAAGAGGCCCTGTGTCAAATTTAAGATCTGATAACGGCACAAATTTTGTTGGAGCAAACAAAGAATTGAAGCAAAGTCTTGCTGCTTTGAATAATGCAAGGATCCAGGATGCCTTAATTCAGGATGGAATTAAGTGGAGCTTTAATACGCCAACAGCCTCACACCAAGGTGGCGTTTGGGAGCGTCTCATTCGATCAGTAAGGAGTATACTGACCTCTGTTCTTGGACAGCAGGTTTTGGATGATGAAGGCCTGCAGACACTGTTTTGTGAAGTAGAGGCGATACTAAACGATAGACCCCTCACAAAAGTGTCTGATGACCCTAATGACCTTGAGGCCCTCACCCCAAACCATATTCTCCTGCTGAAAGGAAAACCCATATTTCCCCCAGGACTCTTTGAAAAGAGTGACCTGTACATCAGAAGAAAATGGAAGCAAGTACAGTATATCGCAGAGCTGTTTTGGAAGAGATGGACATCCGAATACTTACTTGTGATGCAGGAAAGACAGAGATGGGCAGCTCCAAAAAGAAACTTCTCCCCAGGAGATATTGTCATTATTGCCGATGCTACAGCTCCAAGAGGATCCTGGAAGATGGGTCGAGTTTTGAGTACCAAGTCCGACTACAAAGGATTGGTCCGGTCTGTGTGCATCCAAACTAAAACCAGCGTTTTGGAGAGACCTGTAACAAAGATCTGCCTGCTGGTGGAGGCCACAGAATAATAATAATACCTGTTCTATCTATTCTCTCTTTCTATCCTGTCTTCTTACCATCTGTTTTCTTTCAGTGGCAGCAGAGAAGGAGACACAGAAGACGCTTGAATAGAAAGAATAGCTCCCTTACATGTTATATATATATATATATAAGGGTAATTGTGACTCACAATTAGGGGCCGGCTTGTGGGAGCTATTAACTATTTTTACATTTATTTGTTATGTGATTTTGTAGTATCAATTTGTTTACGGCCATATTATTTAAGTTATTATGAGTCGCAGCTAAATGCTTTTACTTTGAAGGGGTTCTGGGCAATTGGGAAGCACAGCTGGGTGTATTTAGGTAATTAGAGGCAATAGCACAGTGGGCATCAGGGAAGGTATATGGTTTTTACCAGCGTCAGGAGATCATATAGAATCAAACATAATTTTTCTGTATTCTTTGATTAACAGACAATAAATGCCACAAAACTGTCAAATGCTGTCTGGACAATGGACTTCCTGATCTGCGTGAGATTCGCTGCCCTGGTGCTTCAGTGGCTTTTTAGTTTTTATTAGTTGTTGTTGACAAATAGCCACTACACTGTACTATATATGATGACAATACATTAATCTAATCTAATTTTGATGGGTCGCAAAGCGCTTCCGCATCCATTTTCACACGGCTGCATCACTAGTTGCCTTATAAGGAGCTCTGGAGGCATTGTTTTGTATGCAAATGACCTGAACGGGGACGCGCGTTCGCGTTTCAGACTGGTGCCATTCAGGGCCGTAGCCAGGGTTTAGAAATTAGGGAGGTCCATTTATTTTTTTTGGCCCAGACCGGCCCACTATAATCGGTCGGACACCACCCAGCCAGGGTTTAGAAATTAGGGAGGTCCGTTTCTGGCTTGACTAGACATTATGAGCCCTCACCTCCATAGCCATGAAGTGCTTTGAGAAGCTAGTGAAGGGCTACATCTGTTCCTCCCTCCCCATCAACCTGGACCCCCTGCAATTTGCATATCGCCCCAACAGGTCCACGGAGGACGCCATAGCCCATGTGCTGCACACAGCAGCATCACACCTGGACAAGAGGCAGGGGAACTATGTGAGAATGCTGTTCATCGACTACAGCTCAGCATTCAATACCATAGTCCCCTCCAAACTCATAGCCAAGCTCAGGGACCTGGGCTTGAACTATGACCTCTGCCAGTGGGTCTTGGACTTCCTGACGGGCAGACCCCAGGTGGTAAGAGCAGGCAACTGCACCTCCTCATCCATCACGCTCAACATAGGGGCCCCCCAGGGCTGTGTTCTGAGCCCCCTCCTCTACTCCCTGTACACACATGACTGCGTGGCACAGCGGAACAACAACACAATCATCAAATTTGCTGATGACACAGTAGTGGTGGGCCTGATCTCTGCCAACGACGAGAGGGCCTACCTGGAAGAGGTAGAGAATCTGTCACAGTGGTGTCAGGAGAACTGCCTCTCCCTGAACGTCAGCAAAACAAAAGAGATGATTGTGGACTTCAGGAGGTCGGGGGTCAAGGACTACAGCCCCCTCAGCATCGACGGGGCACCGGTTGAGAGAGTGAACAGTTTCAAGTACCTCGGAGCCCACATATCCGAGGACTTGACATGGACCACACACATTGACAGTGTTGTGAAGAAGGCACGACAACGCCTCTACTTCCTCAGGCACCTAAGGAAGTTCCAAGTCAGTCAGAAGATCCTTAGGAACTTCTACTCATGTACAATAGAGAGCATCCTGACTGGCAACATCACCTCCTGGTTTGGGAATAGCACTGCACAAGACCGTAGCAGACTACAAAGAGTGACACGTTCAGCCGAACGCACAATTGGAGGGGGGCTTCCCACCCTCCAGAACATTTACAACAAGCAGGGGGAAGGCTAAGAGAATTATTAAGGACTCGAGCCACCCGAACAACTGCCTCTTTGAACTGCTGCGGTCAGGCAAGCGATACCGGAGTCTTAAGGCGAGCACAGAAAGACTCAGAAGAAGCTTCTATCCCCAGGCCATCAGGCTGCTAAACGAACAATAAACACTATGCAACAACCATCAAATGCACACAGCACACACCCACACGCACACACTCACTTAAACCACACAAACACACTTTATATTTATTGATAAAGGATTTGCACTACAACTCGTACACCCACTGTAAATTGTACCTAAATTGCACCTCATCCCATTTCTGCCTTGCACTATATAGTATTGTATTAGTACACTGCACAGTATTGTATATTATATGGTAACTCAGTTACGTCTATTCTGCATTGAACATTGTACATATGTCTATACTGAACACTGTGACCTCATTTTTTTTACTTCTAATTTACATGCTATACTATGTTATTTTATTTCATACTTATCTTGTCTTGCACAGTCTCTGGAGCGTAACAGTAAGAAGCATTTTGTATAAAAGTATTCTGTACTTCTGTATGACAACTATTAAAGAAACTTGAACTTGAAACTTGAAACTTGATTACAATGAACTGGTACATTCAGGTCCAGAATTGTTGGAATTCCCTGACAAAGATGTGCAAAAAGCTGTACAATTTAAACAATACCATACTGGTAATGAGCAAATAGTTGTTTATTCAATTAATGCATGGAGCTGTTCCATTTTATACTAACTTCATTCATTCATTAATTTGGTACTAACTACTCAGTTCATACAGATTTCAAGTATCCAAATATCAATGATGAATATTGCATAAGGTTTACACAGTTATCACCTGTTTGTTTTATATTCATGCTCAGAGAGGAGTAATAGTTAGATCTTTATATGTGTGTGATTTATATGGCAATTAAATCAATGGTGTGCTTGTTTGTTACAGCCGGCCACTAGGGGGCAGCGTCTCATTAGTAGTGCTGATCAGCTTAGATCAGCTTAAGCACTTTGAACTGCAACCCCTGTATGAAAAGTGCTATACAAATAAAGTTATTATTATTATTATTATGTGACGGTCACTCACAGACTGTCACAGTAACGTGGGCTTATTTTAGCCAACGCGATGCTGACCAAATAACGTTATAATTAATATTATTATCGACATCACCATGGCAGAGATGGCACACACAAACTACCTCAGGTTCCTCCTCCAGCTCACCCTCCCTCCTCGGCCCTTCTGCCTGTGTCTCTGCCTGGCTGGCTACCTGAGGCTGTGTTGAACTTGTTGCTGCACCTGCACTAGTATTATTGTGGATGACGATGTTGAAGCAGCAAACATGTCTGTGATTTTATTATATTTTTCAGCATCCACCTCTAGTTTTCAGATTTTTTCCGCCGGCAATTTCTCCGCACCCCCTTTACGTTTGTTCTGTTTCTCCATTTTTCCTGTTTCCGCATCTGTTCTTCTCACACGAGAAACAGGTGAGAGAGGGGGGGGCTTATTAAGCGATGTGATTGGGCCGCAGCACGCATAATGGGCCGCTGTTCCCAGCCTAGTGGGGGAGGGGCTTAGTAAAAGATGTGATTATTGGGCCGGCCCAGTGTCAGTCAGTACAAAATGGGCCGGTCGTTGACCAAACGGCCACGCGCAAATAGTTACCTCATAGCTGGCTATGGCCATGGTGCCAGTGGCGGCTCTACCACTAGGGGCGCTAGGGCGCCGACCCACCTGCTGGCTGATTGGCCGACGCCAGTATTTTTTTCCATGGCAGAATTTCACAGAGACGATCTCTGATTGGCCGAATCCAATTTCTAATGTTCCAATTCTAGCTTCTAATTCTAGAGTTCCTAGGTTGGTCTAGGACTGTTGTTTGTCTTAGAGCGTGCCGTGCCGTGACTGCAAGTTCTTTAGACTGTTAAGCTTAGGCACTCTTTCAAAGTTGGTTAAGGTTAGAGTTTGTCTTAGAGCATGGCGATAGAACGCCAGGTAGTTTGCAGTCTGTTCGAGCGGAAATGGACAAAGGAATGTACTTGTTGAGTGTTGTGCTAACGAGCTCAGCTGAGCTAACACTTGGCTAACAAGCTATATGGCGGATTATACACGTTTATCAAGCTCTCCTGCCCTGGACGTTTCAACTAAACAGTGAGTCTCTCTCTCTCTCTCTCTCTCTCTCTCTCTCTCTCTCTCTCTCTCTCTCTCTCTCTCTCTCTCTCTCTCTCTCTCTCTGTGCTTAACGTTAACGTTTGTAAATAGTTTTTTTTAGGAGCAGTACTGTTAGGCTACTGCTGTGCTGGCCATTCATGAAGCGAGACATTGCTGATTGTTTATTTATTTTATAACACAAGACTATGACTACCAACTGCCTAGCCAGCCGTGTATCAATCTTGGATGCAATAATAACGTTACTTACCACACTGACTATGTCGATGGCTCATTGATTTAACTACTGCAGCTCTCTCGGATTGAAAATACGTGGATTATGGCTTGTTCAATATCGTCTATGTTTGAATGAATGAATGAATGAGAACTTTATTAACAGATTGCAGAATGGGTACAATACAGTACGGCTCAATACATACAATTGTTAAGGGGATGCAGACCAGAGAAAGACGTTTGTCTTGTTTACATCAGGGTCCCAGATTTTCGATTCATATCGATAGTTTAATAGCTAGCCTTGGCTCGTTTAACAATATGCAAAATATGTGTACAGCCCTGTACTCATACTGAAGTTATTCTTGGTATATAATAGGTCTGATTGTGTAACGAATCGATTCCACGTCGCGCTGTGTGTGAGAGAGAGAAGGAGAGAGGGAGAGATCTGCCTGTGTTTGGAGACGGGCGAGTTTTGTTTCTAACTTTTCTATTTATATTGTGTTTCAAGTTGTGAATTAGAGTCTAGACTATACTTTATTTGACTGGTTGTGTGTTGTTGTAGTAACAGCTGAGCGACTCGTTCATAAGAGCCGATTCATTGCCGTGAGCGTGAGTCGAATCGCTCACGTCTTGCCATGAGTCTTGCGTGGTACAGTACTGTACTGTACAAAATATTTGGTATAGCGCCCCTAGTGGCGAAGTACCCATTGGCCGCCACTGCATGGTGCCATTCCCCAACGCAGATATCACACACCCTTTGAGACACTTAAGACATCTTCCCCGCATGTTGGGGACGAACTTGTCATTAATTCTGTCTCAGTCGGCTCCAAGATAAGTCTTCCAAGAGAACTCTTTGGAAAATATACTTACTTTAAGAGTAAATATACTTAAACAATTATAATATATGTTTCTGGATGTGACGTACGTGGGTTGGTCATTATCATTATTACTGTATTTGGAAGACCATGTGAACATCAGGTTAGTATAATTAGTATGTGTTATGTTGTTTGTGCTTGTGTGATTTACCATTTGAAAACGTCTTTGTTTACTATCTGCCCACCCGGGACTGTTTTTGAAAAGCATTTCTACTGAGGGGGCTGTTTCTGCCCATGTACAGCCTGCCCCAGTTACTATTCTGTGCGGTCGTTAGACCTCTGTACATGACACTGGATCTAGAAAATAGCATAAATGTTGTTTTACTAGCATTCAGCATCAGTTTAAGCTTGATGAGAGTCTCCTGCAGAAAGCCAATCAATATTCCTGTCACCCAAAAAGTATACTTCTCTGTTTCCATCAGAGGCTTTATCAACCATGCTGCATACATTTGACAGATAATTAATATCATTAGGGGGTCTATAACAACATATAAGAAATGGCATATGTGGTAGATGTACCAGGACCCATAGTGCCTCTAGTCTATACCATCTATAGTTAGATCATCCATAGGTTCAGCAGGGATATGACTTTGAATATATATATTGCCACACCACCACCATATATATTTCTGTCTTTTCTGAATATATTGTAGCCTGTAATGACACCTCTGCTGCTCTGCATTACCAAATGAGGGGTCAAGGTGGGTTTCTGTTACAGTAAAAATATGGATATTATGCTGACAAGTCAGGCGCTTTACTTTCATGAACTTTATTTCTAAGACTGCATACATTTAGATGAACCATTATTAGGCCTTTTGTTGGAAATTTAGTCATAGCAACCATGTGAAATGATACAGCCTCCCATACCACTCTGCCAAGTATTCAAATTATGTGAATTACGGCCATACATTAAAAAGTACATTAACAAGTACCTGGCAAAAATATGACCACAATGAATAAATTTGAAATGACAAAGACAAAAAATATGATTGGAAATAGTTTTTTAATTTTTGATTATTATCTTTTTCCTCTTCTTTTTTCCGTTTTTCTCCCATCCCAATGTTTAGTCGTTATGCCAATTCCCAATCCCCTTCCTGGTCGTTCCGCACTCTACCCCCTACCGTCGGTCCGGGAGGGCGGAGACTATCTGCATGCTTCCTCCGACACATGTGTACCCAGCCCACCGCTTCTTTTCACCTGGCAGCGCGGACTCTCACTGGGAGAGTGTAACGTGTGGAAGGTCACACTACTTCTCTTAGATCCTTCCCTTGCTGTGCAGGCGCCCCAACCGAACTGTAGGAGTCGCTGTTTACAACAACCAGGACCCACCCTCACCGGGTTTCCCACCCTCTAACACTGCCAATTGTGTTAGTATGGACGGTCGGCCAACCCGGAAGCACCACAGCTGGATTCGATCCCACTGTCTCTGTGGTGGTAGACAGACGCTTAGTCCGCTGCACTACCCGGCCGCCCGATTGGAAATAGTTTTAACAATGATCTTTTTCCCTGTTAAAACTTAAAATGATCCAGAATACAGATCATGATACACAGTAAGTCAACTGGTCACCATAACAATGACAACACGACCCCTCTAATCAGACTCATTATCTCTCCCCTGCTGGCGACCAGGGCGAATAATGAGCTTGTCATGTCGCAAAACAGCCTTCATAATCTTTGGTAGTAGCTCTTTTCTCTTTTGTATGACAGCTTCTGTATAGTCTTCATTAATGTATACATTTGTGCCTTTGAGTTTGTTTGCCTTTCCTAGCACTGTTTCACTGTCCTTATACATCAGGAGCTTAACAACAATGGAGCGTGGCCTGTCATACTTTTTTCCAGACCCCTATTCTCTGTAAGCCTCAGCCTCAGCTTGGGCACTGGACCTCATGACAATCTTTCCTGTGCGATGGGCCATTTCAATCTCTATCTTAGTACTATATCATTTATATAAATAAACGATATAGTACTATTACTGTATATAAATAGTGAAGAGGACATGATCAAGAATTTAACCTTGTTGTGGCACTTGTGGCAAATTCAGATTGGGCTCCGCTGAACCCAACTTCACACACTGTCACCTATCAGACAAATAATCTAAAAACCAATCACATGCACCGCTATCCAAACCAATATTAGACAATCTCTTTAACCCTTTCACTGCCGCACGACAGAAGGTTAACCCTTTACTATGACACAACCGACAGTCGCCGTTGGTTGTGTGATAGTAAAGGGTTAACCTTCTGTCATGTGGCAGTGAAAGGGTTAACCGGCTGTCGTGTGGCAGTGAAAGGGTTCTATATCGTGTCAGCTTCCGCTCAGCGTCATTCTGCACATATCTCGCTCCAGTGTATATGCACTGAATAAAAACTTCACAATGTACCTTTACATACCAACATCCATCTGACCACACCCCCATCTGCTACCTACATAAGCAGGGGTGGGGCCACACACTCATCTCCTTCTCTAAGAGAGTGCCTGTATACCAATCACTTGAAATGGGAAAGAAAGTATTTATCTGAAGAAAGGAAGAACAAGGAGATACGTGACGTTATATCTTTATTTTCTCTCTCACTATTTCGAGAAAATACGCGATAATGTCTTCGTCACTGGAGTGTCTGGAAGATGATGATCATTCTGACCTCCACCGGCTTTTTCGTATTAGGGGCTCGCGTTGCTGATATACTCCCCACCTGCAGTCCTCCTTGCTGCGGCTGGTTAGGTATTGAACCTCCGGTCATACAGCTGGACTGTGGGAGGCACCGGCTGTTGTGAGAAACTGGTTGCTTCCGAGCTGGGTGAGTAATGTTTTGCTTGCGAGCACTAGTTGTCTGCTAGTGCTATGGGGGTTAGCTGACAATTTTACGAAGGCCGGCCCCAGATTGGGGTCCTCTGCTCGGCTTCTTAGGCGGCGGACGGAGGATCTTGGTCTGACGCCCATGATGGTCAAACTAGTGGACCGCGACCGAGACCTGGTTGAAACCGGGATTCTCTGGACAAGCGGATGCTTCTCTGTCCCGTGCAGGCCCCATCTTTCACATGAATGTGGAAGTACACCCTAAAGCACGAGGAAATGTGGGCATGGATCTTCTTTATCGGTAGTTCCATGCTCAAGTCGGCTGCAGCCCGTATGGGAATTGAGCCGACTCCGCTGTATGTCTGGTAAATCACTGTTGAAAACTGTGTTTGACATTTCTTTTTCTCTTCTCTCTTAGGATGAGGGGGGTTTCAGGCGGCGGCCTGTCTGAAGTGTGGCTTGTTATGTCGTTGTGTACAGTTCAGGTGATAGCTGCTTAGGTTGCGTGCTAGTTTGTGGCCTACTGTTAGCCAGTCAGCTGTTAGCTGCGGCGCTAGCCCGTTGTGTCACTAGGCTAGGAAACGTTAGCTTGTTGCTATCAGTCGGGCGGCTGTTACCTTAATGCTACACTGTTGAACGTTACTGTGACTATAACATGCCTTAAACACACTACGACGTCATCTTTGACAGAGGATGTTAGTCGACCCTACACCTGGGTGCCATGCCAGCGAGGACTTCGTCAACATGGAGAACGGCGGCTGGGTGGCGTAGCGGACATTACCCTCGTCACCAACGCAGGAGATGCCGGGTTCGACTTCGGTGTCCCGTTAACCAGTGTTGCAGTCCTCTCGGCCTGCGCTCAGGGTGGAGGTAGGAGTCCTGACCGGACTTTAAACACTTCTTCTTTCCTTCCCTTCTAAATGTTTTGTAATAACAATGTTTCCAAAACATGTGTTGCTGCAATACATTGAGGATACGACGCGTGTTGTGTGTGAATTGTCTTGTCACTGGTATAGCTTCTCTCTGCGTTGTTTTTTACATGTGTAAAAATGAACTAGTTAGTTGTGATGAGAACATGTGTTTTCGTAACGTGGGTGAACTCACAACTAAGTGGGTTAATTAACCTGTGAAGCTATGCTTAGTGACATGTGATTGAGGAACGAATCCTTTTCTCAGCCTGTGATGACAATGAACAGCATGTTCACATATTAACAGGGGTACCTGTTCAACCTGGTCGTATCAAGGGTAAGGTAGGAGGGGTGACCCCCCCGGTTTCCCTGGGGCTTCCCCCCCCTCCTCTCAGACATGTTTGTTTACAATATATTGTGTCGGGCGGTTAGGTGGTCGAGCGGAGATTGCGTTCGTCACCAGCCCCGGAGCTGTGAGCTTGGTTCGCCTGTTCGAATCCAGCTCACAGCTCCGGGGTTGTCACCAGCTTGGCTGGCCGTCTGCACTGATACAATTGGCTGTATCAGAGGGTGGGAGAAGCTGGCGGGGTGGGTCCGGGTCGTTGTAAACAGCGACTCCTACAGTTCGGTCGGGGCGCCTGCTAAGCGCGGATTGGACGTGAGGGGGATAGTGTGGTCCTCCCACACGCTACGCCCTCTCAATGAGAATCCGCGCTGCCAGGTGAAAAGAAGCGGTGATTGGCTGGACGTGTGTCGGAGGAAGCACGTGGTAGCCTCCACTCTCCCAAAATGATCTGACTGTGGGGGGTAAAGCGCAGCGACCAGGAAGGGACTGGGAATTGGCATACGACTAACATTGGGATGGGAGAAAATCGGAGGAAAATGGAGGAAAAAAAAAAAAAAAAAAAATATATATTGTGTCACTGTGTTTGTGGGGATACGATGTAACACTCCGCTTAAGCTGCTGGGGTTGTGCTTCCGCTTGAGAAACGATAATTTTCCTAGGGAAACGGTTGTTTGGTCACTATCATGTGTGCTTAGCAAGGCCTGTGGCCAATATGTAATCAAGGACTTATGTCTCTCTCGTTATGAAAAACGGTGTTCCTCTGTAGTAAGAGTGTACTTTTGCCATTTTTTGTTGTGATGAAGGGTTGTGTGTGTCGTTGAGATCTACAACTGGGTTAGGTTTTGGCCCACAGAAGCACATGTGTAGGTCTGGTACCGGGGCTCTTAAAGGGGCCCTCTCTGTTCTGTGTTTTTTCCTTAGTAAAATTCAGATAGCAGGTTAGCACATGAGCTATGTGAAGCTGTTAATGCTTCATGTAGCAGGCTATGACTGGGTCATGGCTCTACTTTGTCATTACATCGTATCAGGGGTGAGGGGTAGTAAAGGGGTGAACTGGTAAACCTTTCCTCCCCTTTTGTGATTGGTCAGGGGTTAAAACCCCCTGTCCTTCAGGGTTCCTGTCACGTTGCTGTTCGGCACGTTACAGGGTAGGGGGGGGGGGGAGGGAGTTTCCTGGTCCCACGCCCTGAAAGATTGGGTGTGTGCACCGCGGAAATTCCCCCGCCATAGATTACGTCACTGAGCGCGTTTCTATTGGTAAGACTTACGTGAGTTGTTCAGGTTCCATGTTATGGATCTGTTTCAGGGAGTTGTCAGACTCCTCCTCACGAAGCTCCTCCTCAGGGAGAAGTGCCTTCTGTGAGTTCGGACCCTCCTTCCCAGTGAGGGAGCCTCCTCAGAGTTTCAGAGCCTCCTCCTCAGATTGTCAAGGTGAGTAGAACTTCAAAAAGGTGTTCTGCTCTATTGTATGTGTATTCGATTCAATTCGATTATTGAGTGTGTATTGGTTCAGAGCCTCCTCCTCGGAGAGTCCTAACCCAAGTGTTACATAGCTCAATGTTGCAATATTTCTTTTCAATCTATACAGCTCGCGTGGGAAGTCTCTCTGGGGGTTTTCCGTCCTCTCCTTTTTGGAGTAGGTGGACGGGGTATTGTTTAGGGTTTCCCTGACTCCTCGCCTTATAGGTCTGTTGAGTCATGGGTTTCCCCCCGTCATAGAGGTACGTCGCTCACCGTCCCCTCTTATGAAGTGTGGTTGACGGGATGGTGTTTCCCTCAGCCGCGTCGCATGGGACCCATGTCCGTATTATTTTTTCTTTTTCTGAAAAAGGTAAAATTAAAAACCGGCTTCTTGTCGTTCCCCAGGCGGCTTGGAGGAACGGTATCTGGTGTCTTGTTAGACTATCCATTGATGTGTTTTGGGTCTCGATGCATACATAGTGCTGGCTCTGGGTGTTTCTGATAGGAATCACGCATTAGGCTGGTGCGCCTTGGTTGCTCGTTATTAAAGCAGCGTTTTTATAGGGCAACTGGGATGGAGTTTGTCTCTTCCGAGCGCCAGTTTACTAGGTTTGTCTCGACGAATTCTCGTTCATATCTGGGGGATGTTAACGGAATAGATCAAAACATAGATAGAGGGGTCTCACGCCCTTGGGGTGGGCCACTGAGCGCGGTACAAATGGGACCGTCTGGGTGGCGCCCTCTATAATGTTTAGATCGACACGCGTACCTACCCCCTCTCCTGGAGTGGGGATGTCGGCGTGATTAGGGCACTGGACTGAGTCTGGTCACGCTGGTCCAGGTCAGTTAACCCGTTGTCCGCCGGGGACGCAGATCTTCTGTTCTGATACCCTGAGGGATTTGTGCTTTTTTCAGGGGGAAAAATGCCGGGTCGGCCCGGGTGTCACAGGGTTGGGCGTTATGGAGACAGCTGTCATAAAGGGGCTTGGTTCTCCATTCTCTTCGCCCCTCTCTTCTCCCGCTTACGCATAGCTGAGAGGGGGCTGTTGAGGTGGTTTTTATAGTACTCCTCTGGCATCCCTGTGTACGTCCCGGTCCGCCGGGCCGGTTCAAAGTCGTTTTCGTCGACCCGTAGGCCTGGGATAACCCCTTTTTGAAAACTGAAACACTTGTACTGTGATATAGCCAGTGTATACCCGCAGGTGTGTTTTGGAGTTTTTTCTTGAGGGGTTATAGGAACAACCACTGCATGTGGTACCAAGAGGGTGGTTGATTCCCTGGTGTGTTGGAGCGGAGTCAACTCCCGGGTTACCCGGTTGAGTGTGCCCCTGCCCCTCTGGAGAGTCGGGTTTTTTGGTGGAGGCTTTGTCATGGTGTGCAACAATGCCAGCATACGCCCCTTCCGCCGGGGTGCTGTTTTCAGTTGACCCCTTTGGTGCCTATCTCGTCCGCAGTGCTCCAGACTCGGGTCAAGTGCCTGCTGCCTGGATTGAGGGATCGGCCTCTTCTGGAGGTCGTCTCCCCGGTGCGCTGCCTGCTCCCGCTGTAGTGTAGCCTCTTGAGTGCTTCGAGTTGCTGGCGATGTGGGGGGCGGTGTCACTAGTGACCGCCTGGTGAGGTCTTGATGCTGTGGCGTCGTTGACCTCTCCGGGCCCCCTTTTTCCGGGGGGATCCAGTCCCTTCAGTGGGTCTGGGTCTTCCTTCGTGTTCCGCTGCTACGGCCTTGCCACGGGGTTGAGTTTGCTCTTGACCCTGTGATTTTGGGGGCGGTAACGAGGTTTGTTCCTTCCGTTCGTTCCCTGGTGGCATGCGGGTTGTGCGTGTGCGTAGTTGTGGGGTCAAGCCACGGTCTGCTCACCCTGTGCGTTGAGTTGCTCGAGTTCCTCTTCGCACGGTCGGATCCGTCTCCCTCCCGTCCTCCAATAGGGAGGGTATCCTCCATTAGGGAGGGTCGGAGGGCTCGGTCCTCCCCGGTTCTGATGGTTGTGGGGGGCCTCAGTGGGGTACATTTGTCGAGCTTCAAGCTCCCGCTCAGCTCCCATTGTGCAGAATGACGCTGAGCGGAAGCTAACACGACATCTACGATAGGTTATGAATATAACCGTAGTTCTATGAGTGTTAGTGACGCTCAGCGTCTAGACGCCACTGCGGCCCTTGATCTTTCCTTGTGGTGAAATGATTGAGAAGGAGATGAGTGTGTGGCCCCACCCCTGCTTATGTAGGTAGCAGATGGGGGTGTGGTCAGACGGATGTTGGTATGTAAAGGTACATTGTGAAGTTTTTATTCAGTGCATATACACTGGAGCGAGATATGTGCAGAATGACGCTGAGCGTCACTAACACTCATAGAACTACGGTTATATTCATAACCTATCGTTAACCTTCTGTGTATTGTCGCAGTGAAAGGGTTAACCGTTTTGGTATTGCGGCAGTGAAAGGGTTAAGAGCAAGTGGTGACCGACTGTATCAAAAGCTTTGAACAGATCCAGCGGGTGGCCTAATGGTTAGAGAAGCGGGTTTGTGACCGGAAGGTCGCTGGTTCGATCCCCCGGACCGGCAGGAAGAAATCTGGGCTGTGGAAGTGAATTAATAACTCTCTCCTATCCCCTTAACACCAACCGCTGAAGTGTCCTTGAGCAAGGCACTTAACCCCCAACTGCTCCAGTGGAGTTGCTCAGTGGCCAACGGTGGCAGACTGTGGTTGTACTGGGCAGCTCCCAGGTGTGAATGGAACTGTGTGAATGTGAAGCAGGGCGTTCCTGAAAAAGAGCATCCGTGCTCAGGGAAACTACCCTGGGTAAATAAAGGTTAATAATAATAAATAGGGTGGCACAATGGTTCTTCTTGCCTAGTGCTGAAATTATATAATTTGTAACTAATATGATGGCTGAAACTGTGCTGTGATTGGCTCAGAAACCAGATTGGTGCAGGCTCAGTATTGAGTGAGTTGAAAAAAAGGATTTAAGTAGATTATTTACCAAATATTCTAGCTAAAGACACATGCACAATCACATACACACAGCCTTCTATCTACACACACTACCCCCCCCCCTCTCTTTCTAGTACAAACATATGCACACACATAGCCTTCTATTAGATTATCCTCTCCAGTAGAGGTCCTGGGATCTATGGATTGCAGATCATCTAGTATCTCACTATGTGAAGAGGGACAAATGTACAATCAACATCTACATCAGCATCAATATGAACTGGGATAAACCTAGAATATTCTTTATCAAATAAGTGCCCAGCATATGCAAAGTGCCTGTTAAAGGCCAGGCAAATTTCATTCTGGTTCGAAATCTCACAATCATCTAATTTAATATGGACAGATAGCGAATTAGAGGTCTTGTTTTTATTTAAATGAACTGCTTTCCAGGTCGGGTTTGAGGAGAAACTAGAGATTAGATCTAAATAATAATCAGATTTAGCTTTCCACACAGCTGTGGTACATTTATTTCTAAGCTGTTTGAAGTAAAGCCACGGTTGAGAAGATCAGATCACTCAGCATGAGACCAGGCCTTATTCCTGTCATTGAATAACGTTGATACTGTAGCTCATGCGAGAACCAATTATTTAATTCTAAGCCTCTTAAAGGAGCATGTGTATCAATGACAGAAATAAAGGTATCCATAAAGAAGCCCATGGTCACATGAGCATCAGCATTCTATATTACTATGCTTAATATCCTCTGAGAAAAGTTGCTCATAAAATTTGTTAAGGTTTCTCTTCATAACAGTGTGTGACTTTGTTTTTGCCAGTTTTGCACTTCTCACACAAGCTGTGGGGCAGTGATGCTAATTCCTAGGTCAAACACTCCAGTGGCCCCAATTTCATCAACTCTATTTGAAAAAATAAGATCAATTAACAAGGATTTCGAATTTTAATATTAGGTCTAGTGGGTACAGTTATTAGATGGGTTAAATGTAGGTTACTACTAACTTCGTTAAGATGATCAGAGGTGTTATTTAGCCAATACAAATTAAAATCACCAACAACCAACATTTCAGAATCAGAACAACAAGAAATTAGATTTGATAATGTGTCTAATTTCTTTCTGTATAGATGGAATTAATCACTACATTAATCACCACGTATATGAAGCTCCACAGGTCCAAATAGGTTTTTCCATAGAAACAGAAGATAAGCCAGCATCCAAAATAATGGCTGTACTTCTGATATTTCTGAGAAATCGATAAGGGATGTATTTGACTTATATGGTTGAGAAGGGGCAGGGATCACTATTTAACGTGATAGACTATTTCAAAGTGATAAAAATAACATTCTAAAAGGACTCAGATTTATTTCCTAATGTTTGCTAATGCAATAACTGACAGGAAATACATTTGGGTCCATAACAGAATTCCAATGAAACCATCATGACGTGCCAGTCAAACATTCACTGCTATTATCAGTGCTTATAGATTATGATTATCCATGAAGACATTTATTTTTATCTACTTTTTCTCCCCATTTTTCTATTTTTCGCCCATCCCAATTTTCGTATGATCCAATTCTCCCCCCCCCCCCCCTGTCTCGAACATTGCTAGACCATGCCTCCCACCGGTCGGCTGCAATGTGGACGAAGCCTTGCATCACGTGTCCCCTCCGGTTCACGAGGAGGCAGCCGTCGCATCTTTTCACCTGTACATCTCTCAGTGGCGAGGAGTAACGCGTGGGAGGCTCTGCGCCTGTAGTCTGCTGTACAGGCGCACCAACCGACCTGTAGGAGTCGCTGTCCACAACGTCCGATCCCCACCCACCGGCTTTCCCACCCCCTAATACTGCCAATTGTATTAGTATGAACGACCAGCCAAGCCGGAAGCAACGGCGAGAGCTGGGCTCGAACCCAGCATCTCCTGCGTTAGTGGCGAGCGTCTTGCCCACTGCGCCACTTAGCCGCCCCATCCATGAAGAACATATAGAAATATTAATTGTGATATAGTGATAATTGATTTTAAACAAAAATGTTAACCTTTGTTGTTCAAATGGTAAGACAGCCACAAAACGAATAACCCTTATTATCCTTACCTTAACCTTGCTAGAAATCTTGCCTAACCCTAAGCTCAACTAGAGATGACATTTCTGTTGTTGTGATAATCGTGCACTATTACATTCTGCAAAATCACCTTCCCTGGGGTGAAACTGCATGCAAACAGGCTGCTCCTAAAAGCAGGGGATGCAGCTGAATGGTGATGGGGCGCCCCAAAAAGAGGCCCTTCCCATTAGTCCAATTAGTACTTGAAAAACCAATGGAGAAAAGGAAAACCCAAGGCAACTCTTTTTCATGGACACAAATCTAGACTAAACTGTCTGTGCTACTGGAACAACACAGGTGCTGTTTTACAGCAGATCTTCGTGATCACATGCTTGTATTTTCAGGAATTTATGGTTCAGTTTAATGCCATTTCCCCCAATCCCCACTTAAGTGGCATTCATTCATTGACCTTACTCCTAGAACCCACCTCACCCCTGCCCACTTTGACAACCTAGGATGGCTTAGAGTAGACGACAGAGTACAGCAACTTGCAATGGGCCTGGTCTACAAGATACACTACACGACCAAGGTACCCATGTACATGTCAAAATACTTCCCAAAGGTCAGTGAATACCACGATCACAACACCAGAGGGAGCTCCACAAATCATGTTAAACCCAGATTCGGCTCAAATAAGGGACTAAACACGTTTCGCAATTATGCCACATCAATGTGGAACGCCCTACCCAAAGCTGTAAAGGAATGTGGATCACTACCCACTTTCAAAACCTCCCTCAAGGGACACCTACGGGAGACTGCAATTCAACACTGGCCCCTGTAAATATCCTAACCCAACCCCCTCCAATGTACAGTCATTTACCTAGTATGGTTTTGTCAATAGTCCAATGTACAATTTTGTTTGTTTGTACAGTGTCCCCCCCCCCCCCTCAATGTACAGTTTTGCTTGTTTATACAGTGTGCCCCCCCCCCCCCCCCCCAACCACCTCCAATGTAAATTACCCAGTATGGTTGTCAATATCCCAACGTACCCAACCCCCCTCACCCAACCTCATCCAATGTACAGTTTCTACGTCAAATGTATATACTCCCTTTTCTTGACTCCTTCTGTATCACAAACAGTACTGTATTTGCAAATCTGGTATGTCATAAATGTATAGATGTAGCAGTTCTGTCTATCTGTATGTCATGTATGTCATATATGTCCTGATGAATTGAAAATGGGGGACCCTGATGTAAACAAGACGAAAGTCTTTCTCTGGTCTGCATCCCCTTAACAATTGTGTGTATTGAGCTGTACTGTATTGTACCCATTCTGCAATCTGTTAATAAAGTTTTCAATCAATCAATCAATCAATCAATCAATCAATTCATGAGTAGTGTGTTGGCCTCCCTTCTGCCAGGGCAGAGTGTGAAGTGGAAAAGGACACCGGTGTGATTGAGATGCCTGTCAGTCATTGCATTGTGACACTCTCTCTTTGCTCATTCTCTTTATTCATCAGTCTTGAACATGAAATCATAATTTACCACAGTAACAGTAATACCGATGATGATGATGGTGGTGGTGATGATGATGGCACTGATGAAGAACACAATGATGATGATGATGATGATGATGATTATGGCATCAATGGTGAGGATGAAAATGAGCAAAGGTTCTGAGGTGTTCCGCCATTCTGCAGCTGAGCTTCATGGAGATGAGGAACTCCCATGCTATATTTCAGGTCTGCCATTCCCATTGTCTTTCATAGAATTAATTTCTCCTTTCAATTAGTGATGGTTTAAAAAAGAAAAAAAAAAGTGCTGTGAACACGTTGACACCGTTAAGCACCTGAAACCCGGCCTGAGGTCCTGCTTTGACTAGCCGGACCAGCGGAGCCGGGCTGGAGAAGGTAGAGGAGAAAAGAAGGAAGGATGGAACTGAAGGAGGAAGGGTGGAGGTGGAGGGAGAGGAGGAAAAAGAGGAAGCAAGACTTAGTGCTGAATCCTCCTGACGGACTGGATCTGGGGAGTCTGGGAGTGGGATCCGAACTCGCGGTAACACTTGTACTCTCCTCCGTGACAGTCGCACTCCAGGATGTACTGGTGACCGCGATATCCGGGGAACTGGTAGCACACGAAGCTGGAAACAGACAAAAACAGGTCGATTAGACTAGCGGATAATGAGAGCTAGGGAATTAAAGGAAGGATTTTGTTACCAGCATTTATGCGGGAGGTATCCTCTACTTGTGACCAGAATCACAGATAGGAAATCTTTATTTCCTGATAGTAGCAAACATTGCCACAGGAAATACAGAATGTTTATGTTGTCAAGTTGAAGCCGTCTATAAGATCTCAACATCCATTATTAATATGAGCTGGCTAGTTGATTGACAAGTAATGTAACTACTCCACTACCATTCAGTTAATTTTAGTGGTCGAGACTTAATTTCCCAAATGGTTGTATAGAATTCCAGACAATATCACTGTTCCCATGAAAGATTTGAAAGCATTCTCTATGATGACACTGACTGCTTGACCTCCATATGTTTTATGCTCCTAGAATCATAGCAGGCAAGGGCACCATATGGAACCATAAGGCCCCTGGACAATGTTACCCTGGTGGCCGTTGTAGTATTCCTATTTTGCATTCAAGTGTGTCGATAGCTGGCGTGACTGTGACGTTATGGTACACATGCGGGAATGTGTGAGAGAGTGTGTTAAGTAGCAATTGCTCAGTGAAAAGATAATGATGACTTACGCTCCACTCTGGATGTGCATGGATCCAACCTCGTTGTTCATCCAGCCCATGGCCTGCAGGGAGGGGTAGTCATCACACAGCTCAAACTGATGACCCAGCATGTTCTCCTTCTCGTAGATGGTCATACGGCTCTCCTTGTGGCTCTGCATTGGGAAAAAGCAAGAGTGTGTGGGGGAAGGGAGGTGGGGGGAGGTATTACAGACACATTTGTGATTAATTGTGTGAAATGTGTGCGTGATTGTTATATGTACGTCAAAGGAGTTGCTGGGATGTGCAAATATCAGTAGAAATATTTTTATTTACTCTCAATAACTGTCGAACTAAATTAATGTGTGCAAAACTGTTGGATGGTGTGTGAGAGATTATGTGCAAAATAAATCAGCATTGTCTTTTGGTGAAGTGTCCCTTTAAGTTCAAATGTGGATTTTTCTTTTTCTTTTCCCTCTCTTTTATCGTGCGATAATGTACTGAGATGCAATTCGATGTGAGAAGTGGTTATGTTTAGATAAAGGACGGCGATGGGTTTCTATTTTGGAACCTACGGCAGAGCAGATGGGCCTGAAAGAGATCATCCTCTCGATGCGGTAGGAGTTGCTGCCACTGTAGGCCTCGAAGCGAGGGTAGTCTCCCTTCTCCAGGATGAACTGCTGACCACAGAAGCTGGAATGCTCATAGCCCACCCAGCTACAGACAGAGGAAAAGAGAAATATAAGAGGGCGAAAGGGACACAACATGGAACATGGAACATGGAAAAAAATTGTCTACTGTGAACACAAACAATTTACATTTTCCCCTCGTTAGTCTATTTCAGTTAATTAGTTATTGGAGGAAGCTCAGTGGCTGTAAATATCGATTACTTCTTGCTGCTCAGACCATTTCTCAGGATTGTGGGGGTGTGGTCAGATCATGCTTGATTGACAGCTCTCTTTCAGCTCAAGTGCCAGCCAATCAATAAAAAGCTTTGCTATAAACTCTATCAAATCTATCAAATGGACCCTACTTGGTTAGAAAGCTTGACTAATTGACTAACTAGCAAACTAGGTTAGACCACCCAAATCTGTGTTTTCATTTATACCTCCCTAAGTATGCATTTTAGCATTCACATACATGAAACAGTTAGCATTAGCTTTACTATGCTACACCTTTGAACTACTATCAACTCTGGGAGAACCATGCTAATGTTTGTAGTTATAGTGTTATAGGGAGGGGTTATGTTAATGCCTGTAGTTGTTATATATAGTGTTAGGAGAGGGTTTATGCTAATGCTCCCTAGTTTTTATATAGTGTTAGGAGGAGAGGGGTTATGCTAAGGATGGCGCCAGCGTCTCATCAAGCCATGACTTCAGGTTTGCCCAATAAATCCTGAACACAAAAATGCTGAAAAACGATTTAACATAATCTAGTAGGCTACTACATAGTTCAGTCTTTTCATGTGTTTTCAGCAACTATTTTCTAACATACATAATGAGTTTTAAAACAAATCTCTGAATCTGCTTTACCTGGACTTTAAATTGTTCTCCACTCTGGCATTGAAATGAGACTTACAGTATAATTTCCATAACTGTGGGAAGTGCTTTCTGGATACTTACGCGCCACACTCAACCTTCAGGGAGCGGATGTTCTCCATTCCACACTCCATGATGTTCTGGCAGCAGGCGGTGAACTCCATGCGCTTTCCCTGGAAGAACTCCTGGTCGTACACAGTAATCTACAAAACGAAGGAGAAATCTCGTTGTAGGCACTAATATCAAGTTAGAGTTAAAAAAAAAGAAAAGTTGAAATGTCTGTGTTTCCATCATACCAACATACTATTTGAGAATACACACATACATGTTGTACTTTTGCTTGGTGGTCATCAATCATATAGAGGCCTAATACATTTTACAGTATATTTGAGGTGCAGGCTGTTTCCAGGTAATGCCATATGCTTACCTTCCAAGGGCCCATGGGCATGGGGTTCATAGGGTTAGTCAGAGCCATTATTATCCTTTATCTCTGCAATACCTGGAGGGACAGAGAGAAACAACGCTATCAAACAACTCTATTTTTCATCTAGTCAAACCCCACATTATTAGGTATCTGTAGAACGTTTTTTTTATATATATTTTTTTTAGATTTACATTTTTTAAATTATTTTCTCTCACGTATAGTATCATTATATTGGATATGAATGACTTGCCCTGTCCCCTGCTATGTAGCACAACCTACTGAGTCATCCAGCCAAATGTCAGATAAATCTGGGACTACTAGCCTCTTATTACCATTTCTTACACTGTAAAATGCCCCCATTTTCAAAATCTCGTTGTGAATATATACATCATGTAAAATGAGCTAAGTAAACTGGACCAACTTATCTGGCTTCAAACTAATCAAACAAGGTTACCATCCATATTTGATAGACCCTGTGACATAAGGGGTGGCCCATTACTCCATTTATATCCATCGTTTTTGGAAACTGCACTGTGCTGTTAACTACTTTACACAAAACACTGTCCCCATTGTGAACTGTCGGCTAAAGCAGACCTACCCAAAATGGTGAGCTGTGTGTCGATAGGGTTCCACAGAGCGGTGTGCCGGCTGGAGCGTGTGCGTGGGTATATATACACCCCTGGGCCTCGGGGGCCAGGGGGCGGCACGCCTGCACTCGTGTCAGCACTTTGCTTTCGACTCCATTGTTTTGTTGAGAGGGGTTAAAACTCACACACATGCAAAGATGACTGTGTGTCTATGCTGCACTTCATGTCCCTAGATATCAAAATCTATATGTTTGAGACAAGCATGTATAAATCTACCTTCACAGACACAGAACCAGACACAGCTGCACCCAGTGGTGGAAGAAGTACACAGTTCCTTCACTTAGGTAAAAGTAGAAAAGTACTCTGGTAAAAGTAAAACTCCTCCCTTCAAAATACTGCTTAAGCGAAAGTTTAAAAAGGTATTTGATATTGAATGTATTTTAGTATCAAAAGTAAACGTATATTCTATAGGATGTTCTTATATTTTTGTGCACTTGGGCACATTCCATCCTCGATCCAATCCATTGACCTCTAAATGTCATGTTAAAGTGATGTGATCCAGTTATGCTGCTCTACATCCTCTTGAAGTGCAGCTTGAAATTTCAATGTGCATAATCTTCATCAATGTATGCCATGTTTTGTATGCAATCTTTTTATTCAAAGTAACTAGTAACTGATGGGTTCAGATAAATGTAGTGGAGTAAAAAGCACAATATTTCCTTTGAAATGTAGTGGAGTAAAAGTACAAAGTTCCCTCAAATGGAGCACCTAAAGATTTGAGTGCAGTACTTCACCGCTGGCTGCACCCGTATATAACCATGATAATGAATGTTCAGAAGGTTCAGCAGTTACACTTATATTGTACACAGCTCTATTATCACTTGTTTGTAAATGGCTATTCTTGAGCTCATCGGACAATGTTAAAATAATTCGTTTTCACTCTCACACAAAGATTATGTGAGATTTTGACAGTTATTATCTGTACATATATGTCTGTGTATTAACATTTTAATAGGTAAATAATCAAAGCCACCATTCATGAAAATGTTTGTGGCATGCTCCCACAGTGGCCCAAGTATATATACTGAGTTATACTGTAATCATCATGAGCACCCACTTTGAATTATAGCCAATATTACGTGATAGACCATGTCTACATTTACTTGTCGTGATCAAACTTTACTGACTACAAATGCCTTAAAACATCAAGATAATTTGACAAACTATCATGGAATTACAGATTTGTAATAAGCCATATCAAAAAGGTCAGTAGTTCATGGAGGCCCTATTGTGCATTTGTTATGGTTTATTCATTAGTATTGTAGCTATAACAAGCCATGGATGCTATATCCATGGATGAATTGAAAATGGGGGACCCTGATGTAAACAAGACGAAAGTCTTTCTCTGGTCTGCATCCCCTTAACAATTGTGTGTATTGAGCTGTACTGTATTGTACCCATTCTGCAATCTGTTAATAAAGTTTTCAATCAATCAATCAATCAATCCTATGTTTGGTGTTGATAGGTAAAACATTTGAAATCAACTGCTTAGGAAAAATCAAAATGTCAGAAATCCACCACACCACACTTTGATAGACCGATGGGGCAGATCAGTAGCCTGCCTCTAGTGTAATAATTATTGTACTTTCAAGAAACCCACGGAAATTGTGATTATAAATCTTGTTTTAGAACAATGGTATAAACCCTGGTCATTATCTTAATTTTATATTTAACCAATCACTATCTTGGAGAATTGTGGATGTTGCATAGTAGAATAATTGAAGGGAATCTTATTTATTCTGGAACCTGAGGGGGATTGCTGAGCTCTACTCATAACATGCACTTCAGCCCAATTAGAACATGGAGCTATAAGGTTGCATTCTCATCATGCTGGAAAGGTTCTGTCTCAAGCATGTTCCCTCTCTTGGGAAACTCAGTGTTCAGAGTAGAAGGGGAAATCAATATACTGTAGACGTGATTACAAGGATAGAACAATCAATCAAAACTGTATCTCCACTGATGTTAAAGTCTCAAATCTTAACTAAACTTCACATAATCATTTTGTCTACCAGCTTTTATGTTTTTTATTTTGGTCAAACCAGGTCAACTGGATTAAGAGATATACAGGATTATTTTTGTGAAGTAATTTGTGGCACCGGATTTAATGAGGTGCAATAGGATGGTCTGAATTATCTCATTGCCTGCAAGCACATTACAGTGTTGTGGTATTGGCTGGCTATTTGTGAATAGGTGATGATAACACTCATCATCATCATATAAAAGAGGATGGGTTGTTCATTGACATTTTCTTATTTTTTTTATTCAGTCGCACTTCCAAACACTGTTGATAGAAGCACATTGATATGGTTTTGACCATTGGTGGAAGAAGTACACAGTTCCTTTACTTAAGTAAAAGTAGAAATACCCAGATAAATGAGTACTCTGGTAAAAGTCCTCCATTCAAATTCTACGTAAAAGTAGAAAAGTATTTGCTATTGAATGTACTTAAGTATCTAAAGTAAAGGTACGCATTCGATGTTTGCGTATTCCAGTGCTTGGGAGCATTCAACCCTTGATCCATTGACATTCCTCTAAAAGTCATGTTAAAGTTATGCTGCTCTGATTAAAGGTTATGTAAAAATGGTATGTGGTCCAGTTATGCTGCTCTGATTACCTCCTCTTGAAGTTTGCAGGCTTCAAATGTGAAAGTATATAATCTTCATTAATGTTTGCCATGTTTTCTATGCAAAATCTATAGTAACTAGTAAGTGATGGGTTCAGATAAATGTAGTGGAGTAAAAGTATAAAGTTCCCTAAAATGTAAATACTCCCGTGAAGTACTGTACAAGTAGCTTGAAATTGTACTTAACTAAGTACTTTAGTAAAATATTTAGGAGGCATCTTTTCACCAGACAGCTCGAACTCTGTGGCGAGGAGTAACCCGTGGGAGGCTCACACTGCCCCCGCTACTTCCTGCTTCCGCTGCACCGGTGTCACCAAACCGACCTGTAGGAGTCGCTGTCCACAACATCCAATCCCCACCCACCGGCTTTCCCACCCTCTAACACTTGCCAATTGTGTTAGTATGAACGACCGGCCAGCCGGTATATCAACGCCGAGAGCTGGGCTCGAACCCAGCGTCTCCTGCGTTAGTGGCGAGCGACTTGCCCACTGCGCCAATCAGCCACCCACATTAAACTGTGTTTAACTCCAGTGACTGCCCAACAGCACCTGACTGGGTACAACAGGTGGAGCAGCTCTAGCATGTGGCAACAGGGGATGAATGACACTGTATCCTGGGTGCTCGTTGGTGCGGTTCAACAACACTGGTTGGAGGCGCGACAGGCAGGAAACCCCCTGTGGGTCATTACACCTGTGCTCCTTATTGTGTTGATGAAGCCACAGTCCTCCATCTTTGTTGAAGTAGTTTAAATAACCTCAGATGATTTATCACTCTATTTCAAATGTCTTAAATGCATGGGAGATAAGTAAAGAGAGAACACTAGCTACTATACACAACAGGAGAGCAGAGGGTGCGGCTATCAAGTGCTGCTGTATTATGAATCCGATCAATTCGCTCCCCTGTTATTGTGACGCTAAAGCAAACCAGCAGAGACTGGCCAAAACACCATAGAGAGAGAGACTCGTAGGCTATTCAAGGCTAACCAGCTAACTGAGCCACAGGCTTCACACAGGCTCATCCTTCCTCTAACCACCCTGGACAATGAACATGTAGGAACAGATTACTGAGGTCAGCACATTGTCCAGACTCTCTCTGTGGTGTGTGTTTGTGTGTGTGCGTGCTTGTGTGCTTGTGTGTGTGTGTGTGTGTGTGTGTGTGTGTGTGTGTGTGTGTGTGTGTGTGTGTGTGTGTGTGTGTGTGTGTGTGTGTGTGTGTGTGAGTGAGTGAGTGAGTGTGTGTGCATGCACACGCGTGAGTCTGTGTGTGTTTGTATTTCAATGTGATTTCCTGATTGTGTCTGTAATACAGAGAAAGAGATATGTAGAGTATATTTCATAATAGGAACTGGTTTAAATGATTTATGAGTGTTAAGTGTTAAGAACCTTTTTCTCTCTGTCTGAGTGAGTGTGTGTGTGTGTGTGTGTGTGTGTGTGTGTGTGTGTGTGTGTGTGTGTGTGTGTGTGTGTGTGTGTGTGTGTGTGTGTGTGTGTGTGTGTGTGTGTGTGTGTGTGTGTGTGTGTGTGTGTGTGTGTGTGTGTGTGTTAGAGAGTGTGAGTGTGTGTGTGGATGTGTTTCTGCTGATGAAAGCAGCAGCCCAGAGGTGACAAAGAGACAAGCAGACTCAGCAGAGCCCACTGTCACCATATAGTCCACACTCAACCGTATGCAGTCACAGACATAGACACCCACATCAAAGAGCCAAGACTTATTCCACATGTAAACTGATATACTCTTTAAAATATATCAGACACAGCCCCAACACACTCTCACTCACACACACGCACACACACGCACGCACGCACGCACGCACGCACGCACGCACGCACGCACGCACGCACGCACGCACGCACGCACGCACACACACACACACACACACACACACACACACACACACACACACACACACACACACACACACACACACACACACACACACAAAATGATTATGTTGTGGAGATGTGGAGATGCGGGCGTGACAGCAGACTCTACGTCTAGTCTTCTTCTTCTTCTTCTTGTATATTTCCGGCGGACTGCGTGTCTAGGCGTATTGCCGCCCTCCACAGGACAGAGGGAGCACTATAGATTCCTCCCTATACGTCTAGTCCAGCCAGGGTCAGCAACCTTTACTATCAAAAGAGCCACTTTTCCCCCCTCCCACAAAATAAAATGCTCAGGGAGCCGCACAACCTATTTACCCTTAAAATGAAGATAACACAGTGTATAACGTTTTATATATCCCCAAGCATACCCCACATTTAGCATAAAACGCCTGACAATTGCATACCCAAAGTAATTTGCGATTTATTATACTTTATACTTATTGCATTAATGGAATTATAAAGCAACAAAAAGAAATGTTTTTACTTTTTATTGCTGTTTTTACCTGTTATAACAAAGGAAAACCTCAAACTCTTATGAAGAGGAGAAAAAATACTGGCTGTGTAGAACTATTTTTAAGGGGAGACCACCCACCTAAAATACCCTTTTCCTGATTTTGGGGCAATTTTGAGATTTTTGTATAATGTTGCCCCTTTACATGTCTTCTTTCAAACTAGTGACAAGAAATCTTTAAAAAAAAAACACATTTAGTTGCTTATTTTGCTTCATTTTGCATGATTGCATCCATAAATGTGCACATATCGAATGGGGAAGTGCCTCATTTGCATATATAAACATAAAATTCAGAAAACGTGCAATATATTCTTTCTTAGTTTATATGTACATAACAAACTGGGAAAGTTTCATAGCGATATCTATTCAAATATTTTTTTGACTATTAGGGGGTACAGTAATCGGTTGTGTTGTTTGTTACTAAACTGTTACTACTACTACTACATCATTATTATTATGTTATTATGTTATTCAGTTATCAGGCATGTGTTTAGGTTGTCTATTACTAATGGTTTGATTGGGTGTTGTGTTTGTAAATAGCGGTTTCAAATAAAAATGTATGGCATTTTACAATACAGAACTTTGAAGGCGTTTTCCCAAAGGGTAGACAATACCATTTCCCTAGCATACACACACCAAACTTTCCACCTTTATTCATATCTATATCCTGCTTCTTTGTGCCAAAGGGTTTGTTGATATGTCATACATAGCCTGATTTACAGACAATACAAAACTTTAAAGGCGTTTTTCTCAAAACGAGATTTTTGTGAGGTTTTGCCCGCTGCTCACTACCTTTTCTCTGTCTTCTTTAAGCCTACTGTTAGGAATTCCCTATTCTCTGTCTTCTTTAAACCTACTGTTAGGAATTCCCTACTCACTCTCTCTAGCCCCCACCCTCTCGTTCCTTACCCTTAGTGGCCACACCTGTTTGATATTCTATTATCTCTCGCACCTGTGGTGGCAGGCTAATTAGTCCCCCTGTGGGCTTTAAATACCAGGGCGCTTCCCCTCGTTTTGGCGTGGGGTCGTGTTGTATACTTGCCGAGTCATATTCTCTAAACATCTAGACTCTTTCGGGAGATCCTCTGTCTGCCTATGCTGTTCCATTCTCCGGCGTCGAGAGTTTTGCTCCAGCCTTCGCCAGCTGTCGCCGTTGCCTGTGGGGGAGACTGGTCTGTGCTCCCTGTACTTCCACGGGAGGCACCCCAGCGTTCCACTGCAGACCCCCGCGCGGCTGTTCGTCCTGACGCACATCCAGACCAGCGCAGACGCTCTCCAGTCCTCAGCGCGCAACGCGCATCTTCCAGACCTCCGAGCTTGGCACGCTCCTCCGTACCAGCGCGCACTCCCAGCCTGACGCGCATCTTCTAGACCTCCGAGCTTGGCACGCTCCTCCGTACCAGCGCGCACTCCCAGCCTGACGCGCATCTTCTAGACCTCCGAGCTTGGCACGCTCCTCCGTACCAGCGCGCACTCCCAGCCTGATGCGCATCTTCCAGACCTCCGAGCTTGGCACGCTCTCCAGTCTCCAGCGCGCAACGCGCATCTTCCAAGGATCCTCGTGCTTGGCACACTCCTCCTCGCAGACGCACCCCGAGGCGTCTCTCTGTTCCGACGCGCACACCAAGGTGTGGCGCGCCACTCTGTTCCTCGGCTCCGACAGTGGCTACCCGGTGGACGACATCCTCGTCACCGCCACTGTTCCAGCTCCCTGTTCCGACGCGCACACCAAGGTGTGGCGCGCACTCTGTTCCTCGGCTCCGACAGTGGCTACCCGGTGGACGACATCCTCGTCACCGCCACTGTTCCAGCTCCCTGTTCCGACGCGCACACCAAGGTGTGGCGCGCACTCTGTTCCTCGGCTCCGACAGTGGCTACCCGGTGGACGACATCCTCGCCACCGCCACTGCTCCAGCTCCCTGTTCCGACGCGCACACCAAGGTGTGGCGCGCACTCTGTTCCTCGGCTCCGACAGCGGCTACCCGGTGGACGACATCCTCGTCACCGCCGCTGTTCCAGCACCCTGTTCCTCGGCTCCGACAGCGGCTACCCGGTGGACGACATCCTCGTCACCGCTGCTGTTCCAGCACCCTGTTCCTCGGCTCCGACAGCGGCTACCCGGTGGACGACATCCTCGTCACCGCCGCTGTTCCAGCACCCTGTTTCCTCGGCTCCGACAGCCAGCCACCCGGTGGCGATGCCCTCGCCCCGTTGCTGCCCCTGTACCATTACGCACACGCCTGGGTGAGTTTTGATTGTGATGTCACTCACCCAGCGTGGTGCCCCTTGCCCTCGCCCCGTTGCTGTCCCTTACCTTTACGCATACGCTGGGTGAGTTTTGATTGTGATGTCACTCACTCAGCGTAGTGCCCTTGCCCCCGTTCCCGCTGCTGTTCCTGTACCTTTACGCATACGCTGGGTGAGTTTTGATTGTGATGTCACTCACTCAGCGTAGTGCCCTTGCCCCCGTTCCCGCTGCTGTTCCTGTACCATTACGCATACGCCTGGTTGAGTTTAGATTGTGATGTCACTCTCCCAGCGTATTGCCTCTGTTTTTGGTTCTCACTTAGAATAGTATTTTTGGACTTTACATCTCCCCCTGTGTGTTTGTCACACGAAGATATTATTACTTTGTTCACTTTGTTTATTTGGACTGTTCTGCACCTGCTCTGTTTTTTCCCTTTTGTGCATTAACTATCTCCTCTGTCCTGCAGAGCGGCCCAGATGATTTCCACCAGTCCTCCCAGTTCCTCCCTGTTTCCCAGCCCGCCTCCGCGGGCCTCAGTCCCCTCTGTTCCCTAGTTCTCCCCTTTCTAGTTCCACCTAGTTCCTGTTCCCCAGTTCTCCCCTTTCTAGTTCCACCTAGTTCCTGGTCCCAAGTTCTCCCCTTCTAGTTCCACCTAGTTCCTTGTCCCTAGTTTCCCCTAGTCCCCGTTTCTCCTATCCCTAGCTCTCCTAGTCCCTAGTCCTCTCTCCCTAGTTCTCCTTGTCCCTGGTTTACCTAGTCTCTAGTTCCTCTGTCCCAAGGCGTTCCCTTAACCTTCCCTTAGGCGTTCCCTTACTTTCCCTTAGTGTTCCCTTCTCCTGCCCGCCTCTTAAAGGCACCTTTCCTTCCCCTCATATTATATTCCTGTATTTGTGATTCTCCCTTAAAGGGACAGTGCCCTTTTCCCTGTATTTCCCTGTTGTTCAATAAATATCTGTTTCTTGGCAAACCATCATACCTGTCTTGTGTTGTGCGATTGGGGTCGGTTACAAACCATAACAGTACGACCCCACCAAGTCTACGACCCCAGCCAGCACAGACGGTGTATGTTGAGTTTGCCTTTTTTTTTCTTGTTCCCTCTAGCTCCCCTGTTAGCCCTGTTAGCTCCCCTGTTAGCTTGTTAGTCTCCCCTCTAGCTCCCCTGTTAGCCCTGTTAGCTTCCCTGTTTGCCCAGTTTAGCTTCCCTGTTAGTCCTGTTTAGCTCCCTTGTTAGCCTGTTACTCCCCTGTTTAGCTTGTTAGTCTCCCCGGTTAGCTCCCCTGTTTGCTTCCCGTTTTGCCCTGTTTGACCCCCCTGTAGCTAGCCATGCCCTGGCGGCTAACCCAGTCCCTCAGCAGAGCCCCTGTCTGCTAGTCTTGCCCCGGCTGCTAGCACAGCCTCTATGTTTATGCAGCCCTTACTGCTGGCATGGGCCCTGTAGCTAGCCATGCCCTGGCAGCTAACCCAGTTTCCCTCTGCATGGCCCCGGTCTGCTAGCTTGGCCCCGGCTGTTAGCACAGCCTCTATGTTAATGCAGCCTTGCAGCTGGCATAGGCCCTGTAGCTAGCCAGGCCCAAGCAGCTAACCCGGTCCCTCTGCATGGCCTCCACTTTTTTGTGTAGTTTCTCCCACTGCTAGGACTGCCCTTCAGCTAGCAAGGTCAGTATTCCCACAGCTAGGACTGTCCTTCCAGCTAGCTTGTTCTCTCATGCTGGTCCAGCCCTGTCTGCCAGCCTAGCTCCGGCAGCTAGCGCAGCCTCTATGTAGATGTAGCAGTACAGCTAGCATAGGCCCTGTAGCTATCAGTGCCTTGGCAGCTACCCTTTCCCTCTGCTAGCCTAGCTCGGCAGCTAGCGCAGCCTCTATGTTGATGTAGCAGTACAGCTAGCATAGGCCCTGTAGCTATCAGTGCCCTGGCAGCTAACCTTCCCTCTGCTAGCCCTTTCCCGGTGCTACCATGGTTACCCCTTTGCTACCCTGCTTGCCCCTCAGTTCCTCTAGACCTGTTGCTCTAGACCAGTTCTCTAGACCCAGTTCCTCTAGACCAGTTCCTCTAGACCAGTTCTCTAGACCAGTTCTCTAAACCAGTTCTCTAAACCAGTTCTCTAGACCAGTTCTCTAGCCCAGTTCTCTAGACCAGTTCTCTAGACCAGTTCTCTAGACCAGTTCCTCTAGACTAGTTCTCTAGACCCAGTTCCTCTAGACCAGTTCCTCTAGGCCAGTTCCCCCAGTTGCCCCTCTGCTACCCTAGTTACCCCTCGGCGACCCTGTTTCTTTTGCTAGCCCCACTTTTGTGGTGGCTTCCCCTGCTGGCTTGGCCAGTACCTCTTGTTTTGCCCCCTGCCACTCTGTCTGTATTTGTTTTGGGTCGCCGGGTGGCTCCCGTTGGAGGGGGGGATACTGTGAGGTTTTGCCCGCTGCTCACTACCTTTTCTCTGTCTTCTTTAAGCCTACTGTTAGGAATTCCCTATTCTCTGTCTTCTTTAAACCTACTGTTAGGAATTCCCTACTCACTCTCTCTAGCCCCCACCCTCTCGTTCCTTACCCTTAGTGGCCACACCTGTTTGATATTCTATTATCTCTCGCACCTGTGGTGGCAGGCTAATTAGTCCCCCTGTGGGCTTTAAATACCAGGGCGCTTCCCCTCGTTTTGGCGTGGGGTCGTGTTGTATACTTGCCGAGTCATATTCTCTAAACATCTAGACTCTTTCGGGAGATCCTCTGTCTGCCTATGCTGTTCCATTCTCCGGCGTCGAGAGTTTTGCTCCAGCCTTCGCCAGCTGTCGCCGTTGCCTGTGGGGGAGACTGGTCTGCGCTCCCTGTACTTCCACGGGAGGCACCCCAGCGTTCCACTGCAGACCCCCGCGCGGCTGTTCGTCCTGACGCACATCCAGACCAGCGCAGACGCTCTCCAGTCCTCAGCGCGCAACGCGCATCTTCCAGACCTCCGAGCTTGGCACGCTCCTCCGTACCAGCGCGCACTCCCAGCCTGACGCGCATCTTCTAGACCTCCGAGCTTGGCACGCTCCTCCGTACCAGCGCGCACTCCCAGCCTGACGCGCATCTTCTAGACCTCCGAGCTTGGCACGCTCCTCCGTACCAGCGCGCACTCCCAGCCTGATGCGCATCTTCCAGACCTCAGAGCTTGGCACGCTCTCCAGTCTCCAGCGCGCAACGCGCATCTTCCAAGGATCCTCGTGCTTGGCACACTCCTCCTCGCAGACGCACCCCGAGGCGTCTCTCTGTTCCGACGCGCACACCAAGGTGTGGCGCGCCACTCTGTTCCTCGGCTCCGACAGTGGCTACCCGGTGGACGACATCCTCGTCACCGCCACTGTTCCAGCTCCCTGTTCCGACGCGCACACCAAGGTGTGGCGCGCACTCTGTTCCTCGGCTCCGACAGTGGCTACCCGGTGGACGACATCCTCGTCACCGCCACTGTTCCAGCTCCCTGTTCCGACGCGCACACCAAGGTGTGGCGCGCACTCTGTTCCTCGGCTCCGACAGTGGCTACCCGGTGGACGACATCCTCGCCACCGCCACTGCTCCAGCTCCCTGTTCCGACGCGCACACCAAGGTGTGGCGCGCACTCTGTTCCTCGGCTCCGACAGCGGCTACCCGGTGGACGACATCCTCGTCACCGCCGCTGTTCCAGCACCCTGTTCCTCGGCTCCGACAGCGGCTACCCGGTGGACGACATCCTCGTCACCGCTGCTGTTCCAGCACCCTGTTCCTCGGCTCCGACAGCGGCTACCCGGTGGACGACATCCTCGTCACCGCCGCTGTTCCAGCACCCTGTTTCCTCGGCTCCGACAGCCAGCCACCCGGTGGCGATGCCCTCGCCCCGTTGCTGCCCCTGTACCATTACGCACACGCCTGGGTGAGTTTTGATTGTGATGTCACTCACCCAGCGTGGTGCCCCTTGCCCTCGCCCCGTTGCTGTCCCTTACCTTTACGCATACGCTGGGTGAGTTTTGATTGTGATGTCACTCACTCAGCGTAGTGCCCTTGCCCCCGTTCCCGCTGCTGTTCCTGTACCTTTACGCATACGCTGGGTGAGTTTTGATTGTGATGTCACTCACTCAGCGTAGTGCCCTTGCCCCCGTTCCCGCTGCTGTTCCTGTACCATTACGCATACGCCTGGTTGAGTTTAGATTGTGATGTCACTCTCCCAGCGTATTGCCTCTGTTTTTGGTTCTCACTTAGAATAGTATTTTTGGACTTTACATCTCCCCCTGTGTGTTTGTCACACGAAGATATTATTACTTTGTTCACTTTGTTTATTTGGACTGTTCTGCACCTGCTCTGTTTTTTCCCTTTTGTGCATTAACTATCTCCTCTGTCCTGCAGAGCGGCCCAGATGATTTCCACCAGTCCTCCCAGTTCCTCCCTGTTTCCCAGCCCGCCTCCGCGGGCCTCAGTCCCCTCTGTTCCCTAGTTCTCCCCTTTCTAGTTCCACCTAGTTCCTGTTCCCCAGTTCTCCCCTTTCTAGTTCCACCTAGTTCCTGGTCCCAAGTTCTCCCCTTCTAGTTCCACCTAGTTCCTTGTCCCTAGTTTCCCCTAGTCCCCGTTTCTCCTATCCCTAGCTCTCCTAGTCCCTAGTCCTCTCTCCCTAGTTCTCCTTGTCCCTGGTTTACCTAGTCTCTAGTTCCTCTGTCCCAAGGCGTTCCCTTAACCTTCCCTTAGGCGTTCCCTTACTTTCCCTTAGTGTTCCCTTCTCCTGCCCGCCTCTTAAAGGCACCTTTCCTTCCCCTCATATTATATTCCTGTATTTGTGATTCTCCCTTAAAGGGACAGTGCCCTTTTCCCTGTATTTCCCTGTTGTTCAATAAATATCTGTTTCTTGGCAAACCATCATACCTGTCTTGTGTTGTGCGATTGGGGTCGGTTACAAACCATAACAATTTTATGAGTTTGTATTACACATAAAACAAAAAATCTCAATTTCTCTAGTACCTCCACACACCAAACTGGCCACGTTTCCTCCTATCCATATACCACAACTTTTTGCTAGAGGATTTTTTGATATATCACTCATCCAGATTTTTAGAACATTTTATACAAAAAATGTATGCAAAAAAAATGTTTTTTTTATGACTAGGGGGTCATAAAAGGTCATAAATTCCTGTTCGGGTGGCATATCAAAAAATCCTCTAGCTAAAAGTTTGGTATTTAATGTAGTAACATGAAAAACCATGAGAAAATATCTATATATCATCCTTTTTTTCTAAATTTTGTTTAGGGTAACATGCAAAAGGGGTAATCTTTTTATAGACCACGCCCCTTTTTGGGTAATAACATTATGCGACCAAAATAATTTTAATACATTTTTTTCTTTTTTTGACTATTGTAAACTATTAAGATGTTTGCAAATGATTTCATCCTTTATTATTTCCCCCCCCTATCTAGGTGGGTGGTCTCCCCTTAAATAAAACACAGAAGAGGAGACAAAACACTGGTGTCTGTAGACCGACTTTGAAATAAAACCCTGAACTATTCAGGTATATTTGAGTCCTTCCCTTATTTGTGGAACATTTATAAAATAAAAAGTAGTCCACTTTAAAAAAAAAATACTACCATAACCATAGACCTACTTTGAAATAAAACCCTGAACTATGCAGCTCTATTTGAGTCCTTCCCTTATTTGTGGAAAATCTATAAAATAAAAAGTAAATTTTTCGTTGTTCGCAAATTTCACACCACATATCAGGCATAGGCTACAGGTAAGCCTGGATTGTTATAGTTGTGAAAGCAAATTAATCTGTCCACGCTGAATTAAACCCTCTATTTTCCTCAGACTTTCCTTTTTTTGGATTTATCCATGGTTAGCTTACTGGGGGGTCGGAAACTCAAGATTAGCCACTTGCAGACGGCAGGTGTATATTTTAGTTGATGAAATATTTGTGTTGACTAAATATTTTAGTTGATGAAATATTTTTTCATTTCAGTGTCACAGTATGACATCGATCTCCAAAATAAGAAAAAATAAAAATAAAAAAAAAGTAAAAAAAAAATGTTTTTTTTAGGCCCCTCGTCGCTAGAGGCCCACGGGCCGCGCCCCAAACGGCCCGGTCGTTAATCCGGCCCTGCACACACACACACACACACACACACACACACACACACACACACACACACACACACACACACACACACACACACACACACACACACACACATTTTGCAGTAGCTTGCTGGTAGTTCAATTCAAATTTGCATAGTGATTGTAGTTGTTAATTACTTTTTTTTGTGTGCTATTTTGAGGTGTAGTTAACTCACTGATTGTTGAGAGTTGGGACAAAACATGTCCTACATAGAAAAGTCTAATTTATATAAAAAATTCAGAAATTCATAATCATTGATATACTCACAAAGTTACATCTAAAGGTATTGTGTATACTGATGTTATGTTTTAGCACATATATTAGTTTTTGGGGGGATATTTGTTTAAATGTATAATTTGTGGTTAGAAGCTCCCATGTTAATTATCTTGTCCTCAGCAAGGGGTCACATTATTGACCAGCCCAAAAAAGCTTGAAAGACCTCTCCACTTGTGAAAACATACATATCAAATCAAAGATAAGGGTTATACATGTATAAAACAATGCATGCCATGAAACTCAAATAATATTGTCCATAGAAATCTACCTATCAAAGTTGTGTCCTCAGTTTATGTCAACTCTGTCAGACCTTTTCATAAACCTAATTAAATCAGGCAATAGCATGGCCAGCTCTATCCCTGAGGACCCCTTTTCCTTCCCCTGAATGTGGTGAATGCAACACTACCACACATGGTCTGGTAAGTTTTACACTTTTTGATATTTTAGACAAACAATGTCAATATTCCGATGGTCACAGCTGGAACATGTCAACACCGTCTCTCCGTTATTATACTTTTAAAAAACAATAGTGGATTGAATTCAAGTGTTTCAGTGAGATTATTAAGACAGCTAGCAACTGCCAAAAAACTAGCTAGCTGTAGTGCACAATACAGGCTTGGAGGGAAAATGTGTGCCCTTTTGTCAACTCTGTCAGACGTCAACTCCATCAGATTTTGTGTCTGACGGGGTTGACATGTAAGCTGACGGAGTTGACAAATCCATCAATAACCTCATACTATGCTATTATTATAATATTTTTGAACATGGTAAAGGATTTAAATGTTATTTCAGAGTTGTATCTGCACAGAAGTGTGCATATAATAGCATGCATTACAATACACTTCTGACTTTTAGAGCATAGGCAGGCTGTGGTCTGCTTATTGAATAATTGTCTTACTTTCCCAGCACATGTGTTAATAAATAAATATAAATATATCACTTGTCTACGTTGATTGATTGATGTAAAATATGGTGCAGTGTGTAGTTTTCACTACCAAACATCTACACTCTTGCCTCTTATAGAGCGGGGAAGGAGTTCCATGTTGCCCTATCCCAGAAGGGATACAAGACAGAAGAAAACAGTTATTCTTGTTATTATACTGTTTACTTAGATCATCAGAGCAAAGGTGCACGGTGGTAAACTGTGGATATTTCATCTTAATATCTTTATAATAATTCTTAATATAGGACTGGTTCATGCATGTCTAGATTGCGGCATCATCCTTTCTCTGACTTTCCATCCATAGTGTACATTATGGTATGGAGTAATCAACAGGATAACTCTTTGCTAGTCAGTTGTCACAATCTTATCAGTTGTAATATACCCTAGGAATATTGGAATTACTGTCTTCTTGAATTTTCTCCCACTGCTTCCACTGAACATGGATTTTGTCTGCACAAGCCAAGCCAGTGTGAAGATGTTTGCAATATCTAGTTGTAGAAACTACGCACTGCAGGCACTGAAGGTGCGGTGCTGGAGGCAGACACCCCCCCCCCAGATCAGGATATTCTAGATAACAATGCCAGACAGCGCAGAGAGTCTCTCAGACAGGAACAGAAACAAAGTAAAACGCGAAAAAGGCATTCAAGAGAAATACAAACTTTAAAAGAGAAGATTACAAATGTAACAAAGCAACAAAACAACCTGAGAAAAACAATAATGTGCTGAAAAAAGGCTATAAATACATCACCACTGGACTCTCTAGGCACGGAAACAAAGAATATGCTATCAGGAAGCAAAGTAAGGAATAAGAAAATCCAAAAGGCCCTGCTATTCCACCACATCCTCAGAAGAGAGCTGAAGACAAACAAACAAACTCCTGGCCCACGGCGCCAAAAACCAGCACTGAGTGTGTCATCAGGCACGATTCTTAAAAAGTCTTCTTCAACAAATTAAAGACTTTGGGTTAACCTATACGTTAATGAGAGAAAGGGAGCATCCTCAGAAAAAGCCAACATTCATACAGGGTATAACACAGACTGTCCAGGATTTCTTCCTGAACTCTGCACGTGTGACGATGTGTGATGATGGATAGTGCTAATGATGGCTTTGTCATTATAAATGATTTCCCATATCTTTTAAAATCTTCGAAAGGGAATGGGTACATTTGGAAATTTTGCAATACAAATTATGTAGGTTAGAGTTATCCTATCCCAAAAAATTTACTCATATTTAAATTCCCCATTAAGAAACACATCATTTAGACACTTTGCATGTTAGGATTTCCTTCAGATTCATGTTGGCATCCATGTATGGCGAAGGCCCGGACTGGCCATCGGGAGCTCTGTCTGTCTGTCACACACACACAAAGGGAGCCGCATGTGATTGGTGGAGGCGGGACCAGGCCGCCTGTTACTGTTCCGCAACTGTAAGTTACTTCCGGGGTAGGCCTGATTGGCCCCGACAGGCACGTGACAGGCGCGGCCACGCCCCGCGGCAGCCTCAGGACGCGCAACTTTCTCTGCCGCGCGGCACGCTCCGCGGCAGCATTATGTAGATTATGTAGCAGTAATACGCCCTTTTTCACTATCCAGAAATAGCTCAATTGGCAGCGCTGCATTGGTGTGGATCCTACCGTCCGTTGCTGGCAAGTTCGATTCCCTTCAATTTTTTTTTTTATTTATTTTTTAGCGTGCATTCGTTCGCCGTTAAGTTTAGGCATGTTAACTTTAAGCATTGTTTCGGAGTTGGTTAAGGTTAGGCATTGTTTCGGAGTTGGTTATGGTTAGAAAGGTTAAGTTTAGGCGCTGTTAAGGAGCTGGTTAAGGTTAGAGTTTGTCTTAGAGAATGGCAATATTCTTTCGGAGTTGGTTATGCCTTATGATTAAGGTTAGGCATGGTTAAGGTTAAGGTTAAGGTTAGGCATAGTTTCGGAGTTGCTTAAGGTTAAAGGGTTAAGTTTAGGCGCTGTTAAGGAGCTGGTTAAGGTTAGAGTTTGTCTTAGAGAATGGCAATATTCTTTCGGAGTTGGTTATGCCTTATGGTTAAGGTTAGGCATGGTTAAGGTTAAGGTTAAGGTTAGGCATAGTTTCGGAGTTGCTTAAGGTTAAAGGGTTAAGTTTAGGCGCTGTTAAGGAGCTGGTTAAGGTTAGAGTTAGTCTTAGAGAATGGCAATAGACAGCCTATTTCCGCGTTGCAGCGCGAGGCAATAGACAGCCTATTTCCGCGCGACAGCTCTCAGCAGCCTCGTTGCGCGTCCTGAGGCTGCCGCGGGGCGTGGCAGCGCCTGTCACGTGCCTGTCGGGGCCAATCAGGCCTACCCAGGAAGTAACTTACAGTTGCGGAACAGTAACAGGCGACCAGGCCATACAACTGATTGACAGTGGAGATGGCGAATGGAATGGCAGATGGCACTTCTGCAAAATGACAGGGAGAGACAGCGAAAGACAAAAAATGTCAAGCATAATGCGCTTGAAAATGGACAGTGAAAAAAGAGGAAGGTGGAGCAGAGAGGGAGGGAGAGAAAAATACATACTGCTGCTGACTGCTTGTATTTCACAGAACAGTCAGATGGAAATTACTGGAAATTAAATGTTTCAACACTTCAACAGTGAAAAAAAGAGGAAGCATGGAGCAGAGAGGGAGAGAGAAATAAAAATAAAGACCCTTGCAGGAGATGCTGCTAAATGTGGCAACATTTACCAAATGTTTTTTTGCACCACAGGACCACCAGGTTAGTCAGTGATAAAAATAAATATGCTAGCTAGCTAACATAGCTAACGTTACCATGCATCATCATCATCCCCTGTCACTTTCCCCCCCCCATAAATCTTTTATTCAACTTCAGTCCTGATCATAACCATTTTTATTTTTCATTGTTCTTGTAATGTCAGATTAGAAATGAAATACTTTCACTTTTCTGATAAGAGTTGTTAAGTCTGACATTACAAAAACAAAAAAAAGTGTTGTTGCACATTGACACATGATGATTATAACAATTATTAGCCTGTAATAATCCCCCACAGAAAAATCCACTTTGCATTTGGTATATTGAAAATATTTAAATGTTTGTGTGTTTTTTTTAACAATAATTTGTGATGCCATCACAAACAATGGCATTTAAAGGGTAAACATTTTAAAGGTCCTGCACCAGCATGCAGGGAATTAAGTCTTTGTAACAAAAATCTTCCTGGTGGGGGACCCCCAGACCCCCTGCTTAAAAAGTGGCCTGACTTGGGCTATATTTCACACTAAATTTCCTGGCCTGAATAATTCCCCCAGTCCGGCCCGCGTGTAGCTTTTTTACAACACATCCGCGTTTCCGGCGCTCTGATTGGCCAGGTCATGTGACATGTGCGCCCAATAGCGTGTTTGCCCATTTCCGCATCGAACAGCCTGCAAACTACCTGGCGTTCTATCGCCATGCTCTAAGACAAACTCTAACCTTAACCAACTTCGAAAGAGTGCCTAAGCTTAACCGGCGAAATAACTTGCCGTCACGCTCTAAGACAAACTCTAACCTTAACCAACTTCGAAGAGTGCCTAAGCTTAACCAGTGTAGAAACTTGCCGTCCCACGATTGGCGCTCATGTCACATGACCTGGCCAATCAGAGCGCAAAACGGGAACCCGGAAACGCGGATGCGTTGTAAAAAGGCTACACGCGTCCGGCCCTACAAAGGGGTGAAAAGTGGTCAAATCTGCCATTTTGAAATCCAAAATGAGAGTTATCATATCCGAAAAATTATCCTATATTTGAATTCCCCACAAGAAACACATATTTTAGACACCCCTCATGTTAAGATTTCTTTAAAATTCATGTTTGCACAAAAGTATGGCCCGCCCTAATATGATGACCACTGGTGGCTAGCCAAGACCATCAATGTGGATACTGATCAACAAGATGTGAAAGTGGAATTTCTGCATCCCCATGGTCCAAGAGAAAAGGTTCTGTTTCTGCCCAGTTCAAGACATCATAGTGAAACTAATCGGAAATGCAGAAGGAAACGAAGAGAGTGAGAAAGTGGAGATCAGGAAGTGGTGTAGAAGAGGTAGATAAAAACAGGGACGAGAAGAAGGGGTCCTGGTCTCCATTGTTGGAAACAGTGCATTTTGTAATAGTTGGAAACGGTGTATATAAAGTTTGTTGTTATTACAATTAGGTTAACAAAATGTTCAGTATAAGACAAGGAGTTATTAGTTCTTATCATTGTCACTTCCATCTGTTTAAAAAATGCATGTGTTCATTTATCAGAGATGCATATACAATTTTGTCAACTCTGTCAGTTTCTCGTCAACACCGTCAGATCTTTGTCAACACCGTCAGATGTTTGTTTTTGTTAATTTTGGGGAAAATACAAATTCCTTCTTCAGTTTATGTTGTTTAAGTAATAAAGGAGCATCAGATCTTCATCTAAAAACAAAGTTTGAAAATGCAGATATTTCTAAATCTGGGTTGTCAGAATATGAAATTACACCTGAGGTTTATATATTATATTTGATTGCATACCAGAGTAACTAAACACTATTACAACATACTTCAGAACTTTAGATTCTTGTTGGACTGGAATAATTAGAATTATATACTTTTTGTGTGTCTGACGGAGTTAACACAAATCAAGTTTCAAAGGGAAACATGTGAATTTGTTGAAAATGTTTTTCTATGTAGAGCCTGCACCTTTACATGGTTAAATAGCTCAGACCTTTCTCTACATGAATATACAACTCTAATCAATATAGTGTGCATTCTCAAAATATATTAAAAAGTGTTTTGTCCCGACTCTCAAGAATCAGTGAACTACAAACAATTTCATGTCTATAAAATAAAGGAACAAGAACTTTGAGAGACTGTTCATGTGTCAAGTAAGAGATAATAGAGATTCTGTGCTGACAACTAAGCTGACAGGCTCATTGTTCAGACAAGTTGGTAAATAGTGTAGACTGTTTTAGTTGATTGTGCAAGGCACACACAACAGCAAGACAACATATCTTGCCCTGTTTGTCTGTGAAGAGCCCAGAGAGGGTTACTTGGTGTTTCACGTCTGACTGGTATAATAGTGCTAATAGTAATAGGTATATTAATACTATAGTGACACTTACATTTTCACTACATTTTCAGTAGGTTTGATGCAAAAGAAAGGATCATCAGCAAATGATGCACTGGCTTGACTCATGTTTGAGTCAGATCATCCCTAGTATGAGTCATAGAGGGACAGGTGAGGAAAATAGAGATACAATTGATTAAAATCTCCACAGATAAGTATCTAGGATACAATTGAACAGATAGTATGGGCTGATAGAAAAGGGGGTAGAGTGTGCTACATGTGGGTTCAGTTTGTGAAGGAAAACCACTGCTCTTTGGTTTGGGTAAATCAGGGAGTCGGACCAAACACAGTCCTTGACAAACAATATTATATTTTAATAATATATAATATAATAATTAATAATATAATATATTTTATATACAAAATGGCTGCTGGCTAATGGTGATATAAGGTGTGGTCATCTTTTAAATTGACCATCTGTACACCCCTAGACATGCTCATGTAAGCCACAAGGCACACATACTTATTATGTAACGGTTGTGACATCGTCACCTTAAACTTCGATGCCCCAAGGGAGTTTCGAACCCATGGTCTCCCACACCGTGGGCAACAGCACAGACCGCTATACCAAGAAGTGAACTCACTGCTTTGTAACATGTCTTTTAAGGGTGAGAGTGAGTTTAACCCATAGACAGTACCGCTACTTGCCGCAGTCACTTCACAACATCTGAAGTCCATTGTGACTGCGCTTTGCGGTACCATCCGTTACTCACTCTGCACTCCACCCAAGGCATCCGGGTGACGGCACCAATGTAACGGTTGTGACATTGTCACCTTAAACTTCGATGCCCAGAGGGAGTTTCAAACCCATGGTCTCCCACACCGCGGGCAACAGCACAGACTGCTATACCAAGAAGTGAACTCAGTGCTTTGTAAAGTGTCTTTTAAGGGTGAGAGTGAGTTTAACCCATAGCACGCTACTCACCCCAGTCACTCACAACATTTGAAGTCCATTGTGACTGCGCTTCGCGGTACCATCCGTTACAAAATACATTTTAAAGAAACAACAGAGGTCATGCCATTTCATCTGAAAAATTATATATATATGTAGCGGATGGTATCGTGAAGCGCAGTCACGAAGGGCTGGGGTGAGTAGCGGTGCTATGGGTTAATCTCACTCTCATCCTCAAAAGACACATAGACACGTTATTGTTGTTATTATTGTGTGTTGTTGCCCGCGGCGTGGGAGACCCGGGTTCGAAACTCCCTCGGGGCATCGAAGTTTAAAGTGACGATGGTGCCGACTGACCCGGATGCCTTGGGTGGAGTGGAGTGAGTTTAAGGAGGGTGAGTGTAACGGATGGTATCGTGAAGCGCAGTCACGAAGGGCTGGGGTGAGTAGCGGTGCTATGGGTTAAACTCACTCTCATCCTCAAAAGACAGATAGACACGTTACAAAGTAGTGACTTGGTATAGCGGTCTGTGTTGTTTCCCGCGGCGTGGGAGACCCAGGTTTGAAACTCCCTTGGGGCATCGAAGTTTAAGGTGACGATGTGACAACCGTTACATATATATATAAATGTAAAATGTAAATATATAAACCCCCATTATATAATTTTGTCATGTACAAGTCAGTCAGTCTATCAAGAACACACCAGATGGCGTTGAACAGGAAGAGAAACAGGGAATATAGAGTTAATAATGTCACATAATGTCCTTCCTGTGCCCCAGGACAGTTCAGTCAATATTTGTGAACAAACAACACTCTCTCCTAAAGCTGTAAATCAGAGAGAGAACCCTCTCTGAACCCTCCAAAAGGTAATATAAAATCTGTGGCTGCTCCATATAGGCCAGTCATGTTGGGGTTAGGATAGTGACCTAACCCTAATTCAAATGAGGTTTATATTTAGCATTGATAGTCACTCTGAACCTGAATTAAAACCTAACATGGGCGAAAGAGCTCACACATAGTTTATGGCCTCCTAAAGTCAGAGGCCCATTCATTGTCTATGCATGTGTGTTCTTTCAAGCAGTCCTGGAGAAAAGACTGGAGTCTTCTGTCCTGCCCAGGGCCCCGTTCCATGTACGTGGTTCAACTAAGTCGATCAACATGTCCATTATCCAGCTTCAGTTAACCCGATGTTCAAAGCCGGGATTTTCCTGTTTCACAAAGGAGGATTCAGTCTCGTTAACTCAAGCCAGACTTGAGAGTCAGGCTCAAGTCAGGCTAGATGCGCGCTCCCGTTTTAGGTGGAAAGCCAGCACGTATCGATGGCAGAGACCCTGATTCTCAACGGCATTGATTGATTAATTGATTTAAGACTTTATTGACAGATTGCAATAGGCTCAATCGCCTCGCCGACAAGTTAAATGCGTTATCTATAGGCTAATTCTAAGTCCCTCATTACCTCAATCAATCAGATTATATTTCTTTAAACTTGCCTGCTGGATTGAATAATCAAATGAGATCTTGCTAGCGAAAATTATTAGTTAACTGTTATACAGAATTACGATACGGCTCTCTTACCCATTGATTGATGTATAGTCAATCTTTTACTTATCTTCTCTGTGGTGTAACGGGTTCTTCTTTTGACTTTCACACGGACGACCGGGGTTCAAGGCCCTAGTCTTTTCCTTCTTTTTGCAATATAGGAATAATTCAATTTGGTGCACGTTGAGAGCTATATAAAGAATGACATCCTCAATGCATGTAGATTTATAATATTTTAACTTAAAACCAGGCTACTTTGGCGTATAATCATTAATATTATATTCAAAAAAATCATATTGGAAACACGGGGATTTGAACCCCGGTCGCTGAACTGGCAGGGATGAGCACTACCGCTGGGCCACTGGGCCAGATGGGATAAATTCATTGTTTATACATTAATGAACGAGAGACCCGTGTTTAGAATATCCGTTGTTTTGAATGAAGTTTATCTCTTCATCCTCATTCATTAATGTGACGTCAACGGCTCATTCAATTTCTCAAATCCGTCAAACAGCGCATCTCATCAGACATCTTAATCCCAGTTACAATTAAAATAACCACATCATGTGTACATCGCACGAGCGAGCGCCACCGTCGCCACGGTATATATAACGTGCATTATTTAGGACAAAGTGAATTTAATATCAGCATTTTGGGTCTATTTTACATTTCAAAAGCCCCCTCTGGAAGAATGGAGCACAAAAACGTAATTCAGAATGGTATAATGCAGATCGTAGACTGTGGGAATAGTTTCAGGAAACGGGCTGTCACTTCTTTGCGGGGGCGTGGCGATAGTTCAGGCTAACTTGAACTTGAACTCTGCTTTCGAGCAGGCTCAAACTTTTGGATATGTTGTCATGGTGATTTGGGAAATCCAGGTACATGAAATCGGAAAGTCAGGCTAACACAGTTAGCCTGATAAAGTTATCCGGCTAACTCGGTTATCCCGGTACATGGAACGGGGCCCAGAGCCTTCTAAAAAATATAAGGGTAAGCCTTATTTATAATTATAAAAAATGCAAAAAAATATTAATATAAAAAAATTATAATAAGCCTTATTATAATAGTATAAGGCTCTGGTCTTGTCTACATAACACTTTGTATTGTGGGCATTCCAACCTGTAGAGATGACCTGAGTAGCCTTTAGCCTACTCTTGCAGTTAATTAAATGATTCACTTGGTATGCCGAGGCCTATTGGTTGCAGTGTCAAATGTCTTTCTTTTGTGATATGGGCCTTCTCTATAGAGTCAACCAATGTTGTAAATAAATACAAAGCCAAACTATGGCCTCTGTTATTATTATGTTCTTCCATCAGTGTATGGCATAGTGAGCTTCAGATAAACAATATTATAGCAGCGAGCTGTTTCATCACTACGAAATTAATTGCCTACATATTATGCTACAACATTTTATTTGAAAATGACCACTTTAATAAAAATGACATCACATGTGTGGACCATACCACGACTGGAAAAGAGGGGCGATAGCCGCCGAATTCGATCATATTAAATTACGTCATCTTGATGTCTGCGCGTGGAGGCACAGAGCAAACAGCCGTTTGATTAGGAGGACATTGTCCTCCCCCCTCTCCCTGACAGCAGGGCCATCTGCTGCTCCCCCCTCAACTGAAAGCCGTATTTTAATATATTTTCAGCCATACACGCACATACTAGAGAGCCGAATGCACATTCATTCAAGACTAAGCATTTAAAAAAATAACACCTTCTCCCGTGCGTTCTGTCGGGCGAGTGCCCCGAGAAACTCGTCTAACCACGGGCGCATAAAGAAGAGAGTGTTTGAATGAAGCACCGGGGGGTAATAGACAGTAACTGTGGTCCCTTCGTGTGAGAGGGAGGTGACAGCTTTGTATCTTGTAGAGACAGTCCGGTGTTAGGAGGAGGAGGAGGAGGAGGGGGAGGAGGAGGAACGGAGAATGAGCTATTCTTGTACCAGCAGAGGCAACAGCCAGGACCCATCGAGCGCTAAGAAGAAGTCCGCCGGTAATAACCAAGGCACTTGCGGCACTAGTGGCGGAGACACCACCGGAGGGAGCAGCGAGAACAGCACCGCCACCACCAGTACCGTTGTCGTCGGAGGCAGTCAGGCGAACCCTATCATCCAAACCACGGCGGCAATGAAGGTGAAGAAAGGCTGCAACTCGACTGATGCAGGTGTCCCTGTGACCAAGGAGGGGGAGCTGCTCGCCAACACCATCATTACTCCAGAGGACGTGCTGGGCTTGCAGAAGATCACCGACAGTAAGTTTGTGGTGGTGAATGGCTTCTTGTTTGTAGGTCACTAGTACTGTCGATGTTGTGTATGTCATAAATGTCACTATGAATTGAAAATGGGGGACCCGATGTAAACAAGACAAACGTCTTTCTATGGTCTGCATCCCCTTAACAATTGTATGTATTGAGCCGTACTGTATTGTACCCATTCTGCAATCTGTTAAATAAAGTTTTCATTCGTTCATTCATTCATTCATTCATTCATTCATTCATTCATTCATTCATTCATTCATTCATTCATTCATTCATTCATTCATTCATTCATTCATTCATAAGTCTAAAGTAATAGAGGAAAGGGGTGTTATTAAAATGCTGCAAATAGTGTGAGTGACTCATTTGCACACCATTGTTGCGCCCTCTACAAAGTCTACAGCACCCAATAATTACAGTATAATAAATGAGCCAAATCCCTTCCCCATGCAGTTTAGTTGTTGTTGGCAACATTTCAACAGACGTGCGCAGGCCTCTTTGATTGTATACAAATCAATTAATTTAACATGTGTAGAACAAGAACAGGTAGAAGCTGCTACTGTGCTTGCTTAGTGCTTTGAAAGAAGGCTAGTTTAAGCTTTTAAGCTGATGTGACTGTGAGACACCATGTTTGTGTTTTGAATCCAGGAAAGCAGAAGCTGAGGCGTGTGTTGACACTGTGGCTAAAACACAATTCAAATTCTCTATAATAGCAATAGTCTAGAACAGGGGTCAGCAACCTTTTTGACATGGAGTGCCTGTTTGAAATATAGTTGTAATTAGTGTGCCTCAACAATATTCCATGCATCGTAATTTTTTTCTTCTCATAATCAGGTATTTTTAATGATAATTTTTACATTATTACATCATTATTGTTATTGTTATTATTAACAATATTATTATGATGGTTGTATCAACCCTAAATCTGAGTTGGGGGGGGGGGATGCAATGCAGACAAACAGCTGCATACAGTGCGACCATTTCACTCACATTTTGTGAGGTTTTGCCCGCTGCTCACTACCTTTTCTCTGTCTTCTTTAAGCCTACTGTTAGGAATTCCCTACTCACTCTCTCTAGCCCCCACCCTCTCGTTCTTTACTCTCGTTTACTCTCAGTGGCCACACCTGGACTATTATCAATTACCTCTCGCACCTGTGGTGGCAGGCTAATTAGTTCCCCTGTGGGCTTTAAATACCAGGGCTCTTCCCCTCGTTTCGGCGTGGGGTCGTGTTGTATTCATGCTGAGTCATATTCTCTAACATCTAGACTCTTTCGGGAGATCCTCTGGTCTACCAATGCTGTAAGATGGATCTCTCCAGCCTTGAGATGTTTGCTCCAGCCTTCGTCTGCTGTCGCCGTAGCCTGTGGAGGAGACTGTTCTGCGCTCCCTGTAACTTCCACGGGAGGCACCCCAGCGCTCCACTGCAGACCCCAGCGCAGCTGTTCGTCCTGACGCACATCTAGACCAGCGCGCCAGATGCGCTCAAGCCTTCGCCACCTGCCGCCGTTTGCCTGGAGGGAGACACTGTACTGCGCTCTCTAATCCTCTACGGGAGGTATTCCAGTGTTCCACTTCAGACCTTCGAGCTTGGCACGCTCCTCCGTACCAGCGCACAGACGCGCATCTTCCAGACCTTCGAGCTTGGCACGCTCCTCCGTACCAGCGCACAGACGCGCATCTTCCAGACCTTCGAGCTTGGCACGCTCCTCCGTACCAGCGCACTGACGCGCATCTTCCAGATCTTCGAGCTTGGCACGCTCCTCCGTACCAGCGCACAGACGCGCATCTTCCAGACCTTCGAGCTTGGCACGCTCTCCAGACCTCAGCGCGCCGACGCGCATCTTCCAGACCTTCGTGCTTGGCACACTCCTCCTCGCAGACGCACCCCGAGGCGTCTCTCGGTTCCGACGCGCACACCAAGGTGTGGCGCGCACTCTGTTCCTCGGCTCCGACAGCGGCTACCCGGTGGACGACACCCTCGCCACCGCCACTGTTCCGACGCGCACACCAAGGTGTGGCGCGCACTCTGTTCCTCGGCTCCGACAGCGGCTACCCGGTGGACGAAACCCTCGCCACCGCCACTGTTCCGACGCGCACACCAAGGTGTGGCGCGCACTCTGTCCCTCGGCTCGGACAGCCAGCCACCCGGTGGCGATGCCCTCGCCCCGCTGCTGTTCCCTGTACCATTACGCATACGCCTGGGTGAGTTTTGATTGTGATGTCACTCATCCAGCGTAATGCCTCTTGCCCCCGTTCCCGCTGCTGTTCCCTGTACCATTACGCATACGCCTGGGTGAGTTTTGATTGTGATGTCACTCATCCAGCGTAATGCCTCTTGCCCCCGTTCCCGCTGCTGTTTCCTGTACCATTACGCATACGCCTGGGTGAGTTTTGATTGTGATGTCACTCCCCCAGCGTATTGCCTCCTTTAGTTCTCACTTAGTTATTAGTTTGGACATTTCATCTCCCACTCTGTTTTGTTCTCTCGTGGATATTATTTTGGACATTTCATCTCCCACTGTGTGTTTGTTCACACGAAGATAGTATTTACTTTGTTACTTTGTTATTTGGACTGTTCTGCATCTGCCCTGTTTTTTCCCTTTGAATATTAACCCTCTCCTCTGTTCTGCAGAGCGGCCCAGATGTTTTCCCACCAGTCCCCAGTTCCTCCCTGTCCCCAGCCCGCCTCCGCGGTTCTCTGTCCCCAGTTCCTCCCTGTTCCCCAGCCCGCCTCCGCGGGCCTCAGTCCCCTCTGCCCCTAGTTCTCCCCTTCTAGTTCCACCTAGTTCCTGGTCCCAAGTTCTCCCCTTCTAGTTCCACCTAGTTCCTTATCCCTAGTTCTCCTAGTCTCTAGTTCCTCTGTTCCCTAGGCGTTCCCTTAACCTTCCCTTAGGCGTTCCCTTACCTTCCCATAGTGTTCCCTTTTCCTGCCCGCCTCTTAAAGGCACCTTACCTTCCCCTCTTGTGTTATTCCAGTGTTTTGTGTTTTCTCCCTTAAAGGGACAGAGCCCTTTTTCCCTGTTCTAAATAAATATCTGTTTCTTGGCAAACCATCATACCTGTCTTGTGTTGTGCGATTGGGGTCGGTTACAAACCATAACAGTACGACCCCACCCAATCGACGACCCCAGCCAGCACAGACGGTGTATGTTGAGTTTGCCTTTTTTTTTCTCCTTGTTCCCTCTAGCTCCCCTGTTAGCCCTGTTAGCTCCCCTGTTAGCTTGTTAGTCTCCCCTCTAGCTCCCCTGTTAGCCCTGTTAGCTTCCCTGTTAGCCCAGTTTAGCTTCCTTGTTAGTCCTGTTTAGCTCCCTTGTTAGCCTGTTACTCCCCTGTTTAGCTTGTTAGTCTCCCCGGTTAGCTCCCCTGTTTGCTTCCCGTTTTTGCCCTGTTTGACCCCCCTGTAGCTAGCCATGCCCTGGCGGCTAACCCAGTTCCCTCTGCATGGTCCCAGTCTGCTAGCTTGGCCCCGGCTGTTAGCACAGCCTCTATGTTAATGCAGCCTTGCAGCTAGCATAGGCCCTGTAGCTAGCCAGGCCCAAGCAGCTAACCCGGTCCCTCTGCATGGCCTCCACTTTTTTGTGTAGCATCTCCCACTGCTAGGACTGCCCTTTTCAGCTGGCAAGGTCAGTTTATCTCCCACTGCTAGGACTGCCTTTCCAGCTAGCAAGGTCAGTATTCCCACAGCTAGGACTGTCCTTCCAGCTAGCCTGTTTTCTCATGCTGGTCCAGCCCTGTCTGCCAGCCTAGCTCCGGCAGCTAGCGCAGCCTCTATGTTAATGTAGCAATACAGCTGGCATAGGCCCTGTAGCTATCAGTGCCTTGGCAGCTACCCTTTCCCTCTGCTAGCCTGGCTCCGGCAGCTTGCGCAGCCTCTATGTTGATGTAGCAGTACAGCTAGCATAGGCCCTGTAGCTATCAGTGCCCTGGCAGCTAACCTTCCCTCTGCTAGCCCTTTCCCGGTGCTACCATGGTTACCCCTTTGCTACCCTGCTTGCCCCTCAGTTCCTCTAGACCAGTTCTCTAGACCAGTTCTCTAGACCAGTTCTCTAGACCAGTTCTCTAAACCAGTTCTCTAGACCAGTTCTCTTGCCCAGTTCGCTAGACTAGTTCTCTAGACCCAGTTCCTCTAGACCAGTTCCCCCAGTTGCCCCTCTGCTACCCTAGTTACCCCTCGGCGACCCTGTTTATTTTGCTAGCCCCACTCTTGTGGTGGCTTCCCCTGCTGGCTTGGCCAGTACCTCTTGTTTTGCCCCCTGCCACTCTGTCTGTATTTGTTTTGGGTCGCCGGGTGGCTCCCGTTGGAGGGGGGGATACTGTGAGGTTTTGCCCGCTGCTCACTACCTTTTCTCTGTCTTCTTTAAGCCTACTGTTAGGAATTCCCTACTCACTCTCTCTAGCCCCCACCCTCTCGTTCTTTACTCTCGTTTACTCTCAGTGGCCACACCTGGACTATTATCAATTACCTCTCGCACCTGTGGTGGCAGGCTAATTAGTTCCCCTGTGGGCTTTAAATACCAGGGCTCTTCCCCTCGTTTCGGCGTGGGGTCGTGTTGTATTCATGCTGAGTCATATTCTCTAACATCTAGACTCTTTCGGGAGATCCTCTGGTCTACCAATGCTGTAAGATGGATCTCTCCAGCCTTGAGATGTTTGCTCCAGCCTTCGTCTGCTGTCGCCGTAGCCTGTGGAGGAGACTGTTCTGCGCTCCCTGTAACTTCCACGGGAGGCACCCCAGCGCTCCACTGCAGACCCCAGCGCAGCTGTTCGTCCTGACGCACATCTAGACCAGCGCGCCAGATGCGCTCAAGCCTTCGCCACCTGCCGCCGTTTGCCTGGAGGGAGACACTGTACTGCGCTCTCTAATCCTCTACGGGAGGTATTCCAGTGTTCCACTTCAGACCTTCGAGCTTGGCACGCTCCTCCGTACCAGCGCACAGACGCGCATCTTCCAGACCTTCGAGCTTGGCACGCTCCTCCGTACCAGCGCACAGACGCGCATCTTCCAGACCTTCGAGCTTGGCACGCTCCTCCGTACCAGCGCACTGACGCGCATCTTCCAGACCTTCGAGCTTGGCACGCTCCTCCGTACCAGCGCACAGACGCGCATCTTCCAGACCTTCGAGCTTGGCACGCTCTCCAGACCTCAGCGCGCCGACGCGCATCTTCCAGACCTTCGTGCTTGGCACACTCCTCCTCGCAGACGCACCCCGAGGCGTCTCTCGGTTCCGACGCGCACACCAAGGTGTGGCGCGCACTCTGTTCCTCGGCTCCGACAGCGGCTACCCGGTGGACGACACCCTCGCCACCGCCACTGTTCCGACGCGCACACCAAGGTGTGGCGCGCACTCTGTTCCTCGGCTCCGACAGCGGCTACCCGGTGGACGAAACCCTCGCCACCGCCACTGTTCCGACGCGCACACCAAGGTGTGGCGCGCACTCTGTCCCTCGGCTCGGACAGCCAGCCACCCGGTGGCGATGCCCTCGCCCCGCTGCTGTTCCCTGTACCATTACGCATACGCCTGGGTGAGTTTTGATTGTGATGTCACTCATCCAGCGTAATGCCTCTTGCCCCCGTTCCCGCTGCTGTTCCCTGTACCATTACGCATACGCCTGGGTGAGTTTTGATTGTGATGTCACTCATCCAGCGTAATGCCTCTTGCCCCCGTTCCCGCTGCTGTTTCCTGTACCATTACGCATACGCCTGGGTGAGTTTTGATTGTGATGTCACTCCCCCAGCGTATTGCCTCCTTTAGTTCTCACTTAGTTATTAGTTTGGACATTTCATCTCCCACTCTGTTTTGTTCTCTCGTGGATATTATTTTGGACATTTCATCTCCCACTGTGTGTTTGTTCACACGAAGATAGTATTTACTTTGTTACTTTGTTATTTGGACTGTTCTGCATCTGCCCTGTTTTTTCCCTTTGAATATTAACCCTCTCCTCTGTTCTGCAGAGCGGCCCAGATGTTTTCCCACCAGTCCCCAGTTCCTCCCTGTCCCCAGCCCGCCTCCGCGGTTCTCTGTCCCCAGTTCCTCCCTGTTCCCCAGCCCGCCTCCGCGGGCCTCAGTCCCCTCTGCCCCTAGTTCTCCCCTTCTAGTTCCACCTAGTTCCTGGTCCCAAGTTCTCCCCTTCTAGTTCCACCTAGTTCCTTATCCCTAGTTCTCCTAGTCTCTAGTTCCTCTGTTCCCTAGGCGTTCCCTTAACCTTCCCTTAGGCGTTCCCTTACCTTCCCATAGTGTTCCCTTTTCCTGCCCGCCTCTTAAAGGCACCTTACCTTCCCCTCTTGTGTTATTCCAGTGTTTTGTGTTTTCTCCCTTAAAGGGACAGAGCCCTTTTTCCCTGTTCTAAATAAATATCTGTTTCTTGGCAAACCATCATACCTGTCTTGTGTTGTGCGATTGGGGTCGGTTACAAACCATAACACATTTGCCCATTCATTTTTGGACACATCACACACCATCGGTGTGTGTACTGTACGTGTGCTGTCATAGCTCCACCTACAGGCCTAATGGAGAACACCAGGAGAACACCAGGATGTGAATGGAGGGTGAATGTGAGGTATATTGTGTAAATACGTTTTGATTGATCGCAAGACTACACTGTAAAAAAAATTATAATAATAAGTTACCAGAACTTAAAAATATTGAGTTCAGTTACTGTGCATTAAGGTTTTCAGTTTTCAATCCATAATAAGTTAACAGAAAAATAAGTACACAACCACATTATTTCAACCTAATAAAACTATGTTTATTGTCATTGTTTTAAGAACACAAGTTGACTTGGTAATACTCACATTTTGAGTAAAAAAAATGGCTTTTAACATGTGCAATGTTCAATGAAATAGAAAAATAAATAATAAAATTTGTTGATTAATCCCACTGGTCACAACGGTGACCGTAATAATGTTTTTGTTATAAGGCTCTGCAAATGTTACTGAATGATGTAGCAATGTATTTCCAGCTAAATTGAAATAATAAACAAATAAAGGGTCTCAATTAAATATGTGGTAGTAAAAAGAACCTGTGGGAGGATTTCAACAAGATAAATGCGACAACAGTGCAAAATATTTCACTATAATATTTAAAAAAAAAAGAAAAAGAAAATGTATATATATATATATATAATATATATTTTTTTAATTTTACTGCTGCCCCCTGTGCCTATGCAAATGCCCCCGCGTGCCTATGCATCTCTACATCTCTATTTTCCCACTTTACTCAAATGTAGTCTATCAGATGAGATCAATTTGAGGTTAATATTGGAAATACAATGTTAATAAAGATTGTATCATGCTTTTATGCCCTAAATATTGTAGATTTTGTGTAAACAAGGCCAAAAGTGGAAGACTAATGTGAAAAGACTAATTCGTCCTACATAGACAAATGAACACATTTTCCTATACAATTTGAAATCCAGTGAAATATGTTTTGTTAAGGTTCAAACAAAGTACTATTACAGTACATCTTCTCTGTTGGCACAACATTAAAATCTAAACTACTAATCATCATCATCATCATCATCATCATCATCATCATCATCATCATCAAAGAGATCGTCAAAGTCTATCTCTCCAATCTCCATCCTCATCACACTTGTACTCTCCATCCTCCTCATCCACTTTATGTTTTGTATAATCTGCCTCCTTATTAAGAGCTTCTTGCTCTTCTGACTCCGCTTTCTGGGCCAGTACCTCAACAAGAGAAGGAGGGAGGATGTGTCCAATCGTCCAGACAGGCTCTAACACCCCCTCATCCATCATCTTCTCCCAGCCCATATCTTGATCATATCTCAAATATTGGCTGGTCTGCTCTTTTGTAGCAGGCAACTCTGAAGTTGACTCGCTGTACATGTGGGATGAGACAGACATTGGGAGGAGGCAGGCGTTCAAGGTCTACTTTGGATTTTGCATGGACTTTATCAAGACCCACCATTTTCTACAGCATCTTGGCCCGCACAGCATCAACTGACTTCATCTGACCATGGCCATACATAATGCAAGTGAAGGACTCCATCTCCTGTTGGAGCTCATCTGTCACCAGCCATAATGCACCAAGCTGACTGAAAGCCTTCTGGAACCTAGGGTTCTTCTGCAACTTCTTCAAGGGATTCACCTTTCCCTAAGTTGCCTTTGAAGGCGCTGGTACAGTCTTCCCCAGAAAATACATAGTATCCCAGGCCCAGCAGAGTGCTGCAGTACTCAGGGCCCAGAGCAGGGTTTCCGTTAGAAAATATTGGTGCCGGTCTCCGTGTCCTGGAAGATTTCAATCTCCCGGACAAATGGGAGAAATTCCGGTCAGAGTTTATTGAGCTTAAAAACAATTGATAGGCAGGCTATATAAATAATGACATCCTCAAGGCATGTCGATTTATAATATTTTAACTTAAAACTAGGCTACTATTGCATATACATTATATTCCAAATAAAATAAGTCCCGTTGATAGACTCACGTGCTGCTGCTGACTTGAAATCAAATAGGCGAATTTCCGTCTGTGGGCAGTCGGCCCAACATTAAACAGCAGTCTGTTATAATCACATTTTATGAGCTAACGAATTCCGTTATATTGGACATTTGTATTAATTATATCAAGTGAAGAACTGAGAAATTTGGCACTACTGAGAGAGAGAGACGGCAACATTATCATGTGGGGTTCACTGAAATCTAAACGTTGCGTGATTTGCCGAATCCAATGACTATCTCCGCCTCCCAACGAAGCGATACGCTAATCCAGCATCAAGCTCCCGCCCCGCCATTCTCATCAGCAAACCACAGGTCGCGCTGGCGTCACACCCCAAATGAATCTCGACATCGCTTCACCAATAATCGTTGTATCAGAACACTACACTTATCATAATGTTCACAGCAAACTGTAGTTGATCACCAGGTATGTTTTATTAACGTAGGTTGAATAATTCATATAAGAAAAACGATAGGGAAATCTCTCTTACCTTTCTCCACTGGTTAAAAATGCCAGGAACTGGTGAAACTTGCTGTGCGTGTGAACATATCCCTTGGACATGAACTGACAGTAAGTTTTTATTGATATATCATTGGGATGATGGGATCCCCCTCCGAAATTGGTCAACACGTCACCACGCATTTTGGCCGGAGTTTAAAAAAAATTGTTGATAGAATTTGACGTTCTGAGCGCGGTGGACACCTTACGTCTGTGTTTACAAGAGGGAGGAACACACTCGACCACTGTTACACCCCGTTCAGAGTCGGCTACAAGGCGGTAGCGGCTCCGCCATTGACGGGGTCTACAAGCTCGAGCGATCACGACTCCATCTTGTTGTTCCCTGCCTACAAACAAAGATCACGTGACAGCGTCGTGTCACGTGAAACAAAAAAAATGGACTGACGAATCAGAGGCCACGCTCCAGGACGTGCTCGCAGACACGGATTGGAATATGTTTCGAGGAAGCGCCAGTGACGTCAGCGAATACGCGGACACCGTTGTGAGCTTCATAACAACACTTGCTGATAGTATTGTTCCCATGAAAAACGGTGCGGGTTTTCCCAAACCAGAAACCATGGGTGGACAGTACTATCAGAGCAGCTCTGAACTCTCGCACCACTGCTTACAACCTGGGCAGAGAGTCAGGAAACATGGAGGAGTACAAGGCTTCAGTCTATACTCTGTGCAAGGCTGTAAAACTTGCAAAACGGACATATGCTGATAAACTGGAGACACAAATGGCACAAAACGACACAAGAGGCTTATGGCAGGGACTGAGGACAATAACTGACTACAAAGTCAGCGCCCCCTCAATGGGGAGCGACGACGCCTCTCTCGCGGACAAACTCAACTCCTTCTACGCACGGTTTGGTGCAAACAGTGGCGATGCTAGCTCACCGGCTAGTGACGTCACTGGCGCGCCGGCTGTTGTGGAGGGGGGGGGGGCAACCGCGGTGGGGCGGGGACGCTCTCTCGTTGTCGGAACACATTGTGAGAAGAGCATTTATGCAGGTGAACACCAGGAAGGCTGCTGGCCCAGTTGATATAACAGGACGCATACTTAAGTCCTGTGCCAACCAGCCAGCCCCGGTGTTCACCGCCATATTTAATCAATCCCTGGCGGAGTCAGTGGTCCCTACCTGCTTCAAGATGTCTACCATCATCCCTGTACCGAAGAAACCCTCCCCAACATGTCTCAATGACTACAGACCGGTGGCACTCACCTCTGTGGTCATGAAATGTTTCGAGAGGCTGGTCAAGGACCACATTTGTGCCTCCCTCCCCAGTGATATGGACCCTATGCAATTTGCATACAGGACAAACAGGTCCACTGATGACGCGGTCTCCCAGGTACTGCACAGCACCCTCTCTCACCTTGACCGTCAGAAGGGGGGCTATGTGAGACTGTTGTTCATTGACTACAGCTCAGCGTTCAACACCATAGTCCCCATAAGACTGGTGGACAAGCTGATCGAGCTGGGTCTGAGCTCCGCCCTGAGCGCCTGGGTACTGGACTTTCTGAGTGAAAGACCCCAGGCGGTCAGGGTGGGGGGTCAGACCTCCAACACCATCACCCTGAGCATCGGGTCCCCCCAGGGCTGTGTTCTGAGCCCCCTGCTGTATTCACTCTACACACACGATTGTGTGTACAAGTTCAGCTCCAACTCCATAGTGAAGTTTGCAGACGACACGGTGGTGGTGGGGCTGATCTCGGACAACGACGAGAAGGCCTACCGGGAGGAGGTTGAGGTACTGGAACGCTGGTGCCAGGACAACAGCCTGCTCCTGAACATTGGTAAAACCAAGGAGCTGATCGTGGATTATAGGAGAGGACAGCAGGAGACACACACACCACTGATGATAAACGAGGCTACCGTGGACAGGGTGAGCAGCTTTAAGTACCTGGGGGTCCACATCTCAGAGGATCTGACATGGTCAACACACATAGACACAGTCGTAAAAAAGGCGAAGCAGCGCCTCTACCACCTGAGACAGTTAAGGAAGTTCAGAGTATCGGGGAAGATACTCCAGTCCTTCTACTCCGGAGCTGTAGAGAGCATCTTGACTGGAAACATCACTGCCTGGTATGGAAACAGCACGGCACAGGACAAGAAGGCCCTACAGAGAGTGGTGCGCTCAGCCGAGCGTACCACGGGTATTGCACTACCTCCCCTGCAGGTTCTATACAACAAGAGGTGCAAATCCAGAGCCTGCAGAATAATGAAAGACCCCCACCACCCCAATAACAGCCTGTTCCAGCTGCTGAGGTCAGGCAGACGCCTGCGAACCCCAGCTACTAGGACAGAGAGGCTTCGGCTCAGCTTCTTCCCCCAGGCCATCAGAGCCTTGAACAATGAACACTGAGTGCCACAGAGCACTGAACTTCTCACACACAAGCACACATAAGCACACACATGACACGCACGCTGTGCACGCCCACACACTAGCAGCCACTTTAACATGAGCAGGCACACACTCATGCCGCACACGCCCACACTTATGGCCAAAAAGGAAAGGTCACTTTAAAAATAGTATAACAACAGTAACAGTGTACTGCACTACCAAAGGACCCAGCATGTCCTATATGCTCTGTAAATAACTATGTACAGATACCGAGATGTCCCACCATGTTACCTGTTACCTGTTTATTTCACAATGTTGTTTTTTATTGGATTCTATTATATGTTGTACCACTGTATTGCACATCGTTGCGGGCAAGACCACCCGCATTTCATTGTATACTTGTATGCCGTGACAAATAAAACTCTTGACTTGACTTGACTTGACTATAATGAATGAATGGTAAAACGGATTTTATTGAAACATAGTGCGAGTACTCACAACAACTATTCACACAATTTAAAACAGCCCATATTTATTTTGTCATACACAATGTTTGTATCTATTGGTTTATCTAATGGAGACCGGCGGTTGAGGGGAAGAAGCTCAGTCTGTGACGAGCTTTCACGGCCTTTGGGATCCTCAGCCTTCTCCCAGAGGGGAGCAGGGTGAAGAGGCTGTGTCCGGGGTGAGAGGGGTCGGCCATGATCTTCCTCGCCCTCTTCAGCGCCCTGGAGTCGTGCAGGGACCTGAGGGAGGGCAGGGGACAGCCGATCACCCTCTCCGCGGAGCGAATCACCCGCTGCAGCTTAGCGAGATCTTTTGCCGCTGCAGCGGGGAACCAGGAGATGATAGAGTGGGTGAGGATGGACTCAATGATGGCCGTGTAAAATTGGGCCATCATGGCAGTTTGTATTTATTCAACTGCCGGAGGAAGAACATCCTCCCCTGGGCCTTTTTGAGCAGGCCCGTGATGAGCTCCCATTTCAAGTCCCGGGAGATGGTCATGCCAAGGAATCGGCATGACTCCACGGAGGCCACCTGGGTGCCTCCCAGTATGATGGGAGGGGGCAGGGCTGCTTTCCTCCTGAAGTCCACTACCATCTCCACTGTCTTTTGAGCATTGAGCTTCGTATCGGTATCGGCCGCCGATATCAGTAAAATAGCTGGATCGGGTATCGGTAAAAAAAAATATATATGGAACTTTTATTTTAATCTTTTTTTTAAATTTTATAAATAAGAAATAAAATAAGAAATAACCATTCAGTACATTTATATCTATGTGTTAATTTGTTACATTTAGTTTCACTAAGTTAGGAAAGTAATGTTTTAAGTCAAGCCTGATGTTGCCTTGTACAAAAGAATGATCCCAGTCTCTTCCACACAGTGACAGTGAGGCATACAGTTTATTAATTGAATGAATGAAGTTTATTTTCTGTCTTTGTTTACAACAAATCAAAAACACACTTGTGATCCTTTACAATTCTTAAAAACAAAATATCTTTTAATATAAAAGAACTTGGAATTTCTTTTACAATGGGTATCGGATCGGTATCGGTAGCTAGTAGTCAGACTTTGCTAGCACAGAATGTCTCACTCGCAGAAAAGAAAAATATCAGATTTATTTTCGAAACGTCCCGCCGGTCCCAGTGACAGTCCACAAAATCTGATAAACGTCAGAGAGAGACAGAGACGACAGGTTCAGCCTCAGCATCAGGTATTGAAGAGTTAACTGAGTCTGTTCCCCTATACCCCCCCTCAGGCGCCAGGGGCTTCCACTGAGGGGTGATGCAAATAGGGATGGGGTGTTATGGCAGCTGATGATGGAAAGAGTGCGCACCGAGTCTGATCCCGAGTTGAAGAATTGGCTCCAAAAGAGAGACAACTGGATGTCCAACAAAATCCAAAACGAAATCTTACAGCTGTTTGCCCATGATATTCAGCGACAATTTAGAGGCAAAGCATCCAAAAGCCCAATCTTTGGCTTGAGCGCTGACGGAACCACTGATGTCACTGGAAAAGAACAATTCTCGTGTAATATACAGTTCGCCGATGACAACTTCGAAGCTCAGAACTTCTTTTGGGGTTTTTACAATGCCCGGCCCAGACACAACAGCCGAGACGCTGTTTTTGTGTATAAAAGACATTTCTTTACGCCTCGACCTGCCCATGGAGAGGCTGATAGGATACTGTTTTGACGGGGCCAGCAACATGTCTGAGATGCATCCAGCTGCAGCCCCGCAGAACCATACTGGGCTCCTCCCACTGCCACACTGTCAGGCCCCACACTGTCAGGACCCACGCTGTCAGGCCCCTCTCTCCCAATGGCTGATTTGGGTCACGTGACCGTCACAGGCCCCCTCTCTCCCAATGGCTGATTTGGGTCACGTGACCGTCACAGGCCCGCTCAACAGCGCCACCCACCCAATGGCTGAATTGGAGTATTGCACTGTGAGGGATTGATTGATTGAAAACTTTATCTCAGACCCCACGCTTTCCGGCCCCTCTCTCCCAATGGCTGATTTGGGTCACAGGCACGCTCAGCAGCGCCACCCACCCAATGGCTGAATTGGAGTATTGCACTGTGCGGGATTGATTGATTGATTGATTGAAAACTTTATTAACAGATTGCAGAATGGGTACAGTACAGTACAGCTCAGTGTAATAGTGTAATAGTGTGTAACAGATGTAAGGTGTCCACCGCGCTCAGAACGTCAAATTCTATCAACACTTTTTTTAAGCTCCGGCCAAAATGCGTGGTGACGTGTTGACCAATTTCGGAGGGGGATCCCAATGATATCTCAGTAGTGCCAAATTTCTCAGTCCAATATAACAGAATTCGTTAGCTCATAAAAATGTGATTATAACAGACTGCTGTTTAATGTCGGGCCGACTGCCCACAGACGGAAATTCACCTATTTGATTTCAAGTCAGCAGCAGCACGTGAGTCTATCGACGGGACTTATTTTATTTGGAATATAATGTATACGCAAAAGTAGCCTAGTTTTAAGTTAAAATATTATAAATCGACATGCCTTGAGGATGTCATTCTTTATATAGCCTGCCTATCAATTTTTTTAAGCTCAATAAACTCTGACCGGAATTTCTCCCATTTCTCCGGGAGATTGAAATCTTACAGGACACGGAGACCGGCACCAATATTTTCTGACGGAAATATACCTTTGATTTGGGATATTTGGGGTTTCAGGCGATCAACCAGAACGATTTGGGCTTATTGCATATAATGCGTCATATCTTGCGATCTATGAAAAAAGACTTATTATTGGATTAGGATTATTTTGGAAAGGGGCGATGTTTAGCGTGTAGCGTGTAACAAACTACAGTGTGTAGAAATGAACTGATTAGTCAGTAATGGACTGAACAATGCCTGTCAAATGAGCCATACTATTGTCTCCATAGCTATAATACAGAACACACGATGGGTCTGCAAACATAGCTAAAATGGTCAATAACGCTGGCGCCAGGCGGTACAGATGGGGAAAGTGGGTGGCGCTTAAAGAGTTAATAAAAAAATATATAATAATTTACTTGCCAATGCGCAACCCCACTGTCACCTACCCACGGCCCCACTTTGGGTTGCGACCCGTAGTTTGAGAACCACTGATTTAAATTATGTTGCAAGAAAAAGCAGTTTCACTGTTGAGTGCCAGCTAACGCTAACTGTTTAGCCTGTTAGCTTGTTGCATTAGCCCATTAGTGTGGTCGCTAGAGGGCCTTTTAGACTCTTAAGGCGCTTTCGGACTAGAGGAACATTTTCATAGTTCTATTAACTATTGTATGATCTACCCCCTTTTTGTGTCACTCTCCACCGCAGGAACTGACAACAATCATAGTTCTTACTAGAATGCCGTTTTGAGTTTTTTTTGCTAGTTGACGTATCAGGGGCATCTATCAGCCATTTACCATCTATCAACAAGTCGTTGGTTTTTGGGAAACAGCGTGAAGTAACGTTGATCAAAGGACAGACTTGTCATGGATTATCGAAGGACATACAATACTGCCGAAGAAAGACCATGGGAATAACCTTATGAAGCAGAAAGAGATTTATGGCTCCATGGCTGTTTTATGGGCTATTTTGGACAAATTAACAGAAAGGTATGCACGCTTTTTATTGCCATTCTCTGAGTAGTGTTGATGATCAATAAGGACGATTGACGTCGAGCATCACTGTAAGCCCCACAGCTAGTCCCATTGTTGTGGGCATATACTGTAGTGTTTACTTGACTCCATTATCGGTGCTCTGCACATTGCATTTGTTTTGGAAACGAGAGTGGCTGCGTCATAATTTTCACAATCTCCATCTTTGCCTGGAATCTGTACTGTACTGTGGACATGAGTTTCTGTGGACTTTTAAACTGTTTTACAAGTGTTGACTTGCTACTAATGATGAGTAAATTACAGTCATGCAGGCACGCTTTATTTCTGTAGTTACAGTAGCTAACATGCATTAGCAAGCATTGTTGCCACATTGTACAGATGTCGTCTGGTAACATTAGATCTATTTGTATTGTCGGGTTGAGAGAGAGAGAGATAATTAGAATGTGAAAATGGCAGATTGTGCGCATGGCAGACCACTAAAAACACGGCTATCTGGTTTTCATCCCCAGTGGATATCAAAATAACCGTTATGCACATCCCTAGTCGACATGGTGAACACATTGAAAGTCTGCCATTTAGTTGACACATTGTTTAGTTGACATATTATCACATCCCTACAGTGGAGGCTGCTGACCAAATTTTTAGGTGAAGCACAAATTATTATATTATATATTAAATTATATTTTTTAAACATCCCCAACGCTGCAACACCCCCATTCCTCCCAGGTGTCAGGCTCCTCATTTGCTTCCATTCATTTTGGGGACCATGTTTAAATATCATACTTCTGAAGTATAAACAAACTATACTGCTGTGACGATTTCAATAAAACAGACCATTCTGAGTCAATGGTATGCACAACTGTACATTGGAATATCTAACATGTATTTACCACCTTCCTCTGCACGAGGCCACAGATGGGTTTTATGTAACACAAGGACAATGAATGAATGAATGAATGAATGAATGAATGAATGAATGAATGAATGAATGAATGAATGAATGAATGAATGAATGAAAACTTTATTTAACAGATTGCAGAATGGGTACAATACAGTACGGCTCAATACACACAATTGTTAAGGGGATGCAGACCAGAGAAAGACTTTCGTCTTGTTTATCAGGGTCCACCATTTTCAATTCATCATAACATGACATACAGATAGACAGTACTGCTACATCTATATATGACATACAGAGATATAGACAGTACTGCTACATCCAGACATTTATGACATACCAGATCTACAAATATACATTACTGTTTAAGAGTACAACGCCTGTCATATAGACCTATAGCGTTGGAAACTCTGATTAAGGAGAGGAGAGGAGAGGAGAGGAGAGGGAGAGGAGAGGAGAGGAGAGGAGAGGAGAGAGGAGGAGTGTTACAGTAACGTTACACAAACTGACATTCTAAAGCCAAGATACTTACCCATAAAGACGGTATCTCGATCGATCTCACCTTTCGTTGAATAGTGCAGCTTCTCCATGTGACGAGTCCGACTCGAGCCGCGTGCATTAATCCCATGGAAAATGTAAACAATAGCCATGTGCATCGCGAGCCAGCTTGTTGCACCAAATTGATGTTTGGCTTTTGTCTCCCGAGTGAAGTTAGAACTACACTACTGTTACGGACACGTATTGTTCTCTAAACAATTCGGCTGGCTAACGTTAGCTCACGTTAGCGTCCAGGCTAAGCAGGCTTTCGTTTTACAAACACTACAACTTACTTTTTTCTGATCCAGATGCATAAGTCCACTTCTTCATGTTGCTCAGTTGCTGGTTTATACTTCGGTCCTAATGTTGGCGCAAAGTTTAATCTAGCCTACTGTGTTGTTACAGCTGTACAGCTTACTAAACTACTAGCTTGCTCTTTCAATGCTGCCTGGCTTGCACACAGTCAAAACAGTCCAGCTGCAGTTTCGTAGGTTAGGTTTAGCTGGGGCCAATCTCAAGTTTCTCAAGTTTCTTCATTAGTTGTCATACAGAAGTACAGAATACTTTTATACAAAATGCTTCTTTCTGTTACATTTTGTATAAAAGTATATATATATAATATGTAAATTAATAATAATTATGAATTATGAGTGAATTTGTGTTTCACGTGTTGTCATAGAGAAACCTCCACTGCATCCCTAGTAGGTACTCTCCCAGCCTAGAGGAACCATGAGTAACGTAATTGTACGGTGATTGTTCCAGACATCAAGTGCATGGTATCAGACCTAACCTGCTCAGCTGTGCTCTGCTGCTCGGGGCTAGAAAGCAGACATGCCAATGCCCTAGTCAACTCATACTGTAGATGAAATACCCATGCATTAAAAGTTTCATGTTTATTGGTTAAGTATTTAAAGTTAGCTATTGGCCATTTTAGCTCTCTCATTTAGTTATTAACCAGGATATGCTTAGTTGTAAATTGATTAATCTAGTGTGATCTATGCATGAAAACAATTACCTTTTCCAGCGAATCCCTTAGTAAACAACAAGATTGTATAAGTTAAATGAGCAATAGGTAGCCGTTGATTTTTGGCAGAACTTATATATTTTCAAATCTTTAAACCGAATTCGACAACACCTCCAAAGCCACACCCTGCTAGGTAGCTAACGTTAGGTTATGGCTATAACCAAGTTCTGTGAGTAATGGTGACGCTCGGCGTCACTACTGCACTGTACCTCGCTCGTGCACGCGCACTGAATAAAAAATTCAAAAAAAGTTCATCATCCTTTGATGAACATTGTTACATCTAAGGGCAGAGTGACTGTGACTGTTCGAGAGAGCAGTCGCAATTTTCTGTCCCGCGTCACTCAGCTGTTTTTCTTGTTTTTTCTCGGATCCAGAGCATTGCTGGCGTTAACCTGTGACTGCCGCTTCTGTCCGTATCTCTATTTACCCGTTTAAACTGTATCCCAGCCCTGTTACCCGTTTCCCCCACGTCCATTCCTTGTACTCTATTTGTTATTTTGTTTTCTACCGTCGACGCTGCTTGTCTCTCCCGTCCTCTCCTGCGCCCGTCCTGACTCTCTACAAACATTTCACGTCCTCTCTTTCCCCCCTGCTCTCTGGACCTGCCGACTGTACTCTCACCGTTCCCACCATCACTGGATCTCAAACTGGACTACAAACCTTGCCACTGGAAAACAAACTCCCGGATCGACACATTTTTCTCCCAGACAAAACCTTACCTGTCCTCCGGACCGGTCCTGTGCGTGTCCCTCCATCTGCTCCTGGCTGTCTGCTGTCGGCTAAACCAGCCACCCGCTGCTGGCACTGCCTGCCTGGCCGTGCTATCCTACTACTCCCTTCCCGCGAGGGCGACACCACTCCCTCGCGCTGGTTTGCGGGTTCCCCATCTCCTCGGGTGAGTGTCGGCGATACTATACTACTGCCCTCACTCTCCTCTCGGTCTTGGCTGCTGGTATGGCGCGGTCAGGTTGGCCCGCTACGCGGGCTTGGTCTGGAGCCGGCTACTACACGCTGCTCCAAAACAATAACACTCTCTCTCCCAGTATCCAGCTGCAACTCTGGAGTGCTCCCTTTGTCCAGCTGCAGCCCCGGAGTGATCCGCTCAACATTCTACTCCAACTCTCCGCCCTCCAGCTACTACCAACTTTTAACCCACTCCTGCTCCTATTCTACACCCAACTTGGACTCCTGCTTCTCCTACCGTTTTCCCCTTGGATTCTCACAACCCCCCCTCCCCCCATTTTTCACTGCCCCCCCCCACCCCCCTGCCGCCTCTCATATACTCCTGCTGATCTTCACTCGCTCAACAACAACTACCGCCTCCCCGCTGCCACTGCCACTGCTGCCAGAAACGCTGGCATTCACTGTCGCCGTCGCAACATCCACAGAGGCCCCCGCCTAAATCGAAACCGGTCTCTCCACCTCCCTGACGGCTCATACATCCCCTCTTCCTGGACTACCTCTCGCCCCCCTGCCACCCCCACCCGCCGCACCGCTAACCTCGATAACCTTCGCTCCTTCCTCCCTGCTCCCCCATCCATCTCCCTTGCTCTCCTCAACACCCGTTCTCTCTCTAACAAATCACCTCTGATCTATGAACTACTACTGGACAACAACCTGGACCTACTCCTCCTCACTGAAACCTGGCAACAGCCCTTGGACTTCTACTCCCTCAACCAAGCTACCCCCCCAAATTACAGCTTCATCGCCAAGCCCCGCCTCTCTGGCCGAGGGGGGGGTCTTGCCGTTTTTCACAAACTCTCCCTATCCATCACTGAACTGCACCTAAACCTCCCTCCCATGCTATCCTTCGAATACCTTGCCCTCTCCCTCACCAACTCTATCACTGCACTACTCCTCTACCGCCCTCCAAAGCCTCATCCCTCTTTCTTAACTGAACTTTCTGATCTCCTGACCATAGCCTCCACTCTCTCCACCCGCCTCCTACTTACCGGTGACCTCAACATCCATGTTGACCAACCAAACTCAAACCTCACTCCTGACTTCCTCTCCCTCCTTGACTGTTTTAGCCTCACCCAGCACATCAACTTCCCCACCCACAACAAAGGCCACACACTTGACCTTGTTTGCTCTGCCTCCCTACCCATATCCAATCCTCACCCCATCCCATTCCCACTCTCTGACCACTACTGCATCCTTTTCTCTGCTCCCCTTCCCCCACCCCACCACTCCATCAAACGCACCATCTCTTTCCGTAACATAAAATCCATCGACCCTCTCACACTGTCTCAATCCATATCCTCTGCCTTTCCCCCTGACTCCGCCCCCTCTAACCCCGACGACTATGCCCTCCTCCTCAACTCTACTCTCTCTGACTCCCTCGACTCACTGGCACCCCTGAAAACCATCACTGTCTCATTCACCACCTCCTCCCCCTGGTACACTCCGGAACTCCGCTCCATGAAGCAGACCGGCCGTCAACTAGAACGCCTCTATAAAAAAACCCGCCTCACCATCCACGCCGACCTCCACAAACAGCACGTCTCCTCCTACCGTGATGCACTCCAAGCTGCCAAATCTGCCCACTACTCCACCATCATCAACAGCAGCAACCGCAACCCCCGGACCCTCTTCTCCACTGTCAAGAAACTCTTACAACCCCCGGACAATAACTCACTCTCCTCCCCTGACCTCTGCAACTCGTTTCTCCTCTTCTTCAATAATAAAGTATCTTTAATCAACAGCTCACTGACTGCCCGCATCGCCAATTCCCCCACCCTCGCCCCCCCCACCAACATTTTTTCCCCACCTGACTCCATCCCTCCCACCCCTTTTACTGCCTTCGCCCCAGTTGACTCCTCCTTCATCATGGACCTCATGACTACCTCCAAGACCACTACCTGCTCCCTTGACCCCCTACCCACTACTCTCACCAAAGCCTGCCTCCCTGCTCTCATCCCCCACCTCACCGCCCTTTTCAACCAGTCACTATCCCTAGGCCACGTCCCCTCCCCCTACAAACTCGCCGCTGTCACCCCTGTCCTCAAAAAACCCACTCTTGACCCATCCAGCCTCTCCAACTACCGCCCCATATCCAATCTTCCTTTTTTCTCAAAAACACTGGAACGTATTGCTGCCTCCCAACTCCACTCCCATCTCCAGTCCAACACCCTATATGAACCCCTTCAGTCTGGCTTCCGTCCCGCTCACAGCACCGAAACTGCACTGGTAAAGGTCATCAATGACCTCCTCATCTCCGCTGACTCCGGTGCCCTCAACATCCTGATCCTACTCGATCTCAGTGCAGCCTTTGACACAGTGTGTCACTCCATCCTCCTCCAAAGGCTGCACCAACTGGGTGTTGAGGGCACAGCACTTGACTGGTTCTCCTCCTACCTCACTGACAGACACCAATTCATCTCCCTCTCCGGCCACACCTCCCCCCCCTCCCCAGTCACACAGGGGGTCCCCCAAGGCTCAGTCCTCGGCCCCCTGCTCTTCATCTGCTACATTCTCCCCCTTGGTCACATCATTCGCAAATACCACCTCAACTTCCACTGTTACGCTGACGACACCCAAATATACATCAGTACACAATCCCCCCACAGCCCACCCCTCAGTCACATCGAATCATGCATCACCGAACTCCAAACTTGGATGACCCACAACTTCCTCAAACTCAACAGTGACAAGACTGAACTCCTCATCATTGGCACCAAAACCACCCTCACCAGATCCGGACCCATCACACTCACCATCAACGACTCCACCATCACCCCCTCCCCCCTAGTCCGCAACCTTGGTGTCCTCCTTGACCCCACCCTCTCATTTGACCCCCACGTCCGCTCCATCGTGAAAACATCCTACTTTCACCTCCGCAACATCGCAAAAATCCGTCACTGCCTCTCCCCCCCCGCTGCTGAATCCCTCATTCACGCCTTCATCTCCTCCCGCCTGGACTACTGCAACTCCCTCCTCACTGGTATCACCTCCCGCTCCCTCCATAAACTGCAAATGGTCCAAAATTCAGCCGCCCGCCTCCTCACTAACACCCGGTCCCGCGAACACATCACTCCTGTCCTCCACTCCCTCCACTGGCTCCCGATCAAACACAGCATTAACTTTAAAACACTACTCCTCACCTTCAAAGCCCTCCACAGCCTGGCCCCCCCCTACCTGACTGATCTCCTTCTCCCCTACCGCCCAACCCGTTCCCTCCGGTCCTCCTCCACTGCCTCCCTCACTGTCCCGACATCCAAGCTTAAAAACTTCGGAGATCGGGCCTTCTCTCGCACTGCACCCCGACTCTGGAACTCCCTCCCCCAGTCCATCAGAGACTCCCCTACACTCTCCACCTTCAAAGCTCGCCTCAAAACCCACCTGTTCTCCCTTGCCTTCAACCCCCCCCACCCCTAAACCCCCCCCTCCCCTCCAACCTGATCGATATGTCTCTAGTCTTTTTTTTTTTTTTTGTGCCATCAGGCTGTCTCCCCCGTTCCCCCCATGGTCTCATGTTCCTTTGTTTTTGTTTCTTTGTTGTTTTGTTTTGTTTCTTTGCTTTCGTCTCTTTGTTTGTACCCCTGCTCCCGACTACTGTCAGCGACTTCGGGTTATTGAGAAGCGCTATATAAATTAAATGAATTATTATTATTATTAAGTGTTGCAGTTTTTCAAAAAAGGGTTATTCCAGGCCTACGGGTCGACGAAACATTACTTCGGACCGGGCCCGACGGCACGGGAAGCACAGAGTTATCAGAGGAGGTCCAAGACCACCCCAACAGCCCCCTCCACGCCACGCGTGAGAGACTGGAGCGAAAAGAATGGAGAACCAGCCCCAAGCACACCGCCCTTGGTATTCCCAGGCGGTCTCCCAACCAAGTACTAACCAGGACCAAACCAGCGTAGCGGCCGAGATCGAACGAGATCGGGCGTGTACAGGTTGGCATGGCCGTAAGCCATTACGACAGTGCAGAGTACAATATGTACTCAACAAGGGTCTCCATAGCGCCTAACCCTGCGACACCCGGACCGACCTGGCATTTTTCCCCCCGAAAAAAGCACAAGTCCCTCAGGGTACCAGAACAGCAGATCTGCGCACCCGGCGGACAACGGGTTTAACTGACCTGGACCAGCGTGACCAGAACCAGTCCCGTGCCCTAACCACGCCGATATGCCTACTCCAGGAGAAGGGGCAGATATGCGTGTTGATCTTAAAACATGAAAAGAAGGCGCCACCCAGACGGTCGGTGCGAACCGCGCCTGGTGGCCCACCCCAAGGGCGTGAGACCCCTCTACATATGTTCAGATCCATTCCGTCATCATCCCCCAGATATGAACGAGAATCCGTCGATAACCAATACAGGTCGTCGGAAGAGGAAAAAACCTCCATCCCAGTTGCTTTATAAAAATGCTGTTTTAACCACAAGCAACCAAGGCGTGCTAGTCACTCGCCTGATCTTCAACAGAACACCCCGAGCTAGCACTTAACGTGCGTCGGGACACAACCACATCAATGAACAGGCTATTTAGACCTTTCAGTGAATCCCCAAGGCACCCAGGGGAACGACAAGAGGGGTGTGGTGCTTCCTAAACTCCAACTCTTTTTAATAAAAAAGAAGGAAGCACCAACAGTATGAATCCCAGTCTACACAGCCTAGGGTAAAAACTGTTTATATTTTTACATCCAGTCACCCCTTCCACAGAGGATTTAGACCGAAATTCCCCAGAAAGCCTTCCCACGTGAGTCGTAGAATGAAAAAGCCATGGCAACTGCGAGTCACGTGACCAACTGACTCAAGTTACACATAAAATCGAGCGTAGCGGACCCGTAAGTCCTACGCTCTAACCCGACACTTTGACACAACAGACCTTACGTAAAGATCTAACTCACGGAAGCCATCGTCATAGCAACGTATCGTATGCTATGACGGGGGGAAACCCCACACACAACTCCTGTTTGTAATAGGAGCATAGTCAGGACACCCCCCCCCCCAGCCAAGGCGTTTAACGGCTTGGCCCTGACTGGCCCAACAGGAGATGAGAAAACCCATTTGACCAATCAAGTGGGAAGGAGAGGTTTATTCGGCACCCCCTCACAAAACCCTTCCCCCTGCACACAATAACAACTGTAGTATATGAAACCTTTGGTAGAATGCCAATGAATAGCGCAAGCTAATACAATGCATGCTACCCACAGAATGTGAACAGGGTTTACAACAAAACCAAGTCGTGTGCGTGTGTGAATCCTACACCCGCATTCCATGTTGGACAACACTGATAGAGAGTATAACGGCTAGGCCGTGGAACATGTGTATACGAGCATTACTGCAACTAACACAACAGTGTTGTAGTTCAACATTACTTCGTGTGTAAGCAACAGACCATACAACCAGCTTCTACCTGCATGTGGAGCGTCAGGCCGAGATAGAAACCCTTCTATAACCGAGTGAATGCTGCAGACCTTGCTTTAATCTCATAACACGAACGTAACTCATCCATCAATGTATACCAATGTAGATTCACACTTTGCAACCTCATATGTTTTGGTGAAGAAACACACAGTTTGTTTAACCAAAAAATACAGTCCCCCTTTTTAGGGGACTTTTTATTTAATCAACAAATAATATGAGAGGGCCGGGGAGGGGTAAACAGAGGGGAGGGCATGGGGAAAAAAGTCACTGTCTAGCGGCGTCTGCTGCCTCGAGCCGCTCAGGCTTTGCCACCCCGAGAAGCCCCGGAGGGACGGTAGGCAATCGGTTGCTGGTCTCGTCGATCCCTACCGTCTCCTCCGGTCGTAGATGGGCCGGCTGCAGCAGCAGCACCGTCTCTCCTCCTGGCCTTCGTCGACGGGCCAGCAGTGGCGATGGAGGCATTGGCAGCCACGGCGGAGGAAGCTCGACGACGTGGAAGCCTTCTGACTCCACCGGCGATGACGGGAGGTGGAAAATGGGGTTGGAGCACGGATCTCTCCTCTGCCATCTCTCTGCATGTTGAGGTCATCAATTGCAGGGCCTTCCCGAACAGTCCAGCATCGGAGAGGGTGGCCGTCAGAAGAGGAGCCCTCTTCTTCTCCGGCAGACGGGCCTGCTCCAGCCAAAGGTGGCGCTGGATCAGAGTTGCCAGGGCGCGCACTTTCCCAGAGGCTATGGCCTGCACCTGAGTCAGATGCAGGACAGCTCCTGCCGCCTGGGTGAGCTGATCATGTTGTACCTCCGACCGCTCCGTGCCGCCCGTCATTATCCCGGATACAAATCTTGCCAGCTGTGCAATATTAGACGCAGCAGCCAGCGATTGTGTACCCGCGATGAACGACTGGTCACTCCAATACGCCAACCGCCTAGCCGATTTTCCTTGGAGAACCGGCTTGCATAACGGCTCCCACACCACATCCGGACAGAGGAGAGCGGCCATCGGCCTATCAAGCCGTGGCACACCCTCTCTCATACCTTCAACCAAACCCACCACCCGCGTAACTGGTACGTAGGCGGGAGTGAGGCCCATGATGTGGGACACCACCTGGCCCCGACGAACATAGGCCCCCATTGAGGGGAAAAATGGGTAGACAACGTCCAACCCTCTCACCGGGCGACGCTGCCAGAGATGACCTATTAGATCATCGGGGACAGGAGCAGGCAGTGGCTGCGGCAGCGGCACGCCGTTTGCAGCGGCCGCCACCGCCATAAGCTCGGGGAACAAAGCCTGCAGTTTCCCCTGCAGACTTTCCTCCACCGAACCCGCATCCCTCACATGCAGCAGGCTGCGACTGGTTAAGGAGCCACAGTCTGATGTGGCTGATAGTAGGGCATCCTGCCGAAGAGGCCGAGGGGTTTCCCCGACATCCTCGAACAAGGCGCCCCAAGGAGACATATCACCCCCCTCCAGTGTTACCTGGACGGGTGGGATATTCGTCTCTACTAGGCCTTCAAACAAGAACCCGTCCGCCTCTACCATGCAATCCGAGCAGACGCAAATAGCTTGCGTCTCAAATCCTCCGGAACCAACGGAACCGGCCGTTCAACAACGGACGATTCCCCGGAACCAGAGGAACCAGAGCCAGGACCAGGCCATCGCAGAGGCGACGGCACCGGTGCACTGGCTCCTCGGAGAGGCAAACTACCCATCGGATGCCTACCGGGCGTGGCTGCCGACCACGAACGCGGCAACAGCCCCGCACCAGAACGCACGACGGAGGCGGGAATGGAGAACCGCTGGTGAAGAGTGAAGTAGACATTATGACTTAGATTTTTCTCTTGAATATTTATGAGAGAAGAAAAAAATAAGCACAATGTAAACTCGTCTCAACTTTCTTTAACTAGCAACCTCGTCAAGTGGGGATCTACCGAAGGCACTTCCTTGTGGTGAAAGCGAAGAAGGAGGCGAGTAGGTGGCCACACACCTGCTTATGAAGGTAAGCTGATAGGGGTGTGGTCAGACGGATGTTGGGATGTAAAGGTACATTGTGGAATTTTTTATTCAGTGCGCGTGCACGAGCGAGGTACAGTGCAGTAGTGACGCCGAGCGGAGCCATACGATACAGAACAGACAGCTATGTGTTAGCAGCAGGCCTTTGTGTACGCGCACAACTGTTATCGAGAGGGTTTGATAGCTCATTCCAATCATTTGACTTTGTCGTTTGTTTGATTTGATGTTGTTGTTTTAACTCCTGCTTACCAGAACGACAGATCTTTTTCATTTCTGTGTCAAACGTCTTCTTTTATTTTAGTACTATCGATTACTGTCGAGATATAATAAGAAATATTAAATGTTGCCAAAAATTGGAGGCCTGTGTTGTTGTGTTTATGCGGTGAAGTTACGTTATTTCCAATGTTCGCTATTTGGCCAAACTGTAATGCAGCCAAGCTTTCTCACTACACGCCCAGCCACTGTCTTTCTCCAGGGAAGACAGGAGCACATTCAGCTTGTGTCACTTCAGTGTTCCTACTGGTAGTGCAAATGTAAAGAGAAAAAAAGCCATGAAGGGTATGTAGTTCTCGACAAAGCTTCCCAGAGTAATGCTGAGTAACAGGAACACTTGTCTTTATGACAAAAACAAACTGACCCCCAAACTACACCGCCAACTAAATTGGAAGCGAGCACCAGCTGCAGCTGAGCTAGGGTTGCCAACGATCTCACTACCAAATAATGGACAAAAGGTGGCCTGAAGGGGACACCACATGTGTCTGCAGAATTTATTTGTGGGTGTGCTTTGCTGTGCTGTCTGGAACTTTACATCTTAATCAGCCTCTCTCAGTCAGGCTTGAAGTAACACCAAATAACGCTATCTCGGTTCTTCACAGAAAAGAAAGTCCATGGAACGTTAACTTACTGCTGCTGTATGTGCCTTGTAAAATCTTAACAGGTAAAACAGTCGACAGTCTGAACTGAACAATGGGCTTTTCAGCTTCGTTGTCAGCGCAGAATCTCTTACTTATGTGACTCATATGGGCAGTCTTCCAAAGTTCTTGTTCCTTTCTTTTATAGCCGATACATGGCCGTCAAATGCTTAATTTGATCTCTTTAGAAACAATATTATTTTGCACTATCCAGGTCAATTCACACACTTGTTTGATCGCTGATTCAGGATTATAATTCACAGAAGGGAAAACAGTGAGTATTGTACAGTAGCCTAATGTTACAGCAAACACAATAATTTGATAGGAATACGCAAGGAAATGCATATCTGTGAAATAAACAACATTTAGATGTTTAATTTCTGTAAAAGTATTCAACATGCACTGTTTGTTCCTCAAGGCCTATGGCAAACCGAAAGGGTCAAATTACGTCCTTAGTACTACGCGCAAGAGTATTCTACATACCAAACAGCGCTTTCCATGGTTCTGAATAACAGCACTCCTCTCCTCTCTTCTCCTCTCCTTATCACAGATCATTTGGTCTTTAGCCCAATATACAGGATGTACCAGCTAATACGGGACAGCTGACAACCGCTGCACTGTGCAAAACCAGCACTTTACCATATTCACGGGTTCTTGCATTCTCAATATGGGCAAAGGTGTAGGGATTAGGGCTGGGCGATATGGCCTCTAAATTATGTTACGATACACGATATACATCATGATATTTTGACATTTCCTCTAAAGCACTTACAAATGCTTGATTTAACCCTTTGAAGCATACAGTCACGCCAACATGACGATTAAAATAGTCCCTGCAACATATGTCTGCATTAAACCATGAAGATGCTTTCAAAAATCATTTGAAAGTGAGGGAGAGACGAGAGAGTAAAGCGCTGCGCCAAAGTAACTTGTCTCATCTCAGCCGCGGCGGTTTAGAAACTGACATGAGGGATTGTGAGAAACATCACGATATCCACGATACGTTTAAAAAGTGTATCGTTAATGAACTGTACTCGATATTTATTTAATATTGTCATATCGCCCACCCCTAGGGATGCTGCCATTTTCAATAGTTTATTCAACATTTCTGGAGGGAAAACTATATCATACAAATTATTATTCAATATAAAAAAAAATTGGTTTCCTAGCAACTTGACTTTAGTTGATCTCAGTGATCCCATCACCTTTCCTCTAATGCCACCATCAGGCCAAACGATAAATTTTTAAATGAGTGCATCTCCTGCAGGGTTCCTACTCATCTTGGAAAAACGGGACTTTCCAGCCAGATCGCTTATGTAAACCTTGGTAGGATTATAGCAATGCTGCCCAATTTGTGGCCCGCAGGCTAAGTTTGGCCCACACTCCCTTTGTCTTGGCCCACCATGGCATTTGACAAGCTCACTACAAGCTCACTATGATTTTTCATTACAAAATGTAAGTTTTGTGCCGCTAAAAAGTACACAATCTGAGTTTTATGGCAATGTATAGCACAGTGCTACTTCCCTATTAATTAAATTACGTACATAGGAGCGACAGTGGCTCAGGAGGTAGAGCGGTCGTCTGGTAATCGGAAGGTTCCCGGTTCGATCCCACCTGGTGGAGATAAAAATAGGTCCTCTGCCTTGTGGCCAATGTCCCCACTACAACAAAAAGGTAGGAAAACAAGGCCACACACACACACACACACACACACACACACACACACACACAATCTAATTGTGTTTAAGGTTTCTTGTTAAAAAAAAAAGTAATAGCCAATTAGCAGAGCAATTGTGTACCTTTTTCGGTCCCTGCCCCAGTAAGTTTCTGTCTTGACTCAGCCTCTGACCCCTAAAGTCTTGTGGTCTTGACTTGAACTGGATGAGCTCTGGGCTAGTCTACGTCTTGACTTGAACTGGATGAGCTCTGGGCTAGTCTACGTCTTGACTTGAACTGGATGCGCTCTGGGCTAGTCTAGGTCTTGACTTGAACTGGATGAGCTCTGGGCTAGTCTACGTCTTGACTTGAACTGGATGAGCTCTGGGCTAGTCTCGGTCTTGACTTGAACTGGATGAGCTCTGGGCTAGTCTAGGTCTTGACTTGAACTGGGTGAGCTCTGGGCTAGTCTAGGTCTTGACTTGAACTGGATGAGCTCTGGGCTAGTCTAGGTCTTGACTTGAACTGGATGAGCTCTGGGCTAGTCTCGGTCTTGACTTGAACTGGATGAGCTCTGGGCTAGTCTAGGTCTTGACTTGAACTGGATGAGCTCTGGGCTAGTCTAGGTCTTGACTCTCTTTAGGTGTTCTCTGCATCACTGGGCTTTCTCCCCTGCTCTCAAAAGTGGTTTGGGTCCCCAGTGCATGCAAGTGACATTTGTCCCTTTGCCCCTCTGGCTTCAAGAGCTAGACTCATAGAATTATTATAGAGTCTTGCCCTTTGTCTCTGCCAGGCCTCTGTTGGCACGACATCCCCATTCTGGCTTGTGAGTGTTGCCCTTGTTGTTTGGATGCCATGATAATGCAGCAATAGCGTTTTGTGACCCTGAATCAATTAACATTTTATTCATGTCGATGCAGTTGTTTGATGACGGTGCTGGAAACAAAGACTGTTATTAAGAGCACTATCATTTTGTCATACGATTTATTTAAAAACACGGAAAGGTGATCAGAGGCAGAGTTTGCGGAAGGTGGATATTTAACTATTTAATATTTAAGTTAGTCGCATTACGTTTTCCCTCTGCCTTCCAGTACTAGGAGCTGGTCTCAGATCCTCCTATTATTAGTATTGATTATAAAAATTGCAACAGTACTGGTGGACATGTACCTGTGTGTATGTGTCTGTGTGTGTTTCTGTCTGTCAGTTTATCTTGTATTTGTAAAAAAAAAAAAAAAAAAAAAACGACCCAGGGAAGCAACCGGCGCATTAAATACATGGAGGAAAAAGTCTAGAAAAAAACAGGCACGTGCCAGGTTCTCGTGCCACCCGACTGCATCAGGGTCATACTGTCTGTGCTCATCTGCTGAGAATCCCGTCTGGGAATATATTATACTGATTCCTTCCACCACGACGATCCTTATCAGCGCCTTGAAAACACTCGCTCCCTTCGCCCCCAGCGTCATCACCAGAGGTGACGGGAGCGCATGTGTGAATCACCACGGCAACGGGGATATGCGCCTGAGTCGCTACAGCAACATGGAGCATCTCTCCATGGTTACAGTCCTGAGGAGCATGCATCTCTGTTTACCTCCGCACGCCCTCCTACACACACCTCTTCTCCTTTCTCTTTCCTGTATAAACACCTCCAAACCTTTTTAATGCTCTGATTGACTCATCACTTTATGAATCACACGCACACCCCACCACCCACGTGCATGAGCACACACATCATATTGTCACTCAGTCTCCTCCCACGTTTACCTCATCAGATCATCAGATCATCAGACACATGAAGGGACATTTTCACAAGCAGAAAATATTTGTCCCAACACACGCACGCACGCACGCACGCACGCACGCACGCACGCACGCACGCACGCACGCACGCACGCACGCACGCACGCACGCACGCACACACACACACACACAGCACGCACGCAATCAGGTCCTGTGAGTTCAGATGGAGAAGAGGCCCTCTGTCTACTGGGCTTGATTTTCCTTTTCCCCATAGAATATCTCTCTCTCTCTCTCTCTCTCTCTCTCTCTCTCTCTCTCTCTCCCTCTCTCTCTCCCCTCTATTTCCTTCTCACTTCTCTGGGTCTTACTTTCTCTCCCCTCTCTCTCTCCCCTCTATTTCCTTCTCTCTTCTGTGTCTTACTTTCTCTCCCTTCTCTCTTCTCTCTGTCTTGTTTTCAGCCTCTTTTCTGCCTGTGTTGTCTGGGCTGCTACTATAGGTACTCGAGTGGCTGCAAGTGATTCCCTCTGTAAGTGGCTTGTCAGCCTGGATGATACACTACATTTGACAGAGTTTGGGGGAGCCTGAGCACAGTTGTTTGCTTTTTGCACTATTTTCTTTATGGTGCACTTCCGATTTGTCTATATATGTCTCATCATGTCTGTCTACCAACAAATGCTAGCAGAAAAACCTATGTGCAAAGTTTATATTTTCTATAATTTCTTTGTAAAGACTAGTGTGTTTGCAACAATTATCACTGTGTCTGGGACATTCATAACAATGCCCTGTAACAGGGATGTAAATCAAAATATTGTGAGGAAAATGGGTTCTTGTGGAGCCCAATAGCGAACACAGGAGGAGAGAGAATGGAGCGGTTTAGGGTGTTTTAATAGTTTTCCCCAAACAGACAAGTATCAACTGTAGGAATGTATACAGGCGGGGATGAATGTTCTTGGGGGGTAGCACAGGTGTACTCCTTGTGCAGTACGAGATGGTCCTTGAGCAGGTGCACTCCTCGTGCAGTATGAGAGGACGGTAGACACTGGCTGTGTCGGGGTTGATAACAGGAACTCCGTAGTCCAGCACCAGGGGTCCAGACGGGCACGCTGGAGCGGAGGTCCTGGTTGGCACTGGAACGGATGTCCTTGGGCACAAGAGAGGAAGGTTAGAACAGGGAAGTCAACAAGAGCGGGTAGCAGAGCTTCAGGTCGAGACGTCGTACCTGGGAAGGCAGTTTAACACTGCGACACCGGATGACTGGATCTGCCAGGTGATATAGAGCCTGCTTGATGAGGTAATCCCTTGCAGCCGTGCTGATTGCTCCTTGTCTTGCAGGCTCAAGCCCTGATCGTGACAAATATTTGTGTTAAAGTAAAACATTATTCATGTAATACAGGTATATTCTTCCATTTTACTTTGCCAGGATTTTTACTTTGATATCGAGTGTATATGCAATTATTCAATCTTCCAGCCTATCACATTGGCCCAAATATAAGATTTCCATTTTATTTAGCAAATTACACCTGAAAAACACAAGCTCTTTATATACGCAGACTAGAGATTGGAGGTGTCGCAGGAAAGAAAGTGTATTATATTTAACCTCCTTCCCAGTAAGCAAGAATGACGTGTGGTATCTATGGATTCCTTGCCATTTCTCTGCTATGATAATGTAATTGATCACATTTAGTTTAAGTTATGCCAAAACCCAAAACTCAACAATAATTAGAGACTGCATTGCACCAGCAGGTACAGTATCACGCTAGTTAACTAGTTTGGGTTGTAACCAGGTTACTTATGCATTATAAATGGCTTTTTTTCTGTGTTTAGCATGGTTTTATAGTAATAGGAGTTAGTATCACTGGGTCTGTGTCTCTAATTACCATATTGACTCATCAGTCTAGTCTCGAGTTCACGAGATCTTCCCTCACTCAACTAAGCTGTTCTGATTTGACAGTTTTGCTGACGTGAATATAGCACTGATTTGCATAACTAATGCCCCCTCTATGGTTGACAGCGACAGCAGAACGAGTGGAAATATCTTCACTTCCTCAAACAGAGCGAGGCAGAGAGCGCATAGTGTAACCTGTCAAACTGGTTTTGCCTGCGAGCAGGGAGCGGACGAGAGAGAGAGAGGGACCCGTCTTCTCTCACACACGCAGCGTTTACACAGTGCTCCGTGCCTCCGTGTGTCCCTCTCCCTCTCTCTCTCTCTCTCTCTCTCTCTCTCTCCCTCTCTCCCTCTCTATCTCTCTCTCTCCCTCGCAGTCGAGCACCAACATATCACTGTAATATCTTTGCGCATGCTTCCACCCGCACGCCCGTATTCCGATCCGTACAATAATAATTACAGGGGTATATATTGTCATTTGAAACAAGTTACCAATGCATTGTCCCGTGGGATTATGCCCCCCCCGCGGCGAAATTAATTAGTATCCCCCTCAGTCTCTCTCTATCTCTCTCTGTGCCAGTCGCAGACTGTGTGGATGACTGTCACTCAAAGTACTTATGGGCGGAGCCAGGCCAACACAGCCTGAAATCCAAAGGGAGAAAAATGTGGCTTTTGAGTACTCGATTAGAAATATAAAATAATGATTTTCTTTTAATAAAAGCTTACAGATGTGTTCAATAGTAGGGCTGCCGCGGTATTGATTCTTTCCTTACCGCACAAATTTGCGAAGCTATTGAAACCGCCGCAGTAACCAAAAAAAGTTTGAATGCATTTTTTTTTTTTTTTTAGTAGTAGTCTATTCTTTATAGCATATAGCCTGCCTCTAGTCTAAATGTCTATTTTTAGAGGATGACTTTGCAGCATGAATATTGTTTGGGATTCGGCAAGCATGCATTCGTTATTGAAAGTGAAACACAGACAACATAGGCTACTGAACAGTGAACACTGTTTATTGACGCTTGCAGTGAGGTACAACGTGAGGCTCACTCGAGGTAGACGGTGGACGGGTCTGTTGAGGAGCTGAGGCGCGCGCCTCTCTCCCCTTCCCGTCGACCAAGAGTGAATACCTGTAGTCCCCAGGGCTCTGTCCGGTGTCCAGATCCCCCCCAAAAGGATGGGTGAGCCGCGGCCGGGGAAGACCGGGTGAGCCCGACTTAACGAGAACCATAAAACCTGAGCGCGGTGTGGCTCCAGCCCCTCGCGCGCCGCCCGGTTCCCAACTCCCCTCTCCCTCACGGGGAGAGGCGGGGGGGATTCGAAGTCTCCCCTCTGGTCATGTGCCGTTCACTCGGTGTCGCGGGCAGGGGTGGTAGCGCCCGGCGGCGCCGGTTACCCCCCCCGACCCTTTCTTCTTCTTCTTCTTCTTCTTCTTCTTCCTCTTCTTCTTCTTCTTCTTCTTCTTCTTCTTCTTCTTCTTCTTCTTCTTCTTCTTCTTCTTCTTCTTCTTCTTCTTCTTCTTCTTCTTCTTCTTCTTCTTCTTCTTCTTCTTCTTCTTCTTCTTCTTCTTCTTCTTCTTCTTCTTCTTCTTCTTCTTCTTCTTCTTCTTATTATAAAGTTACTACTTATGATTAACAAAGGCATTCGTTTTGTGGCATTAACGTTATATAGTTACACGTTCAATAACATCAGCGTATTTACCGGACCATAGCAAGGCAAGCATTACTCAATTCATATCTCAGTTCCTTCCTTTGCTCAGAGCGTGCTGAGTTGTGCCCATTCTGCGGTCTGTTAATAAAGTTTTCAATCAGACAAGTGTATAGAATGAAGGGCTTTTATTATAAGATTCGTTGCAGTAAAATCATTATGCCTTGTTTAGTACTCCTGTGGAGCGCTGGTAGTCCACTCGTGGCCGGCGGGGAGCTAACGTTATTAGCCTTGTTGTGAGCTCTCATCAAAATCAATGGCGGACATCCAGGAAGTAAAAAACGAATACGCGCTTGCCGATTGGTGGTAACAGCAGAGGCGGGTGCAAGCGGTGTGACGTAATTGGCAGAATCGACTGTCAATCAAAATTGTTCTGTTGCATTGCTTTGGTTGAGAGTATTATTATAAAAAACAGCGGTGATGCGGTATTCAGCTTAACTCTGCGGTGGCCGTGATGTAACAGCGATACCGCGGTAATGCGGTAATCGCAGCAGCTCTATTCAATAGACTCACAGGAATTGTGTAAAGTTGCCCAAATAGTGCTAGGAATAGCAATGCATGTCCCCTTTAAGTGGTCTCAGCCTTACTGCTAATGTGAAATGCTAACGTGAAACTCATATTATGAGTTGATATAGTGATCTAGTCTAGTGATCTATGCATGAAAACAATGATTTATTTTTCAGCTAATCTCTTACTTATAACAAGATTGTTTAAGCTAAGAAGTGTTGTGTGTGGGTGGAACAAATTTTTGGCGAAGCATTTAGGTGGAAAAAGAGAAAGTTAACTGGATTGGGGAAGACATTTTCAATTCATCATGACATTTATGACATACACAACATACAATGTATGAATGAATATAAACTTTATTAACAGATTGCAGAATGGGTACAATACAGTACGGCTCAATACACACAATTGTTAACACTTTGACGACCGATGGGCTTAGTCTAATTAGTGGCTAGAGGACCGGGGAATGTAAACAACATGTGGGTTTTGTTTGAACTATATCTATACTTTATAGTATTGCTATCTGTCCATTCTCATTGTCACTTGAGTTCATAAACCGTCCCTTCAAAATGGCTTAAAGGGAAAAAAAAATCCGTCGGTAGGTTGTCATTTTATAGCGCCGTGAATATAAGCTTTATCGCAGATTTCGTCTCATCTATTTTCTGGAAAGCTAGTTATGGAGCTAAAGGCTACTAACGTTATATTCAACGGCATTTCCGTTTTATATATGCTAAAGAAATAACACAAACTGTTTATGATCCGGACTATCCCAGAGCATCTATGGATGAAAGGGGGGCGGCGGGGGACGTCGATTAGTATTATTGATTACCAATACAGTGTCCGTGTAAGTAGCCACATTCACTTATCGACTGCTTGCGTTGCGCAGCAAGGTCCGATCTGGCTGTAAATGAGGTGATAAAGGTCTTACCGTGTGCCTGTGGGATATCCCCCAGCATTTTCCCGTTATCGATCGGCATCTGGTAGATCGATATGCCCATTGGCTGATGATAAATCCCATTATTCCATGGTGAAATCTGCGATTCTAAACTTAATCCACTGTATATTGCGTTCGTTCAGGATCAGGCTATAATGATACTCCATTGGAAGAAAAAAAAAAGTTTTTCATTCGCCCACAGGAACATACTGCAGCGGAGCGATGGCGCCCCTAAGAGGATCTGGCCGGTATTGCATGCTCGCGATTCCACAGACGAGGGTAGATCTGCAGAGTCGGTCGGGGATCTTGATCCGGTTATTAATATGGAATAAAACAATAACAACTTGCCACTGCTATATACGTAAAATCTTGTACACGTTCTTTCTGAACGGACATGAGATGCATATATGATTTTTTAGAAACCTTTTTGCGAACTTTAGAAGGTTTGTCCATTTTCGTCCGTAACGTTACTCTGTGGATGTCATTTGTTGACACCGGATGGCTGTATCCTCGCAACAAAGAGAGCTGCTATTGGTCGAGCGCAAGATACGTGACCAAACTCGCACCAATTACGTCAAATTACGTCAAACTCTGTGGTGACCAAATATCCGTTCACGAGGAAAGATCTAGTCACGATTATTTAACACGATTACGCATTGACTTTGGAAACATCATGCATTTATTGAACATAAAAAGGCTTAAAAACATGACCTGGCAGTAGATTATAATCATTCTAAGACTAAATGTGATGAAATGCTCAGCCTATGACTAACCCAAGGGGGGGGGGGGGGGGGGACATCACTAGTGAGAGACGACATGTTTACTTCTTTGCGTCTTTGAGCATCTGGAAAAGCGCTATATAAAATAGATGTATTATTATTATTATTACTTGTTTTCCCATGCTGAAGGAACCACCCGCCCTTATTTGGGCAGAAGAATTATGATGTGTGTGATGCGTGTGCTTTATTAAAGGGTTCTTCGTCTGAGGTACTTAATTGTCTGTGTGTGACTATACTGTACATTCAAACATGTCTATTGCTGCGTATGTACAGCTCAGCCGTGACTAATAGTTTCCATGCCAACAAGACCACAGGTTTCAAGCCAGAAAAAGGCAATTGTTCCAGAGGGAGCAATTGTCTTTTTGGGGGGTCGCTATGGTGATTATTCACAAAAGCAAAATATAATAAGCACTCACAAGGGCAAATATAAGCCGCCAGCTCGTCACAGACAAGTGCATTTGATAATGCAAACACTGCTGACAAAGATTAACTTAAAATTGGACTGGGAAGATTGGCCCATTTGAACAGCTATTCAGTTATACACTAACTGAAAAGGGTTGTTGTTAGATGTCAAATCTCAATTGCTGCCTACAATATATTTTCACCTTATCACCCCGCCCCCCTCCTCCTTCGCCTGCAAGAGGAAACACAACAATCACACTTAATTCCCAGCTGGCTAATATTTGACTGATTATAAATTGATTACTGACTGGTTACAAATTGTCTCCTCTTTTCCCATCCACTACTATCCTGTCCCCTAACCACCACTACTATCCTGTCCCCTACCCACTACTATCCTGTCCCCTAACCACTACTATCCTGTCCCCTAACCACCACTACTATCCTGTCCCCTACCCACTACTATCCTGTCCCCTAACCACTACTATCCTGTCCCCTAACCACTACTATCCTGTCCCCTAACCACTACTATCCTGTCCCCTAACCACCACTACTATCCTGTCCCCTAACCACCACTACTATCCTGTCCCCTAACCACTACTATCCTGTCCCCTACCCACTATCCTGTCCCCTACCCACTACTATCCTGTCCCCTAACCACTACTATCCTGTCCCCTAACCACTACTATCCTGTCCCCTACCCACTACTATCCTGTCCCCTAACCACTACTATCCTGTCCCCTACCCACTACTATCCTGTCCCCTAACCACTACTATCCTGTCCCCTACCCACTACTATCCTGTCCCCTACCCACTACTATCCTGTCCCCTAACCACTACTATCCTGTCCCCTAACCACTACTATCCTGTCCCCTAACCACCACTACTATCCTGTCCCCTACACACTACTATCCTGTCCCCTAACCACCACTACTATCCTGTCCCCTACACACTACTATCCTGTTCCCTACCCACTACTATCCTGTCCCCTAACCACTACTATCCTGTCCCCTACCCACTACTATCCTGTCCCCTAACCACTACTATCCTGTCCCCTACACACTACTATCCTGTTCCCTAACCACTACTATCCTGTCCACTACACACTACTATCCTGTCCACCAGTGTTTCCCATAGGATTTTCAGAGACTATAGGGGGTGAACCTCCGACCCTCTAGGGGGGTCCGGGGACATGCCCCCCCAGAACTTTTTTTTGTGTGTACATTTTAAAGTTAAATGGATCAATCTGGTGCACTTTGAGAGCAAAATAATGAGGCTAGATCTATGATGAACTTTGTGCTCAAAACACAAAATCGACTAGACTAGTGCTTCCCAATCCTCTCCTCGAAGCACCCCAGCCGTTCAATGTATTTGTTAAATTCCACCACCAGCACACCTGATTCAACTTAACTAGAGCTTTATTAGTTGAATCAAGGTGTGCTGGTGGTGGAATTTAACAAATACATGGAACGACTCTCGAGGAGAAGTTTGGGAACCACTGGACTAGGGCAGCATACATTTGAGCCATCAAAGAAATTAAGCAAAAGTGGTTACCTGTGTTGAACTTGTTTATTTTTTTGAAAATAAAAAAATTTAGTGGATTACTATTACGACTACTACCACTGCCAATACTACTGATACATCCCTATTGGCAAACTTTATATTTAAAAAAATAGTAATAGTAATAATAATTCACATTTGTTTTGGTTCATTATACAACTGTGGCAGGACTACTTAGACTGTGGCGGGGGGGGGGGTGTAGTAGCCTTACCCCGAAAATGCGATCGTTACAAAAAGCTTGGTTTAGGTCCGGAAAAATACGACACATGCTTCAGGTTCAGTAAAATAGACATAGAATATACCTTGCCTTAGCCAGAAGGTACTCCATAAAGAATAATTCCAATTATCCCATCGGCGATCGTGATTACTCGTTTATATGTAATTACTTGTGTATACGGGAAACTATAGGTTTTGAGGCGAGAAGATCTCCTAGCGATTGCTCTACAAGAGCTCCTCCCCCTCAGAGTGAGTCAGGACAGAAAGGGATCAGGACAGACACTGTCTGAACTAGACTATCAGAGTTCAAAAGGTAGGCGATACTGCCACCTGGTGATATTCGATCGTCATTGCAATTCCAACGTAGGCAGATGAGCCAGGGACACCTAGAGGGCTCCGGCTGACCGTATAGAACGGGGATCAAAGGAAAAAGATCAAAGGATCAAATCCGAGAAATCTCGGGTATGGCGCTCAATGCATGGCGAGATAACCCGACTTATCTCGGGTATGGCCACCAAAGAGTTAACCTCGCTTCATGTTGCCAAACCGGCATTTTATCTCGGACAAGGCTATCCCAAATAAGTACAATGTTGTGTTTATTTTTCAAATGTAGCCAAGAGTAAAGAACATAACCCTATCAAAACAGCAGTCAAAGTGTATATTTTCAGCACTACGTTTGTTTACCAATGATTTAAAAAATCTCTGCGCATTGCACCGGAAAACGGGGGCGAGGACAGGAAGCCGTCATGAAATCGCTGTAGTCTTATTAACTTATTAACTAAAAGATTTAAACAAAATAAAAAGCAGCAGCTCTATTGCAGATTTGAGTAATGTATACTATGTATTTATTTTAGGGGAGTAGGATTTGTTTTACAGTTTTAGCATGCTGTTTTATAGATGCCTAGGTTATACACAGGTTTATGTTTTTGAGAGGGGGGGGGTAGGATTGGTATCAGATCGGTATTGGCCAATACTCAAGGCTGTGATATCGGTATCGGACATAAAAAAAGTGGTATCGTGCCATCCCTAGATACCACAGTGCAGAAAGCAGGAATCCCAGGGTTTGCAGTATGTATAGAATACACTTGTATGATATGGCACCAGATTGTCAGCCAAGATAGAGGAAAGAGATTTACATGTGGTAATTTTTGACCTGGCAAATGCATTTGGTTCGGTGCCGCATAGCCTTATTTTGAGTGTGTTTTTGATTTCTGAGTGCCAGGGGTGATTGTAAACTTTGTGAAAGCATACTTCCAAGATATTAGAATGTGTTTTAGTACTACAGATTTTACAACCGCATGGCAGAGACTAGAGATAGGCATTATGGTAGGATGTACTACTTCCTCACTAGCATTAACAATGGCGATGGAAGTAATTCATTATTAGAGCCTCAAGGCGGGTGGTTGGTGGGGAGAGATGGCAGGGCGGGCTGCGCCTCCCACCAATTAGGGCTTACATGGATGACATGACATTAGTGACCAGGACAGTGCCTTGTACAAACAGGTTACTAGAGAAGTTAAATGAGAATCTCAAGTGGGCTAGGATGAAGATTAAGCCTAGTAAGTCAAGGAGCATTTCATTGACCAGAGGTAGTAGGTAATATAGAGAACGTTTTATGTAGATGAGGAGGAAATTCCAGCGATAAGGGACAAGCCAGTGAAAGGTTTGGGTATAATAATAATAATAATAACTAGACAATTCCGCGCGGGGGAAATTGTGAAAGTGTGGGTGACGCCTGTGCACCGCCGGCCAACGGGGGAGAGGGTCTCTCGCGAGTCTCTATGACAAACGGTTCAAAGGATACAAAAAGGGGGCGCGGCCTAAGGATCGGGGGAGTGGTCAACATAGACCAATCAAAGAGGATATCCCTACTGAGTGCAATGACACAACCCGCAACACTATTACACTATTACACACTATTACACTATTACACTATTACACACTATTACACACTATTACACACTATTACACACTATTACACTATTACACACTATTACACTATCACACACTATTACACTATTACACACTATTACACACTATTACACTATTACACACTATTACACACTATTACACTATTACACACTATTACACTATTACACACTATTACACACTATTACACTATTACACACTATTACACTATTACACTATTACACTATTACACACTATTACACACTATTACACTATTACACACTATTACACACTATTACACTATTACACACTATTACACACTATTACACTATTACACACTATTACACTATTACACACTATTACACTATTACACTATTACACACTATTACACACTATTACACTATTACACACTATTACACTATTACACTATTACACTATTACACACTATTACACTATTACACTATTACACACTATTACACACTATTACACTATCACACACTATTACACTATTACACTATTACACACTATTACACTATTACACACTATTACACACTATTACACTATTACACACTATTACACTATTACACACTATTACACTATTACACTATTACACACTATTACACTATTACACACTATAACACTATTACACTATTACACACTATTACACTATTACACACTATTGCACTATTACACTATTACACTATTACACACTATTACACTATTACACACTATTACACTATTACACACTATTACACACTATTACACTATTACACACTATTACACTATTACACACTATTACACTATTACACTATTACACACTATTACACTATTACACACTATAACACTATTACACTATTACACACTATTACACTATTACACACTATTGCACTATTACACTATTACACTATTACACACTATTACACTATTACACACTATTACACTATTACACTATTACACACTATTACACTATTACACTATTACACACTATTACACTATTACACTATTGCACACTATTACACTATTACACTATTACACACTATTACACTATTACACTATTACACACTATTACACACTATTACACTATTACACTATTACACACTATTACACACTATTACACTATTACACACTATTACACTATTACACTATTACACACTATTACACTATTACACTATTACACACTATTACACTATTACACACTATTACACTATTACACTATTACACACTATTACACTATTACACTATTACACACTATTACACTATTACACACTATTACACTATTACACTATTACACTATTACACACTATTACACACTATTACACTATTACACTATTACACACTATTACACTATTACACACTATTACACTATTACACACTATTACACTATTACACACTATTACACTATTACACTATTACACACTATTACACTATTACACTATTACACTATTACACACTATTACACTATTACACACTATAACACTATTACACTATTACACACTATTACACTATTACACACTATTGCACTATTACACTATTACACTATTACACACTATTACACTATTACACACTATTACACACTATTACACTATTACACACTATTACACACTATTACACTATTACACACTATTACACTATTACACACTATTACACTATTACACTATTACACACTATTACACTATTACACACTATAACACTATTACACTATTACACACTATTACACTATTACACACTATTGCACTATTACACACTATTACACTATTACACTATTACACACTATTACACTATTACACACTATTACACTATTACACTATTACACTATTACACACTATTACACACTATTACACTATTACACTATTACACACTATTACACTATTACACACTATTACACTATTACACTATTACACTATTACACACTATTACACTATTACACACTATTACACTATTACACTATTACACACTATTACACTATTACACTATTACACTATTACACACTAGTACACTATTACACTATTACACTATTACACACTATTACACACTATTACACTATTACACTATTACACACTATTACACTATTACACACTATTACACTATTACACTATTACACACTATTACACTATTACACACTATTACACTATTACACTATTACACACTATTACACTATTACGCTATTACACTATTACACACTATTACACTATTACACACTATTACACTATTACACACTATTACACTATTACACTATTACACACTATTACACTATTACACACTATTACACTATTACACTATTACACTATTACACACTATTACACTATTACACTATTACACACTATTACACTATTACACACTATTACACTATTACACTATTACACTATTACACTATTACACACTATTACACTATTACACACTATTACACTATTACACCGAGTACAATGGCACAATCCGCAAGTCTCTACGACAAACGGTTCAAGAGATACAATGAGGGGGTGTGGCCTAAGGGGGCGTGGTCTAAGGATCGGGGGAGTGGTCAACATCGACCAATGAAAGGTGGTCAACATGGACCAATGAAAAATGAAAGAGGATATCCCTACTGAGTACAATGACACAACCCACAAGACAGAGGGCGCTGTCAGCAATTCAGTACTGCAACACAGTGATGGCCAATGATGGGTTAAGTGGATGATGTCATTGGCAGCTCAGCCACGAGCCACACAGCTGAACCAATCATGAGTGAGCCATGAGCCACACAGGTGAAGCAATCACTATGACTTGCATATTTTCTATCCAATGCATTTTATGGAGGCAGATGCATGACTGCATTGTCACATTGATTAAAAGAAAACTATAAGAGATGAAGCGTTGTGACGCGCACATGAGCACTACAACGAGTAGGCGAAGGGTTGTGCGCGATATTGTGACATTCGTGCGATATTGTGGCACTCCTTCGGCGATCGGAACAGAAGGCTAAAAAATAGTGTGAAAAATGTGATTTCTAGAGGGCGATTGCATGGCGGTCAATGGGGAGGAGAACCTTCAAACAAATGGTCGTCAGTTGAGATAGAAATGTCCAATTCCATTTATTTTTCTTTTGTGAGCGGGTTGACAGCCGTGTCATCGTTTTGATGTGTTTGTTTTATTTCTACGTCCAAAATTGAGATCACACTCGCAATTCACCCAAGGTAGGGGGAAAAAGATTATTTCAGCTGCTACACTCTAAAATGCAATGCATTCCCAATGGGACCGAAATTTTACCGTTTAAAGTCGATTCGTAGCCAGACGGTGCGGTGAAACTTTACGAGTTCGGAGACCGGTGTTGCCATAGGCAAGCCGCTCGTTTTGATACCTTTCACGTGTATGGGGCGCGAACGCTTACGTGTTGCAAAGTGTTTGCAAAATCGGTGGAATAAAGAATAATAAAAAGAGTATGGATATGTATAGTGTGGGTGGCAACCTGGCTTCGCCAGGTCACCCACACTAATAACTGGACTTTGGAGAAGTCTTTATTCTGCATGCAGGCAGACACACACATGCGATGGGCAGCACACACACAGGAACACATACACATGCAATTAGTTGGGTTGCCGATGCGATTGAGTCTCTGCACTTGACCCATCCCGTCGTCCTTCCCCCCAAGGGCAGCAGGGAGCAGATAGGGGCGTCAGCGTGGGGCTGCACCCCGGGGACCAATCCAAGTGCTCCTGTCCATCTTCGTCAGGGACGCGACAGCGTTAGCGATCTGTTGTGCATGTTTTTCCATTGGGTTTATCTTATCTGGGGGGGAAACCCTTGCGAGCACTGGGTGAACATGCAAACTCCACACAGAAAGGCCTGGGAAACCTGGTCCCCAAGCGGGAATCGAACCCTGGACCTTCTAGCTGTGAGGCGACAGTGTTAACCACTACACCACCATGCCGCACACGGGTAGGTGGTATAATGAGGAGTTGAATGATAGTGAACAGATAGAGCAACTTAGGAAATATGTTGTAGAGGGGATAGGAAGGCTAGAGAAGTCAGGGGTTCCAGGCAAGTTGAAGTTATGATGTTTGCATCATAATGATGTCACAGTGCCGGCCATTAACATGGTTAAGCATGGTTAAATGCCACCACCCACTTCAATGATAGCGTTGTGAACGCATAATCTCTGTCTTAAATTATGGCTATGTGTCTAATCTGCCTGTCGCTTATCAATGACTTGTTTGCAGTCAACATTGTCGAAACGGATTGTTTTTTAATCGGTTCATTTCCATTTGATAGCATTTTGAAAAGCCCTCGTTTTCAAGGAATATATATAGATTCCGTGATAAACGGCATTTACTGGAATATTCTAGCATACACAAACACGTTGTAATTTTTTGGCCTATTTATGAATCGTTTTCAAATAAACGCTAGATTATCGATAGTATATGTGTACTTATGCACGCTATAGAGGCGGGCTGAAATATCCATTCTCTCATTTCCTGATCGCGCACACACACACGCATAGGGCAAACGCTTATATCTCTGTGAAAACAGCTCTGATTATCCTAAGACTGGTCAAATAAATTCCTTGCCTGAGATCAGATGTTATCCAAAAAGATTATTCCAATTCCTGATCGCCATTCCAAATATCGATCACGCTTATTGATTACAGTGTTGGGTACTGTAAATACATAATCAACGCGTTTTCCGGGCCGGCGAGTACAATGGATTCTTCAGTTGGCCTTGAGGGAAAAGTAAAATGAGGAAACTGGCCACCCCCCCCTTCGTCAGTGTAAAGTAATGGGGTGCAGTTACACAGGAGAGACGATAGGGGGCGGTATCTTCCCAATTGAGCTCAGAGAGACTCTGCAGCACTAACCCGAGGCTCGATTGATGAAATATGAATTCAAATCGGCAATAAAAAAAAAGACAAACAAACGCTATATAGCGTCGGGGGCACTCAAAGGTCGGCATGAACTAACGACAAAACATGTCCGTGGCACTCAATGTGTTAAAGGTAGAAAGGCTTGAGAGATTGGTTAATTTGTCTATTAGGAAATGGCTAGGAGTTCTGTGTATTAGTAGTGTGGCATTGTATGGGGAAGGTATTCTCCAGCTACCAGTAACTTGTATAACAGAGGAGTTTACGTTTGTGAAGGTGAGAACAGAGCTGTTGCTATCAGGGAGCAAAGATACAGTATTTAGTCATTTGGTCCCAAATCCAACTAGAGGGAGGAAACAGGCAGTACAGGAAGCAGAGACAGCTCTTAGGCATACAGACATTGTAGGCAAGGTGCAACAAGGCCAGGGGGTTTGGGGCTCAGCTCAGGGAAGCCAGTATGGAATAAAGCAGGTCCCACAGAAAGGAGGAAGCCGCTAGTGGAGCAGGTACGTTGACGGAATAGTGAGGTGTAAAAAGGCAGTGGCCAGGCTAAGAAGGGACAGTGGATGAACTGAGAGTGTAGAAGAAGTAGAAGATTAGATGGAAGGACCTGTGGAGTATAGAGGAAAATCATATACAATTCCTAATATGGGCTACTTATGATGTGCTGCCATCACCACTGTTCTGAAGGTCCAGATTAATTATTAGACTTAGTTCAACAAAAGGTAGATTAGGCTATCACCTAAAGTCCACATTTATTATTTTCTATACCTTATGTGTTGTTTATTTGTATAAGAGATATATATTTTATTTACACTGTTTATTTACTTGAGAGTATTTTTATTATTTGCCCATTTCATACTGTATGTCCTTTTATCGCACTGTAGACAGCGCAAGCCCACGCACCTGCATATTGTACGTAAATGTGTTGGAGCGGGAGGAAAAAAGGCTACAGTCCAGATGCCTGGATTACTCGACACAAGCATCGATGCCTCGCTTCAAATGACACATCACTAGGACTCAGATAATAACGGACGGTGAAGAGACGTTGAGCTGAGTTCGGTTGCGTCTGGATTCAGCTTGCTACCACGGACTGTGTGCTGGTTAGCCCTAGCATAAAGGGCTAGCTAGCTATTGAACCCGAAGCTCGGGCGTTTGGACTATAGGAACACGGTCCGTACGAGACCCCCTATCCAGCGACTACCCGACGGTCTTCCACGGGTCTGCATCAGCCTCTGGAGTAGGAACTCCAGAGATCATCGTCTCCGTCCTCGTCTTTCTCCTCCTGACTATTCACCATCCACCCCCATTCAGAGCTCCAACGACCTGGTACCATTAGCTTTAGGACCCATAATAATTCTGACATTTATTGCATATAAATTGTATAATAATTAGGACATTTGTTGCATATAAATTGTATAGTAATTCGGATATTGGTTGCACATAAATTATATTAGTTTAGGGAAATTGATGCCATATGTTACATGTGTGTTTTGATGTTAAACATTAAATGTAATACTTGTTCAAATTGGTACCCCTGCCAGTTAACTCATTCACGGCCATACCCGAGTATAGTCGGGTTATCTCGCCAGCGGTTGAGCGCGATACCCGAGTATAGTCGGGTTTTGGTCCTTTGATATTTTTCCTCTGATACCCGTTCTAAACCATCATCCGGATCATTCTATAAGTCCCTGGCTCGTTTGCCTACGTTGGAATTGCAATGCCGATCGAATATCACCAGGTGGCAGTATCGCCTACATTTTTTACTCGGATAGAAAGGGAACAGGAGAGTCAATGAATGAACTGGACTGTCGAGACTCGCTCTGAGTGGGAGGAGCTCTTCCAAAGCAATCGCTAGCAGATCTGCTCGCCTCAAAACCTATAGTGTCACGTAAACACGTGTAATTACATATAAACAAGTAATCGCGATCGCCGATGGGATCATTGGAATTATTCTTTTTGGATTACCTTCAGGCTAAGGTAAGGACCCCCTATGTCTATTTTACCGAACCTGAAACATGTTCATGTAACGATCACAGTGTATTACTTTACAGGACATAAACCAAGCGTTCTGTAACAATCGTATTTTCGGGGTAAGAATACCCCCCCCCCCCCTTGATCATTTTGTGAAGGCACATGTGTACATTGTATATACCTTCGATTTGGGAGTATTTGGGGTTTCAGGGGATCAACCAGAACGGTTTGGGGTTATTGCATATAACGCGTTTTATCTTGCGATCTATGGAAAAAGACTGGATTATCTTGGAAATGGACGAGCGTGTAATAAACTACAAATTACAGTGTGTAGAAACAAACTCTTTATTACATGTTGGACTAGAAATAGTGTCTGTATAGCTATAATATAGAATATACAGTGTACAGTTTTTATCATACAAATATTGTCATATTTATTATTATTATGATTATTTAATTCCAAGGATGTCTGTAGTAACCGAGTTGGCATGAGCGCAATCCATGATTCCTCCCAAATAAAGCCCTTAAGAACACGGCGCGGAGGGACTTCCGGTTTGCAACGTTCTGGTGAGCAGCCACATGAAAGAGCTCCCGGTCAATGAATATCAAAAAAAGGAAGTAAAACAATTCAAAACTAAATAAAAAGTCAAGATTCGAGGACAAAAGAAAGAAGGAAGAATGAACACCAGGACAAATGAAAGAAAAGCAACCCCAGATGAAGTAAATACACAGATGGAAAAGACTCAACACGAGGCAATGATGCAACAGGTAGAACAAGCTAGCTGGACGCTGAATGTCAGTGCAGAGGAGCTACAGGCTAACATACAAACTAGCTTACAAACTAACATAGAAGCTAACCAGACCACCACGCAGATTGGATTAGGAGCAATGCGGAGCATACAATGCAACACTGAAAAATACAACGGAGGTGGCAAGGAAACGTCGGAGCTATGTAGAAATAAAGAAAATTCAGAAAAAGAAAGGAACCAGGTCCCAACAACGTGCAGGAGGCGGCGAGGGACACAACACGGAGAGGATGGAAGGAGCTGGGAGGGGAAGGAGAGAGGCCTACGCTGACGCAGAGGGTGGGCGCAGGTGGACCAGAACCGAGAGACGAGGACGAGGAGAGGACGGGAGGAGGAAAAGAGGGGACCTGAACCGATTCAAAGCAGATCAACTATGAAGAACGACAAAGGGACACAAGTCAAGTCAAGTCAATAGTTTTATTTGTCACGGCATACAAGTATACAATGAAATGCGGGTGGTCTTGCCCGCAACGATGTGCAATACAGTAGTACAACATATAATAGAATCCAATAAAACAACATTGTGCAATAAACAGGTAACATAGTGGGGCATCTCGGTATTTGTACATACGTTATTTACAGAGCATGGAGGACATGCTAGGTCCTTTGGTAGTGCAATACACTGTTACTGTTGCTATACTATTTTTAAAGTGACCTTTCCTTTGTGGCCATAAGTGTGGGCGTGTGCAGCATGAGTGTGTGCTTGCTCATGTTAAAGTGGCTGCTAGTGTGCGAGCGTGTACAGCGTGCGTGTCGTGTGTGTGCTCATGTGTGCTTGTGTGTGGAGAGTTCAGTGTTCTGTGGCACTCAGTGTTCAGTGTTCAAGGCTCTGATGGCCTGGGGGAAGAAGCTGAGCCGAAGCCTCTCTGTCCTAGTAGCTGGGGTTCGCAGGCGTCTGCCTGACCTCAGCAGCTGGAACAGGCTGTTGTTGGGGTGGTGAGGGTCTTTCATTATTCTGCAGGCTCTGGATTTGCACCTCTTGTTGTATAGAACCTGCAGGGGAGGTAGTGCAATACCCGTGGTACGCTCGGCTGAGCGCACCACTCTCTGTAGGGCCTTCTTGTCCTGTGCCGTGCTGTTTCCATACCAGGCAGTGATGTTTCCAGTCAAGATGCTCTCTACAGCTCCGGAGTAGAAGGACTGGAGTATCTTCCCAGATACTCTGAACTTCCTTAACTGTCTCAGGTGGTAGAGGCGCTGCTTCCCCTTTTTTACGACTGTGTCTATGTGTGTTGACCATGTCAGATCCTCTGAGATGTGGACCCCCAGGTACTTAAAGCTGCTCACCCTGTCCACGGTAGCCCCGTTTATCCTCAGTGGTGTGTGTGTCTCCTGCTGTCCTCTCCTATAATCCACGATCAGCTCCTTGGTTTTACCAATGTTCAGGAGCAGGCTGTTGTCCTGGCACCAGCGTTCCAGTACCTCAACCTCCTCCCGGTAGGCCTTCTCGTCGTTGTCCGAGATCAGCCCCACCACCACGTGTCGTCTGCAAACTTCACTATGGAGTTGGAGCTGAACTTGGCCACACAATAGTGTGTGTAGAGTGAGTACAGCAGGGGGCTCAGAACACAGCCCTGGGGGGACCCGATGCTCAGGGTGATGGTGTTGGAGGTCTGACCCCCCACCCTGACCGCCTGGGGTCTTTCACTCAGAAAGTCCAGTACCCAGGTGCTCAGAGCGGAACTCAGACCCAGCTCGATCAGCTTGTCCACCAGTCTGGTGGGGACTATGGTGTTGAACGCTGAGCTGTAGTCAATGAACAACAGTCTCACATAGCCCCCCTTCTGGCGGTCAAGGTGAGAGAGGGTGCTGTGCAGTACCTGGGAGACCGCGTCGTCAGTGTACCTGTTTGTCCTGTATGCAAATTGCATAGGGTCCATATCACTGGGGAGGGAGGCACAAATGTGATCCTTGACCAGCCTCTCTAAACATTTCATGACCACAGAGGTGAGTGCCACCGGTCTGTAGTCATTGAGACATGTTGGGGAGGGTTTCTTCGGTACAGGGATGATGGTAGACATCTTGAAGCAGGCAGGGACCACTGACTCCACCAGGGATTGATTAAATATGGCGGTGAACACAGGGGCTAGCTGGTTGGCACAGGACTTAAGTATGTGTCCTGTTATATCATCTGGGCCAGCCGCTTTCCTGGTGTTCACCTGCATAAATGCTCTTCTCACTGTGTTCCGACAACGAGTGAGCGTCCCCGCCCCACCGCGGTTGCCCCCCCCCCTCCACAACAGCCGGCGCGCCAGTGACGTCACTAGCCGTTGAGCCAGCGGCGCCACTGTCTACACCAAACCGAGCGTAGAAAGAGTTGAGTTTGTCCGCGAGAGAGGCGTCGTCGCTCCCCATTGAGGGGGCGCTGACTTTGTAGTCAGTTATTGTCCTCAGTCCCTGCCATAAGCCTCTTGTGTCGTTTTGTGCCATTTGTGTCTCCAGTTTATCAGCATATGTCCGTTTTGCAAGTTTTACAGCCTTGCGCAGAGTATAGACTGTAGCTTTGTACTCCTCCATGTTTCCTGACTCTCTGCCCAGGTTGTAAGCAGTGGTGCGAGAGTTCAGAGCTGCTCTGATAGTACTGTCCACCCACGGTTTCTGGTTTGGGAAAATCTGCACCTTTTTCATGGGGACAATACTGTCAACGATTGTTGTTATGAAGCATACAACGCTGTCCGCGAACTCGCTGACGTCACTGGCGCTTCCTTGAAACATATTCCAGTCCGTGTCTGCGAGCGTGTCCTGAAGCGTGGCCTCTGATTGGTCTGTCCATTTTTTTGTCTCACGTGACACAACGGCGTCACGTGATCTTTGTTTGTAAGCGGGGAATAACAAGATGGAGAGAAAGGGGCATGAAGGGACACGGTGATCCAAGGAAAGATACAAGACAAAATCAACGTGGAAGAGTACCCAATACAAACATACACACGGGGGACCTGGGAATGAGAATAGATACAACAGAGGAAAGATAATTGAACAGTTACCCCAAGTAGGGTAAAACTATGACTTGTATGCCGTGACAAATAAAACTCTTGACTTGATTTGACTAACACCAGAATTTAGAATAATTAACACTATGATTTACAATACACACGTTATAGACAAAAAAAAGGGACACGCTGATTAGGAAACATATTGGGGAATAATACACGATGGACTGGTATGAAGGAACTAGAGGATTACACGTGACACACGATACAAATGAACATGAGCATAAGAAAGACAAGTTCAGAACATTGACCAGGAGCTCTGAGGCCGTCCACAGAACGAATGTTGGACTTATATAGTGTGCACTTCGCCACTAGGGGGAGCCCTCTCACTAGGAGAGCCATTACTCCTCACCCTTCCAACGGGGAACAGAGGGATACGATGGAGATCCTCTAACACCATGGGAGCACCAATGTTGTCTTTTTTCTTTGAGTTGTGTTAGAGTCTGAGTTATGTTAGAATAGCAGTTGCTTTAAATGTGCACATGGACATTTGTGAAGGACAGGAATTCAAAAGATGTTAGACAATGATAGAGGCTTGGAGAATCTCCATCGGGGATATCTCCGTCACTAGGGGGGGGGGGGGGGCTTCTCCCATAGGAGAGCTGATTCCCCTCCAACCCGCCAACGGAGGCAAAGAGTGCTAGCCATATAGCTTATTTTATTTTCATCTATTGTGTTTTCAGTTTAATTTTTTAAGTCATGTTAGCATAAATGTATATAGTGATATTGGTGACATGGGAGGTACAGAAGTGGGCAGGCTGAGTTCAGCGGGGGGGAATATCGGGGGGAGGGGCCATCGTTCCGGCAGTTCGACCCGGGAGAGGGGGGCCTTGCGTGTTGTGGGATCGGTATGGGTGGGGTGGGGTTTCCTGGGGCCCTTGGCCGCCCTGGCCTGGGCGGTCTGGTCACCGGGCCGGGGGGACACCGGGCTTGGGGTCGCGGGGGTCGGGGGGCCATTGAGGCGTGGTGCTTTGGCCTTCTGCGGGCCTAGACTTGGGGTTCTCGTGGGCCTGGTGGTCGGGGTGGGGGCTCTAGGTGCTCGGCTCCACGCATGGTGGACCAGGATATGGGGGTGTTCTGTTTCTCTGGGAGGAGGGCGGGAGATAGGGGTTTCTCTTATGGGGGTCAGAGCGGCTCAGCTTTGCCCAGTGGGGTCTTGTGTGTTGCGGGGTCGGTGTGCGTGGGGTGGGGCTCTCGGTGACATGGGAGGTAGCGGGCTTGGCTCGGTGGGGGGGAGTCCCCTTCCCTCCCCTCTACTGGGCCTGGCCCAATTAATTCAAGGGACCCGTGTCGCTGGGGGCCCGGCTCCGCGCGCATCGGCCTGGGATATGGGGGAGTTCTACGGGCTTAACTCATAGCATAGTTTCCGCGGTTTGGCCCAGGAGAGTGGGGTCTTGTATGTTGTGGGGTCGTTGTGCGTGGGGTGCTTGGTGACATGGGAGGTAGCGGGCTTGGCTCGGTGGGGGGGAGTACCACCCCTCGCTCCTCTACTGAGCCTGGCCCAATTAAATTCAAGGGACCCGTGTTGCTGAGTGCTCGGCCCCGCGTGGGACGGACCTGGGATGTGGGGAGCCCTATTTCTAGGGGTGGATGGCTTGAGGGGGGGTTCCTTCTTATGGGGGTCTGGGCGGCTGAACGCAGCCGTATTACAGTAATTCAAGGGGCCCATGTCTGTATACTGTTATGTTATTGATGTTATTGTAGGTATTGTCTAAGTGTTGTATGTCTATAAATGTAAGTAAAAAAGAAAAAAGAAAAAACACGGCGCACACCTGTCCGACTTACGACTGCTCTTCAGTGCTCCTAAATCCTGCTTTTAGTTAAGACCGAATCCAGGATCGGCCCGAAAATGTCTTAAGTGGAGCTAGGACAAAATTTTGTCTGATCTTTTGTCTTAAGTCTGTTAAGTCTTAAAACGTTAAGTTCTATAGATAAAATTATGCCACCACTTCCGCACTAGTGCACCATTATGTAATTTAATAATGTCAATCAATCAATAATGTTCTGGAGGGAAAAGCAATACTTTTATTCCACACCTTTCTGAAAGCTCTGTGGATGTATTTATTATTTAATAAATGCCTTACTGTAACAGTTTAGACTGTATAAATGAATGAATGAAATTTTATTTTCGTGTCATGTCCGACGACCCATCCCTTACGGGATTATAAGACACCAAAAACAACAATTGAACATAACAATTACTTCCCATGGTTTCTAAGCTACACCATGCACACCATCAATGGCCAAAATACATCACATATGTTATGTCCGTGCGTTTATCCCAAGCTTTCTCTAAATATTCAGCAAGTGCAAAAACCCTATGATCAAAAATCCATTTGAATCTATCTGCATCACTAAACCACATTAACTTAAGGCTTTTACACCTGTCAAATAACTTTTTACGCAACTCATAGTATAGTAGACAATAAAACATAAAATGAAACTCATTCTCAATATCGATACCACAGTAAATACAGACTGTATGTCAGTAATGTGTTAACCATCATAGCTGGAGAGAGGAGCTGATGGTGACAGTGTGCAGGCCGTTGGTGACTTATAGTTCTGTATGTGTGTGTGTGTGTGTGTGTGTGTGTGTGTGTGTGTGTGTGTGTGTGTGTGTGTGTGTGTGTGTGTGTGTGTGTGTGTGTGTGTGTGTGTGTGTGTGTGTGTGTGTGTGTGTGTGTGTGTGTGTGTGTGTGTGTGTGTGTGTGTGTGTGCGCGCGTGTGTGCACGTGCGTGCGGGTGTGGCTGGGTGTAGTTTACTTTTATTGATAGCACTGGCTCCCCATTGCTGCACGTATCCGCTTCAAGGCCCTCGACCTAGCATACCGTGCGGCAAAGGGAACCGCTCCTGCCTACCTCCGGTCAATGGTCTCTAACTACACACCCTCAAGACCCCTACGCTCTGCATCTTCTGGCCGCCTCAGATCTACTCCTATCCAAGCTCCCGGAGGGTCATCAAAGAGAAGCCGCCTATTCTCAGTCCTTGCCCCACAATGGTGGAATGAACTACCCATCCCAGTTAGGACAGCCGAATCCCGTCCAATCTTTCGCCGTCGACTAAAGACTCACTTCTTCAACCATTATCTGAAATGATAAAAAAAAAAAAAAAAAAAAAAAAAAAATCTAACCCCGACTAACTTTAATGTCATGCACTTGTCCTAATAAACTAACCTACACTGTAACACGCAACACTTTGATGAACATTGTTACTCAGCTGATAGAGTTATACCCTTCTTGCTGTCTTGTCGCACAGAACTTGTAAGTCGCTTTGGATAAAAGCGTCAGCTAAATGACTAAATGTAAATGTAAATGTAATTGATAGATTGATTAACACATTGGGCGCCAATAACGTCGTATAACGGGTTTCAAGGTCATGCGAATTCTGCCAAAGCACGGCGGCACGGTGGTGTAGTGGTTAACACTGTCGCCTCACAGCAAGAAGGTCCAGGGTTCGAATCCCGCTTGGGGACCAGGTTTCCATGATGCCAGTTACCCAGGTGGGGTATCTCCCAGGCCTTTCTGTGTGGAGTTTGCATGTTCTCCCCGTGCTCGCAAGGGTTTCCCCCCCGATAAGATAAACCCAATGGAAAAACATGCACAACAACAAGATCGCTAACGCTGTGGCGTCCTTGACGAAGACGGACAGGAGCACTTGGATTGGTCCCCTGGCGCGGCTCACGTGGCGCCTGTCTGCTCCCGGCTGCCCTTGGGGGGGAAGGACGACGGGATGGGTTAATCGCAGATACGCATTGTATGCATGGTTCGCATGTGTGCCAAATGATGACCTCGGAGCAGGTCCTAAATTATTATTATTATTATTGATATCATATTGAATTTTTTCACCATGGTATTCATAATTCCCTCACGGAACCTTGTCTGATGCAGTGGGACCCTGCACAACAGTGCAACGCTTCAATACCGCCGCCTGGTGGACGACCGGGCGAGTTACCAAACCGGAAATGGATCCCAGAAGATCTCTGTGATCTGGGAAGTCCGTCCGGCAGTCACATATTGTCGCAGGACTCTAGACACATATCTGTGTATATGGATCGCTGCCATAACTCAATAATCGATATGATTTGGTCGTTTATTCCACCATACAAACCGGAAATGGATCGAGTCGATCACCGTCAAATAAGTGGGATCTTTTTCCTCCAGTCTCATCGGCGAACGGTAAGAGGACGCTGACGTCATTTTCAAGACGATTGTACATTTCTTTGTTTACAAACCAACTGATCAATAAATCAACCCATACTTCATAAAGCATTTACTGACGATCACGGAATTATAAACGACCCCCCCCCCGTTCAGCCGCGCATGATCAGTCATAACGTTTAGGATCGTATACAGTTGGATTTTTTAATATAGCGTCTCTAGGGAATAGACTGCAATCGATAATCTATATTATGCGTTTAGGCCTATAACTAGCCTTCTAGGAATTACTGCAGAAAACGATAAAAATATACTTATATTCTAGACGGTATTTTCGTATGCATTTATGAATGAAAAAGTATAACGTTCCTACATCCTGAACGATAGATAATCGATGTTGAATGGGCCATAGTAATGTCAATTTAGCAATACAATTTAAAAAGTTATAGCCCTGCAAAGAAGGTGAACATCTCCATAGGCTTAGACTGGTGGCAGTGATCATACATTTATGGATATAAGCGTGGCGGTTAATGTGTTAAAACATTTATTTATTCTCGAAAAGTTTGTACATTAATTTGCAATGTGGCCGAGATTTCAAATACAAACAGTTCTGAATACATATAAAAGAGATAAAAGACATTTGCATGAATAGGACAAAAACAAGTGAAAAGTGAAAAAAAATTAAGAAAGAGATACGGTACGGAGGTACGGAGGTTTGTGATCATATTCTTTAATTGTCCATATGATAGTGGGGTATTGATTGCTACACTAAATCTCTGGGTAACATCACGTCTCATGCCTTCTCGTATCATTGTTATGCCGATGATACTCAACTCTTCCTCTCCTTCCCTCCCTCAGATATCCACGTCTCTGAGCGGATCTATGCCTGTCTGTCTGACATCTCTGCCTGGATGACGACCAACCACCTCAAACTGAACCTAAGCAAAACAGAATTGCTTCATCTGCCGACCAAATCCTCCCCCCTGACCGACCTTTCCATCACAGTCGAGAATGCAACTGTGACCACGTCCCCGACCACCAATAACCTTGATGTTGTCCTTGACGACCAGTTGAACTTCTCCCCTCACATCGCAGCGACAACCAGAACCTGCAGATTCCTCCTGAGCAACGTCAGAAGGATCCGCCCTTTCCTGACAAAAGAAGCCACCCAACTCTTTGTCCAATCAACAGTCATCTCCCGCCTCGACTACTGCAACTCACTGCTTGCTGGCTTTCCGACCCCTGCCACCAAGCCTCTTCAACTCATTCAGAACGCAGCGGCCCGCCTGATCTCAAACCTACCGAAGTCAGCCCATGTCACCCCACTTCTCAGGGACCTGCACTGGCTCCCCATTGCCGCACGAATCCGCTTCAAGGCCCTCGACCTGACATATCGTGCGGCGAAGGGAACGGCTCCCGCCTACCTCCGGTCAATGGTCTCTAGCTACACACCCTCAAGACCCCTACATCTTCTGGCCGCCTCAGACCTACTCCTATCTGAGCTCCGGGAGGGTCATCAAAGAGAAGTCGCCTATTCTCGGTCCTTGCCCCACAATGGTAGAACGAACTTCCCACCACAGTTAGGACAGCCGAAACCCGTCCAATCTTTCGCCGTTGACTAAAGACGCACTTCTTCAATCATTATCTGATTTTTTTTTAAATAAATAAATAAAAAAAACTCTAACCCTAACTACTGTCATGTACTTTTCCTAATATACTAACCTACACTGTAGCACTCAACACTTTGATGAACATTGTTACTCAGCTGATAGAGTTGTACCCTTCCTGCTGTTTTTTTTTTATCTAATTTTTCTCCCCCTTTTTCTGTATTTTTCTCCCATCCCAATTTAGTCGTTATGCCAATTCCCCCCCACCCTTCCTGGTCGTTGCGCGCATTTGCCCCCCACTTGCCGGTCTAGGGAGGGTTGAAGACTATCACATGTCTTCTCCGATACATGCGGAGTCAGCCAGCCGCTTCTTTTCACCTGACAGCGAGGACTCTCATTGGGGGAGCGTAACGTGTGGGAGGATCACACTACTTCCCCCAGATCCCTTCCTCGCTGAGCAGGCGCCCCGACCGACCTGTAGGAGTCGCTGTTTACAGCGACCAGGATACCCACTCCACCGGCTTCCCACCCTCTAACACTGTCGTGTTAGTATGGACGACCGACCAAGCCGGAGGTACCGCTGACAGCTGGATTCGATACCAGTGTATCTGCGGTGTTAGGAAGCCGCTTAGTCCGCTGCGCTACCCAGCCGCGCCCCCTTCCTGCTGTCTTATTGTAAAAAACTTGTAAGTCGCTTTGGATAAAAGTGTCAGCTAAATGACTAAATGTAAATGTAGTGTGAGTTGAAGATCATTCCAGGAAGCTGGTGCATCAAAACAAAAGGGAGACCTACCAAGTTCAGACTGAACTCACGGGACCTTACGTGTAAACCAAATAATTTGAGCGGGTCAGATCAATTCCATAATTCCAATATAGCATCATTGTGATACATGGTGGCAATTTTCCATCAATGGCCTTAGAGATAGAGAGATACCAATGCCTATTTTGCCTCTCTGATAGAGAAGACCAACCCCTCCTTATCATACAGAATGCAATGATGAGTGTCGTAACTATCACCAGTAATGAATCTAAGAGCAGAATGATAGACCATGTCTTGGGGTAAAAGAGTGGCTAGATTTGTTTCTGTAAAATAACGCAATTGTTGTCTCAGTGTGCTAGTTAGATTGGCTATGTGGTATTTAAAAGTACATGTTCCATCAAACCATATGCCAAGATATTTATATTCTGTGACTCAATAGTGGATCCATTTAGAGTAGATGTACTTTAACAATTATAATATATGTTTCTGGATCTAGAAAATAGCATACATGTTGTTTTACTAGCATTCAGCACCAGTTTAAGCTTGATGAGAGCCTCCTGCAGAGCATGAAAGAAATGTTGGAGGTATCCATTGCTAGCTGAACAGAATCGGCAATACAATTAATTATAGTATCATCCGCATACAAATGGTGTGATTGGCTCTGAAACCAGATTGGCGCTGGCTTAGTATTGAGTTAGTATTGATCTCCAGTCTAGTGGGGTCAGTTATTATTAGCTGGGTTAAATGTAGGTTACTACTAACTTCCTTAAGATGTTCATTTCAAACCTTTATTTATACTCGTGAAAGCACTGAGGTTTCCCTCATTTACAGTGATGACAAGTTAACAAAGGACACAAATATCATAACAGTTAATAATTACAATGAATTACAATTACTACAATGATGGATTAAAAACAATTACATGATTCAGTACATAGGTCAAGTGCAATGCCTTTAAACTCCATGAATGACGGGAATGTTCCGAGCTTTAGAGTCTTTTGCAGGGTATTCCATGTGTATGGAGCATCGTAGGAGAAGGCAGATTTTCCAAGCTCAGACCGAACTCGAGGCACCCTGAGCACAAGCCGATCATTCGAACGAGTTTGGTAGGTGACAGCACTCCAGACCAACAAAGATGTAATATAAGGTGGAAGGTTGCCAATAATTGCTTTGTAGATAAAAAGATACCCATGATAACTACGTCGCAACGAGAGAGATGGCCAGCCTACCCTCTCATACAAAAGACAATGGTGAGTATCATATTTGTCACCCGTAATAAATCTTAGGGCGGAGTGGTAGGCAGAATCCAAAGGCCTTAATGTAGACGCAGACGCATGCCTGTAAATGACATCACCATAGTCCAATATTGACAAAAAAACAGCCTGTATAATTCTTTTCCTACAGAACATAGGAAAACTAGCGCGGTTACGGTACAAGAAACCAATCTTTTGCCGTAATTTTGTAGCTAGGTTATCTATATGGAATTTAAAAGAAAGTTTATCATCCAGCCATATACCAAGATATTTATACTCACTAACTCTTTCAATATACAAACCATTTGCTGTTGTTAGGTGTAGCATGTCATAATCTATAACCCTGGCTCTAGAAAACATCATAGACTTGGTTTTACTAGCATTAAGCACTAACTTGAGCTTAGCTAGAGCATTTTGGAGAGTGTCAAACGCAAGCTGCAGGTTCACAATAGCTTCCTGAACAGTATCCGCAATGCAGTAGACAACTGTATCATCCGCATAAAGATGAGCCTGACAACCTGCTAGTGCTGAAAGACTAGAAACAATATCATTAATATAGATTGTAAAGAGGACCGGCCCCAATACCGAACCCTGTGGTACACCCTTAGACAATGGCAGGAAATCAGATTGAAAGTTACCTGAATTCACAGATTGACACCTTGAAGATAAATAGTCCTGAAACCAAGCACAAGCGGCTTTATCCAGGCCAATGCTAGCTAGACTATTCAAAAGCAAGTGATGGTCTACTGTATCAAACGCCTTTGAGAGGTCTACAAAGAGAACTGCACAATGCTTCCCATTGTCCAGGGCTGAAATAATGTCATTAGTGACCAAAGTAACAGCTGTAATAGTACTATGATTTGCTCTGAAACCTGATTGGTGTGTACTTAGCACTGAGCAACTTGAGAAAAAGGTTTTTAATTGGTTGTTTACCAAGGTCTCCAGTGCTTTGGCTAGGCATGATAGTTTGGAGATAGGACGATAGTTATCCATCTTATCCATCCATCTTTGACAACCTAGGATGGCTTAGAGTAGACGACAGAGTACAGCAACTTGCAATGGGCCTGGTCTACAAGATACACTACACGACCAAGGTACCCATGTACATGTCAAAATACTTCCCAAAGGTCAGTGAATACCATGATCACAACACCAGAGGGAGCTCCACAAATCATGTTAAACCCAGATTCGGCTCAAATAAGGGACTAAACACGTTTCGCAATTATGCCACATCAATGTGGAACGCCCTACCCAAAGCTGTAAAGGAATGTGGATCACTACCCACTTTCAAAACCTCTCTCAAGGGACACCTACGGGAGACTGCAATTCAACACTGGCCCCTGTAAATATCCTAACCCAACCCCCTCCAATGTACAGTCATTTACCTAGTATGGTTTTGTCAATAGTCCAATGTACAATTTTGTTTGTTTGTACAGTGTCTCCCCCCCCCCCCCCCTCAATGTACAGTTTTGCCAATGTACAGTAATTTACCTAGTATGGTTTTGTCAATAGTCCAATGTACAATTTTGTTTGTTTGTACAGTGTCTCCCCCCCCCCCTCGATGTACAGTTTTGCTTGTTTATACAGTGTGCCCCCCCCCCCCCCCCAACCACCTCCAATGTAGATTACCCAGTATGGTTGTCAATATCCCAGTGTACCCAACCCCCCCCCCCACCCAACCTCCTCCAATGTACAGTTTCTACGTCAAATGTATATACTCCCTTTTCCTGACTCCTTCTGTATCACAAACAGTACTGTATTTGCAAATCTGGTATGTCATAAATGTATAGATGTAGCAGTACTGACTATCTGTATGTCATGTATGTCATATATGTCCTGATGAATTGAAAATGGGGGACCCTGATGTAAACAAGACGAAAGTCTTTCTCTGGTCTGCATCCCCTTAACAATTGTGTGTATTGAGCTGTACTGTATTGTACCCATTCTGCAATCTGTTAATAAAGTTTTCAATCAATCAATCAATCCCTATCCCCCCCTTTATGCAAGGGGAGCACCTTGGCAGATTTCCACACTTGCGGGACTATGCCAGATGCAATAGAAAGGTTAAAGATGTGTGACAATGGCTCACAAATGACAGGGGCTGCCAGTTTTATAAAAAAATAGTCTAAATTGTCCACACCAGTAGAACACTTAGGGTCTATGGATTGCAAGATATTGAGAGTTTCACTAGATGAAAATGGCTGGAAGGAAAATGTAGGTACACACGAGGCATGATCGAAGATTGGGCTAGGGTCAAAGTCAACATCCAGTGGAGCCAGCCCAGTAGACAACCTGTCAAATAAGGACCCAGCCTCAATGAAGTGTTTATTGAAAGCAAGACAAATTTCCTGAGGATCCGAGATTTTACAATCAGCCACATTAATACACAATGGCAATGTAGCCGGGTTATTTTTTGACAGGTTTACTGCACCCCAGAATTTAGCTGGGTTAGAGTAGGAATTCGAGACCAAGTCTAAAAAGTAATCAGATTTAGCCTTCCTCACAGCTGCAGTAGTTCTATTTCTAAGTTGTCTGAAGGAAAGCCAGTCTTGCGTATCCCCAGTGCGTCTAGCACGTGACCACGCAGAGTTCCGCTCAGAAAATTATGCTGATAGCTCACTTGAGAACCACGGTGCCACCCTATCCTTAATCCTAGTCCTTTTATAAGGAGCATGTTTATCTACAAAGCAATTAAATGTCTTTATAAAAGAATCCAGTGCAGTTTGCACATTATCAGACCCTGCTAAACATAGACTATTATTAGTAGCAATGTCCTCCAAAAAGGTTTGGGGGTTAAAGATTTTAAGATTTCTCCTTTGAACAATACGCGGTCTTGATTTCAGCAGTTTTGTGGATCTAACACAGACCGTAGGACAATGATCACTAATGCCTAAATCAAAAATACCACTAGCAGAGATCCTGTCACATCTGTTAGAAAATATCAAGTCAATGAGAGTGGATTTAGCATGATCTTTAGGGTTTGGTCTAGTGCTCTCAGTAATCAACTGAGTAAGGCAGAGGTTACCACTCACCTCCTTCAGGTAACTAGAAGCAGCATTTCGCCAGTCCAAGTTAAAATCACCCAGCACTAGCATCTCTGAATTAGAATATAATGACAGTATATCCATAATTTTATCAGTAGCACTAGCCTCAGCTTTGGGAGGCCTATAGACACCAATCAAAACTAAAGAGTTACAAGGCCCCAAATCAACCTTCAGCACAAGTAATTCGAAACACTTTGGAACTGTGATGGTATTCAATACTGAAACAGACAAACAGGATTTTACATACATTGCAACACCACCCCCTCTGCCAGCTCTGTCGCTTCTATATAAATTATAGTGCTGTAAAGCTGCAGATGAGTCATTGTCAGATTTTTTTAACCAGGTTTCCGATAAAACCAGAACATCAGGATCAGCCTGAAATACTAAAATGTTCAGATGGTCTAACTTATGTTGTTGAAGGAGGCTTCGTATGTTTAAATGGATTAGGCCAAGCCCTTTCCTATCCTTGAAGGCAGATGGGCTGTTCAGACTAACTGTGGCAGAGACTGTATCATTAGGTACAGAGGTTATGGGAACAGAAACCTGAGACAAGGGGTGTACATATCTCTCATTTTTAAGATCCACCAGGTTACTCCTGACCACACCCCTCTCTTCTACATAACTGCGCCTACCACGCGACAAACCATCACGTACAACAGAGATATTTTTAGGAGTAGGTCCATCAATAGGGCTTTGATCCGGGAGTGGCTTTAAAAACATGGACACAAGGAACTATGAGATGGATCGGACTCACCCCATTTCAGGCCACATCCACTGTTCTATGTTTTCGGACCAGTTCCCTACTCCCACTCACTGCGGATCTCAGAGCCATGTCCATACCCATGGAGAGCAGCCGGGCTCCATTCCAGTTGGGATGAAGGCCATCCCTAGCAAAGAGCTCCGGACGTCTCCAGAAAACATAGAAATTATCTATATAGGGAATCATCATTAGGCAACAGTAACCCTTCAGCCAGATATGAAGTTCACGGATCCTGCTGTACTTGCCATCCCCATACCTAGGGGAGGGAAAGGGACCAGAGATAATGCAGGATTTATTAGATGACTGGACTGTGGAGATCAGGGCCCTAAAGTCCTCCCTCAATAACTCAGACTGTTGATACCTAATGTCATTAGACCCGGAGTGGATGATGATGGATGATGCCTGAGGATGGTCCTTAATGAGTGAAGGGAGTGCTGCCTTGATGTCCGAGACCCTGGCTCCTGGGAGGCAGTAGGTTCTGGCCCTCGGGACAGCCACATGACGCACCATTGAAGTCCCAATGACAAGCACAGAGGGAGGGGGGGGGGGAGCGGTGCAGGGCTCACCATGCCTTGTGGGTCTCTGTAGAGGTTTACCATTCCGAGTGGGAGGGGGGCGCGGCTGGCGAGGGGGATCCTTCAGAGAGTGAGGCAGGGGACCCATCCACGCCTCCTGCGTGTCGGCTACAGGCGTGGTACCAGGAGCAGCAGTGAAGGACATTCCTGCATGACCAGTCTGCTGCAACACCTGCTCCCACGCCCCGGGAGAGGAGGTCGGTTTCGGTCTGGGGGTGAAGACCGGGAAACCAGGGCGCCTAGAAATGCTAGGAGTAGCTGGCAGATCCTCCTCCCGCTCCTGTGGTGGGGGGCCCAGACAGCTCCTAGCCGTAGGAGTGGGTGAGCCTGACCCCGGACGTTGCCTCTTGGCCCCTGGTGTCCGGTGGTCAAGCTCCACACTCTCCAGGATGTTGAATCTGTTGGAGAGTGAGAGAGACTCATGGGGTGGAGGGCTAAGACGAGAGTCCCAGGTTCGCCTCTTACGCCTCGACCGCACTTTAGACCAGGCCTGGGGAGGGGGGTGAGTAGGAGTGGAGCTGTAGAGCTTGGGCTTGGCTCCCTGCTTCCTGTATAGGCTCTCCCTAGAAGATCCAGCCGAACGGGGGGGGGGGGGGTGCTTCTCTCAGGTCAGCCGACAGGATGGTCTCCCGATGTCTCTGCTCATCCAGATGGATGGTGGTGAGGAGGGAGACCCGCTCCAGCAAATCCTCCAACTGCTTGGCGATCTGGCAACAGCCAGTAGTGGAACACTCCAGTGGGGGACCGGCGCCCGATGTCATCCTGGAGCTGTAGGCTCAGGCAGAGCAGGCTGGAGGCCTAGTGGAGCTGGAGGTCCTCAGGTGGAGATGGAGGCCCAGTAGAGCTGGAGGCTAAGTGGAGCTGGAGGCCCGGTAGAGCTGGAGGCCTGGTAGAGCTGGAGGCCCAGGTAGAGCAGGCTGGAGGCCCAGTAGAGCAGGCTGGAGGCCCAGTAGAGCTGGAGGCCCGGTAGAGCTGGAGGCCCAGTAGAGCTGGAGGCCCAGGTAGAGCAGGCTGGAGGCCCAGTAGAGATGGAGGCCCAGTATAGCTGGAGGCCCAGTATAGCTGGAGGCCCAGGTGCAGCTAGTGGCCCAGTAGAGCTGGAGGCCCAGGTGTAGCAGGCTGGAGGCCCAAGTCAGGCCAAAGTAAAAAATATATCTCTCAGGCAATAAGCCTCTGCTGTAGATCTAGGCTATAGACGAGCCACACTGCAGCAGTAAGATGGTTGTGATGGGCAGGTAAACAGGAGATTATTCTTCCAACTCTGGACTGGATTGATAGCAGGACTAGCAGAGCCAGCTAAGTAGTCCACTGTTTTTAAAGCAGATTAAATAAAACAGACCTTTTCAACTGGCAGTACAATTCCATGTTAAAAATCCATTAAAATTCAATAAAATCCAATAAAATCCAACAAACTTTTCAGGAGCTGTCATTTCACACAGCTGACACAGTTCAAAGGTGTTATTTAGCCAATTCAAATTAAAATCACCAACATTTCAGAATAAAAATAACAATAAATTTGATTAGCTAATGTATGTGTCTATAGATTCTAAAGTCAGATGGATGTCTATAAAGACCGATCAGAACGAGTGAGGAAGGCCCCAACTGGATCCTCAGGGCAATAAATTCAAAGCATTTTGGCCTGGTGACTGAATCCAAGATTGACACAGATAAACCCCTTTTCACATAAATGGGCACCCAGCCCCCCTCCTAACTCGATTCACTCTGAACAAATTGTAGCCCAGAGCCACATCTGAATCTGTGACACAAAATACATGATCTAATTTCTGCATTACACTCCTAACATTCCAATGAATTATTCCTAAACTGTTTCTATTTTTGAATGTGGATGGGTTGAGTGGAGAGTTTAGTGCAAACGGAGGTAGGAGGTTGTAGGAGGATCGGGATCAGATTTGAGGTATTAACAGAACAAATTCAATAATGAGCAGGATTTCTAGAAGTGATATGTGACGTGTGGGAATAGAAAAAGGAGTTGACTGATAGTCAGTGGTGTCGAACAGACTACAATGTTGTGTCAATGTAGTTTCAGTCCAAACCGTTACTACCTTAGTTGGGTGTATAGTAGTAACCATAACTCCTGGGTTATGGTTTATAGACATATTGTTTACATGAATAATATCAACCAGTATGGCATACATTAAAATGGATCGGACTCACATATCAAGGACAGAACAGACAAGATTTCAGTGCTAAGTTCATATTTATTGAGAGAAGGAGAGAGCCAGCTTTGTTTGGGTGCAGGCCGTCAGTGGCAGAAAGTGCATCTCTGTCAGAGAGAGTGGTGAAGTTGTCCACAAACAGGATCCCCAGTGAGCAACAGTAGCTTATCAGCCATATGTGCCGGTTGCGAATGCGGCTGAACATCACGGTCCCAGTAGTGAGGGGACGAGAAGGGAACTGAGATGATGCAGAAGAGTGTTTTATGAGTGTTGTGAAGAACGACTTCAGCTTGTTTTTAAGATCGTTGGAGCTTGGGGGCGGCCGGGTAGCGCAGCGGACTAAGCGTCTGTCTACCACCGCAGAGACACTGGTATCGAATCCAGCTGTCAGCGGTGCCTTCGGCTTGGCCGGTCGTCATACTGACACAATTGGCAGTGTCAGCGGGAGGGAAGCCGGTGGGTGGTAATCTGGTTGTTGTAAACAGCGACTCCTACAGGTCGTCAGGGTGCCTGCACAGCGAGGAAGGGATCTGGGTGAGGTAGTGTGCCCTCCCACGCGTTACACTCACCCAATGAGAGTCCTCGCTGCCAGGTGAAAAGAGGCTGCTGGCTGTCTCCTATGTATCGGAGGAAGCATGTGATAGACGTCAGGGCTCCCTAGACCGGCAAGTAGCGGGCAAATGCGCGCAACGACCCTTGAAGGGGAGGGGGGAATTGGCATAACGACTAAATTGGGATGACAGGAAAAATACAAGAAAAATAGGAGGAGAAAAAGTGGATAAAAAAAAAAAAGATCGTTGGAGCTTGATGCCGTTGGCTTAAGCGTGAACAACAGCAACTGTGGTGCTGAAGGATAAACTAGTCAAGTAGTGGTTTGGCATTTATGTCCAGTATCGTAGCACCAGGGGAGCAACATGTTTCTGCCTTGGGGATGGCGATATAGCTTCGTGGTTGCAGGAGCGAGTGAACACAGTTCTCAGTGGTGGTGGTGGTGGTGGTGGTGGTGGTGGTGGTGGTGGTGGTGGTGGTGGTGGTGGTGGTGATGGTGATGGTGAGAGATTTGTAGCTCCACCAGCCTGCCTGTGGCATTCCACTCAGCAGGAAACAGGAAGCTTTCTCTGCTGGGGGTCGCTAATCAACAGTGACACCGCCTGGTGCTGGCAGGAAGGATTAGAGGAATAGAAATAGCATTCTCTCTCTCTCTCTCTCTCTCTCTCTCTCTCTCTCTCTCTCTCTCTCTCTCTCTCTCTCTCTCTCTCTCTCTCTCTCTCTCTCTCTCTGTGTTGCATGTTGTGAATGACTACTACTAGACATGATCATAGTGGAATTCATTGCTACAGCTGTGCAGGTGCTACCAAAAAACGTATGTCTGTATAATATTTATTTATTTATTATTATTTGGCAGCCTCAGGCATATTCAATGAAAACATTATGGAACCTCTTTAATATTTAAAATCCTGTGTATTGTGTCGTTTGATCTTGGGATTTCAATCAAGCATCTGAAATGTGCATGTTCCACATAAGGACATGTCAAGTTTCAAGTTTCAAGTTTCTTTAATAGTTGTCATACAGAAGTACAGAATACTTTCATACAAAATGCTTCTTACTGTTACGCTCCAGAGACTGTGCTAGACAAGATAGTATCAAATAACATAGTATAGCATGTAATTTAGAAGAAGAAAATGAGGTCACAGTGTTCGGTATAGACATATGTACAATGTTCTGAGTTACCATATAATATACAATACTATGCAGTGTACTAATGTACAGTACTATATAGTGCAAAGCAGAAATGGGATGAGGTACAATTTAGGTACAATTTACAGTAAGGTGTACGAGTTGTAGTGCAATCCTTCATCAATAAATATAAAGTGTGGGGAGTGGGTGCTACAGTGTGTTTGTTTAAAGTGTGTGTGTGCTATAAAGTGTGTGGAGTGGGTGCTACAGTGTGTTTGTTTAAAGTGAGTGTGTGCGTGTGGATGTGTGTGCTATGTGCGTTTGGTGGTTGTTGTTGTTGTGTAGTGTTCATTGTTCGTTTAGCAGCCTGATGGCCTGGGGATAGAAGCTTCTTCTGAGTCTTTCTGTGCTCGCCTTGAGACTCCGGTATCGCTTGCCTGACCGCAGCAGTTCAAAGAGGCAGTTGTTCGGGTGACTGGAGTCTTTAATGATTCTCTTAGCCTTGCCCTTGCAACGCTTGTTGTAAATGTTCTGGAGGGTGGGGAGCCCCCCTCCAATTGTGCGTTCGGCTGAACGTGTCACTCTTTGTAGTCTGCTTCGGTCTTGTGCAGTGCTATTCCCAAACCAGGAGGTGATGTTGCCGGTCAAGATGCTCTCTATTGTACATGAGTAGAAGTTCTTAAGGATCTTCTGACTGACTTGGAACTTCCTTAGGCGCCTGAGGAAGTAGAGGCGTTGTCGTGCCTTCTTCACAACACTGTCAATGTGTGTGGTCCATGTCAAGTCCTCGGATATGTAGGCTCCGAGGTACTTAAAGCTGTTGACTCTCTCAACCGGTGCCCCGTCGATGCTGAGGGGGCTGTAGTCCTTGACCCCCGACCTCCTGAAGTCCACAATCATCTCCTTTGTTTTGCTGACGTTCAGGGAGAGGCTGTTTTCCTGGCACCATCCCGCCAGGACCTTGACCTCTTCCAGGTAGGCCCTCTCGTCGTTGGCAGAGATCAGGCCCACCACCACTGTGTCGTCAGCAAATTTGATGATTGTATTGCTACTCCGCTGAGCCACACAGTCGTGTGTGTACAGGGAGTAGAGGAGGGGACTCAGAACACAGCCCTGCCCCTATGTTGAGGGTGATGGATGAGGAGGTGCAGTTGCCTGCTCTCACCACCTGGGGTCTGCCAGTCAGGAAGTCCAAGACCCACTGGCAGAGGTCATAGTTCAAGCCCAGGTCCCTGAGCTTGGCTATGAGTATGGAGGGGACTATGGTATTGAATGCCGAGCTGTAGTCGATGAATAGCATCTGAAATGTGCATGTTCCATAAGGACATGTCTTAATCAAGCATCTGAAATGTGCATGTTATGTTCCATAAAGACATGTCTTAATCAAGCATCTGAAATGTGCATGTTCCATAAGGACATGTCTTAATCAAGCATCTGAAATGTGCATGTTCCATAAGGACATGTCTTAATCAAGCATCTGAAATGTGCTTGTTCCACATAAGGAAATATCTTCATTTTCACAGAAGCCACATCCTGCAGTGCTTTATAGTCCAGGCACATCCAATTATCTTTCCTGATTAACTTGTTACAAAGTCGCTGCTCAAGTGTCAGGGGTTCCCAAACGTTTTCAGCTTGAGACCCAAAAGATAAATTTGGTGTTTCCCCGGGACTAGGGATGCTCGATATTGGCTTTTTTACCGATACCGATATACCGATATTGTCCAACTCTTAATTTCCGATACCGATATCAACCGATACCGATATATGCAGGGTTCCCTCCCCCCCCCCCCCCCCCCCCAAAAACGGAATAATTTCAGGTAATTAACATTACATATCTCTTGTTGTGGAATTAACACAACATTATGCATACTTTTGACAATAAATAAAATCTGAATTTGTTCTTACTTACTTGCCTGGGTAAATAAAGGTTATAGAAATGTAAAAAAAAAAAAAAAAAAAAATTGAAAACCAATACCGATATTTTCCGATATCACATTTTAATGCCAATATCGGCCGATAATATTGGTAGGCCGATAATACCGGACATCCCTACCCGGGACCCAAACTTACAAAAATACATCATGAATTGCCATAACATACATTTATAAACTACTGATAAAGAACACAACAAACCATGAATTTCAAATGTATATGAAATGTATTTATTTAATTATAAAAGTACATCACAGCAATAATCAGAGTGCAATGTTAAGTTGCTCACCACCTCATAACATACACTTTTGTAACACTTTTAAATGAACAAACATGTTCTATTCTCCTTTCTATTTCTCACCCCTTTTTCAACTCTCCATTTCTTACCCCCTCCCTCCGTCCCTCAACCTTAAACCCCAACATTGAGCAACATTCTGATTAATTTGTACTGACTTATTTTAAAATTCTACTGACCTGACATCATGCTAGAAGGGATATAATATTTCATCTATGGCACAATAAAATCTAATGAGAGGTATGTGGCTGGTTGAAGTTTTCAACCAGCAGATCTATTCTGGGCTTGGTTTTTGAAAGTGCTATTCTGAGGTCATGCTGAGCATTTAGTCTGTTTCTGTATTTGTTTTTCAGGTATGCTAGAGTAGAAAACCCAGATTCACATAAGTATGTGGTGCCAAACTGAATCAACACATCTACAGCTTTTTTTTATAAAAAAATTATATATATATATATATTTCTTTTTATTAAATTATTATTATTATTTTTTTTTTACCCAATAAAAACGGGTCCGCGAGACCCATTTTGGGTCGCGACCCTAAGTTTGGGAAACGCTGCAGTAGAGGAATCTTTGTACTCATAATGTTGAATAGACTATAATTCAACTACTGCAATGCACTGCTAGTTGGTTTACCGGCTACCGCCACCAAACCAACTCATACAAAACGCAGCAGCCCGCCTGATCTCCAATCTACCAAAGTCAGCCCACGTTACCCCACTTTTCAGAGAGCTGCACTGGCTTCCCATGGCCACATGAATCAGCTTCAAGGTCCTTGACCTGGCATACCGTGCAGCGAAGGGAACGGCTCCTTCCTATCTCCGGTCAATGGTCCCTAACAACACACCCTCAAGACTCCTACGCTCTGCATCTTCTGGCCGCCTCAGACCCACTCATATCCGAGCTCCTGGGGGGTCATCAAAACGAAGCAGGCTATTCTCAGTCCTCGCTCCACAATGGTGGAACAAATTCCCAATCCCCACCACAGTCAGGACAGCTGAAATCCGGTCAATTGTCCACCATTACTCGTACGGATATAAACCACCTACAAGGACAATGTTTGGTTTGTAGCACATTTTTTTTAGCACAGCCTTCAACAACGGATTGTTAAATAAATTAATTAAAAAAAAAACTGAATCATGTGAAATATATGTGTTTTTTTATTTTTTATTTTTATATACATTTTCACACATTTATTTTGAAGGCTAAACGTCCTAATCTGTTTTTCCGGACCGGAAATCTTATTGTTGTTGCTTGGCTACTCTAAACTGGTAGTAATGAGCCACGAGCGAAGCTGGAGTTTAAATTGAGGTGGTATTGTCTTTTTGGCTGAATGCTCCAGGAAATCTAATTTGACTTAATTTCAACTATTCACTCCATTCAATCAGTGCCATTGCAAACCGTATAGTTCTCCAATGTCCTGCATTATTACAGTGACAATGCATATTTGATCCTGTTGGAAGATTGATAACTTGAAATTAAATGTGTTATTTGGAGATAAGACACACCGGGCCTACTATCTCGTGCGGATATAAACCACCTATAAGGACAATGTTACTTGGGTTGGTTGCACTTTTTTAGCACAGTCTTCTAATACTGGACTGTATCCTACAACTGATTCCCTACTGTAATGAGACACTCAATACAGACCGGTTGTGAGGTTTTGCCCGCTGCTCACTACCTTTTCTCTGTTTCTTTAAGCCTATACTGTTTATTTCCCTTCTATACTGTTTATTTTCCCTTCTCACTCACTCTCTCTAGCCCCCACCCTCTCGTTCCTTACCCTTAGTGGCCACACCTGTTCGATATTCTATTATCTCTCGCACCTGTGGTGGCAGGCTAATTAGTCCCCCTGTGGGCTTTAAATACCAGGGCGCTTCCCCTCGTTTTGGCGTGGGGTCGTGTTGTATACTTGCCGAGTCATATTCTCAAAACATCTAGACTCTTTCGGGAGATCCTCTGTCTGCCTATGCTGTTCCATTCTCCGGCGTCGAGATGTTTGCTCCAGCCTTCGCCAGCTGTCGCCGTTGCCTGTGGGGGAGACTGGTCTGCGCTCCCTGTACTTCCACGGGAGGCACCCCAGCGTTCCACTGCAGACCCCCGCGCAGCTGTTCGTCCTGACGCACATCCAGACCAGCGCAGACGCTCTCCAGTCCTCAGCGCGCAACGCGCATCTTCCAAGGACGCTCGAGCTTGGCACGCTCTCCAGACCAGCGCGCAACGCGCATCTTCCAAGGACGCTCGAGCTTGGCACGCTCTCCAGACCAGCGCGCAACGCGCATCTTCCAAGAACCCTCGAGCTTGGCACGCTCTCCAGACCAGCGCGCAACGCGCATCTTCCAAGGACGCTCGAGCTTGGCACGCTCTCCAGACCAGCGCGCAACGCGCATCTTCCAAGAACCCTCGAGCTTGGCACGCTCTCCAGACCAGCGCGCAACGCGCATCTTCTAGACCTTCGTGCTTGGCACACTCCTCCTCGCAGACGCACCCCGACGCGTCCCTCGGTTCCGGTGCGCACTCAAGCAGTGGCGCACCACTCTGTTCCTCGGCTCCGACAGTCGGCTACCCGGTGACGACACCTTCGCCACCGCCGCCTGTTCCAGCACCACTCTGTTCCTCGGCTCCGACAGTCGGCTACCCGGTGACGACACCTTCGCCACCGCCGCCTGTTCCAGCACCACTCTGTCCTCGGCTCCGACAGTCGGCTACCCGGTGACGACACCTTCGCCACCGCCGCCTGTTCCAGCACCACTCTGTCCTCGGCTCGGACTGCCGGCTCCCCGGTGGCGATACCCTCGCCACCGCCGCCTGTTCCATCACCACTCTGTCCTCGGCTCGGACAGCCGGCACCCCGCCGCTGCTGTTCCTGTACCATTACGCATACGCTGGGTGAGTTTTGATTGTGATGTCACTCTCCCAGCGTATTGCCTCTGTTAGTTAGTTTGGACATTTCTTCTCCCAGCGTATTGCCTCTGTTAGTTAGTTTGGACATTTCTTCTCCCAGCGTATTGCCTCTGTTAGTTAGTTTGGACATTTCATCTCCCAGCGTATTGCCTCTGTTTTTGGTTCTCACTTAGAATAGTATTTTTGGACTTTACATCTCCCCCTGTGTGTTTGTCACACGAAGATATTATTACTTTGTTCACTTTGTTATTTGGACTGTTCTGCACCTGCTCTGTTTTTTCCCTTTGTGCATTAACTATCTCCTCTGTCCTGCAGAGCGGCCCAGATGATTTCCACCAGTCCTCCCAGTTCCTCCCTGTTCCCCAGCCCGCCTCCGCGGGCCTCAGTCCCCTAGTCCCTAGTCCTCTATCCCTAGCTCTCCTAGTCCCTAGTCCTCTTTCCCTAGTTCTCCTAGTCCCTAGTCCTCTATCCCTAGCTCTCCTAGTCCCTAGTCCTCTCTCCCTAGTTCTCCTAGTCCCTAGTCCTCTATCCCTAGCTCTCCTAGTCCCTAGTCCTCTCTCCCTAGTTCTCCTAGTCCCTAGTCCTCTATCCCTAGCTCTCCTAGTCCCTAGTCCTCTCTCCCTAGTTCTCCTTGTCCCTTGTTTACCTAGTCTCTAGTTCCTCTGTCCCAAGGCGTTCCCTTAACCTTCCCTTAGGCGTTCCCTTACCTTCCCATAGTGTTCCCTTTTTCCTGCCCGCCTCTTAAAGGCACCCTTCCTTCCCCTCATATTATATTCCTGTATTTGTGATTCTCCCTTAAAGGGACAGTGCCCTTTTCCCTGTTTTTCCCTGTGTTTCAATAAATATCTGTTTCTTGGCAAACCATCATACCTGTCTTGTGTTGTGCGATTGGGGTCGGTTACAAACCATAACACCGGTACATGATGCAACCTACCCTCTGTCTTATCCACAGTAAGAATTAGGACTGGGCGATTCTTGCTAAAATGTGAATCATGATTATTTTCTCTAAGAATTGAGTTCACGATTTTCTCATACGATTCTTATTTTCTCAATAAAATAATTTATTGCACTTCTTCAGACAACACAACATATATGAAAGTGCTTGACTTAAACTTAAATATATATGAAAGTGCTTGACTTAAACTGAGATTGCATAGGTCTATGAATCGAGATCGCGGTTATTTTTTTTTTTTTTATATATTTTTCCCTCAGATTAATTGCCCAGCCCTAGTAAGAATACAGCTCTCTAAAAAGTTTATCATTAGTAGTTTACTATTCTCTGTGGACATAAGCCACTTGCACTGTAGTGCCAATGTTTAGTTGTCCACACCTGATTTATGTTTGATGTTCACGTTTGATTTATCTTGTACCAATGGTCACACATCTCAGGTAGCAATAGTCCACGTGAGCGGATCGGCGCGGCCGAGAAATCCGCTCTTCGCTCTTTAAAGCTTGGTCCGCTCCGCTAATCACTCATGTTGACCCCGCCCCCAAGTCGCTCTCCGCTCGCTCCCCGCTCACCTTGAATCGAGCGCTCCCCGCTCCCCGCGCCAGATCGCTCGGCAGATTTTTTTCTTCTTTTTTTGGAGCATGGTGTAAATGAGCTCAAACTACAACAGTCTACACCCCCTGGGCCCCTTAACAATTGTTTGTATTGAGCCGCATTGTAATTGTAGCCATTCTGCAATGTTAAATAACGTTGTTTATCCATTCACTATCTCTATTAAGCGATGATAGGCTAGCCGAGCCACAATGCTATGGTCGCTGCCATTAACGTTAGCATGTAAGCTAACGTCAACAACAATGGCGTCGATATACTTTTTCTAACTGGAGTGAGTGTGGGCGTCTCTACAGTGACAAAGCCTGAACGAACAGCCTATCACAGGTTCACCCTTCTCATTGGTTGAAAATGGCCTTCATGTTTGTACATCGCCATCTGTTGCTTTGGCATTGTACTGCATGTATATATTACATCAGTGTTAAACCACTGTGAGCGGCCCGGAGTGGATTGGAGCGGAGGAGAACTCTCGCTCCGGACGTCGCGCCGACTCATTTTAAAACCCACTCCTCGCTCACGTCAAAACCGGCCGCTCCGCGCCCCGCGCCGCTCACGCTCCGATCCGCTCACATGCACAATTAGTTACCACGTTTTTCTCTAGGCTATTTTGGTATTTAGGGTTTTGCTTGCATCTCACAGATGCTTCGGCAAGGGAAGGGGTGTTTTCTGTGTTCCTTGTGTGTTTTGTACTTTCTTCATTCTTGTTTTGTATGTTTGTGTTTTCTGTACTGTATTATGTGTTTTTGGTTCTAGTTTTTGTGTTTTCTGTACTGTATTACTCGTTTTTGTTCTTTGATTTTACACATTCAAGGTTAACCAAAATCTCTGGTCTACATGGTACCCTGCTCTTTACACATCTTCTCTTTCCCAAGACATGACCCAGCCAGGTGTAGCCAGCTCGATAGGAGGAAATGGTCTTAATCTTATTACTTGGAATTGCAGAGGCATTAATAACCCAGTTAAACGTAGTAAGGTTCTCCACCACCTTCACCAATTAAAGGCTCATATTATTTTTCTGCAGGAGACCCATCTTAAAACCTCACAACATTCCAGTCTTAGAAGCAGATGGGTGGGTCAAGTGTTTCACTCCTCATTTCAGAGTAAGGCCAGGGGGGTGGCTATTCTAATTCACAGATCGGTACCTTTTATATGTTCCAATGTGATTGCAGACCGCAATGGCAGATATGTAATTGTCAGCGGTAGGTTATTTAACACAAATGTACTCCTTGTCAATATCTATGCTCCTAACTGGGACAATGGGGATTTTTTTTAATCTGTTTTTTCCACTCTCCCTGATATGTCTTCCCACATGTTGATAGTAGGAGGTGACTTTAACTGCTGGCTGGACCCACATTTGGACCGTTCCTCCACTAAACCTACCACCTTGACAACCTCAGCTAGGGTAGTCCGGACCTTTATGTCTGATTATGCGGTTTCTGACCCTTGGAGATTATCTAACCCATCTGGTAAAGTATACTCCTTCTTCTCACCAGTCCACCACACCTTTACACGTATAGACTACTTCCTTGTAGACGACAGATTTCTTCATTCCGTATCTTCATGCTTGTATAATCCAATAATTATCTCTGATCATGCCCCTGTTACCCTAGTAGTAGTCTTTCAGGCTGCCACCAATCTACGACCACCCTGGCGCCTGAACACCCACCTGCTCAGTAAAGATGACTTTGTAAACTTTGTGTCAAACCAAATAGATTTTTTCTTAAGTACAAATAGAACCCCAAACATCTCTGCATCGACTCTCTGGGAAACTTTGAAAGCCTATCTCAGAGGCGAAATAATTTCATATGCTGCATATGAGAGGAAACAGAAAAATACCAGACTATCTATACTGAAGCGCAGTATCGCTCAATTAGACAATATATATGCTGTATCACCATCTCCAGATGCTTATAAGGAGCGTCTAGCTTTGCAAGCAGAACATGATACACTACTGACGGATCAGGTTACTGAACTGCTTATTAAATCTAGAAGCACTTATTACGAACAAGGAGATAAAGCCAATAAATTACTAGCTCACAAGCTGCGCCAGGTCTCGTCTTCACACCAGATTCCTAAAGTCCGCACATCGTCTGGGATATCCTTAGACCCCAAAGAGATCAATAACGAATTTAAGCGTTTCTACCAATCTTTATATACATCTGAAAACGATCCCGATATCTCAGAATTAGATGACTTCTTCCACACCCTCGATATTCCTTTAATTAGCCAAGACCTGGTAGGAAAATTAGAACAGCCACTTACTACTGAAGAACTATCTATGGCCGTAAAATCTCTTCAATCCGGGAAAAGTCCAGGACCGGACGACTACTCAGCCGAGTTCTACAAGAAGTTTCTTCCTAAGATAGCCCCTATCCTAAACGAAATGTACAATGAAGCATTTGTAAATGGCACTCTCCCACAGACTCTTACCTTAGCCACGATCTCTCTAATACTTAAAAAAAACAAGGACCCTCTGGAATGTGCTTCATATCGTCCAATCAGCCTACTAAATGTAGACTATAAAATCTTAGCCAAGCTCCTAGCAATACGTTTAGAATCAGTCCTTCCGTCAATTATTTCACCTGATCAAACAGGATTTATAAAAAATAGACACTCATTTTTTAGTCTCAGACGTTTAGTTAACATCATACATAACCCCTCTATGACCAATACCTCTGAGGCTGTCATATCCCTAGACGCAGAGAAAGCATTCGACAGGGTGGAATGGAAATACCTTTTCTACACCCTAAATAAATTCGGCTTTGGCGCTAAATTCACTACTTGGATACGACTTTTGTATGCATCCCCTCAAGCCTCAGTCAGGACTAATGACACACAATCCAGTTGGTTTCCCCTACAGCGCTCAACACGTCAAGGTTGCCCTTTAAGTCCTTTATTATTTGCTCTTGCCATAGAACCTCTTGCAATAGCACTCCGCCTTAACCCTCTCATCAAAGGTATAGTTAGATACGGCCATGAACATAAGGTATCGTTGTATGCGGACGATTTATTATTGTATACATCTGATCTTTCTGTTTCTGTCCCCGCTGCCCTTATCAATATCGAATTCTTTGGTAGCCTGTCAGGCTATAAACTGAACCTTAACAAGAGCGAACTGATGCCACTTAATATAGCCGCAAAAAATTCTCCTCTACACAATCTGCCATTTAAAATTGCCCATGATGGCTTCACCTATCTTGGGGTACATGTTACAGACAAATTCAACAAACTCTTTCAGGCCAACTTTGCCCCCCTCCTAACTCGTACTAAGGATGATTTTGAACGCTGGTCTATACTACACCTCTCTCTAGCCGCAAGAATTAATTCTGTTAAAATGAACACCCTCCCAAGATTTTTGTATCTATTTCAATGCCTACCTATTTTTCTCCCCAATGCATTTTTTAAGAAAATTGATGGCCTGATTTTGTCTTATATATGGGATAAGAAGCCTCCCAGGATAAGAAAGCAGCTCTTACAGAGGCCCAAATCAGATGGAGGCCTCGGACTACCGGATCTTAGGTTCTACTACTGGGCTGCCAACTTTAGGACCGTTCAGTTTTGGCTACGGTGTAGTGGGATGTCCTCACCTCCAGTTTGGCTGGAGATGGAGGCAGCCTCGTCCGCACCGGCATCACTGACCTCTCTCGCTCACGCCACTAGTTTAGGCCCTTATATCCCCTTTACAAAAAATGTATGTGTCAAATCAACAATGAAAATTTGGAACCAATCTAGACGCCACTTTGGCTTTCACGCAACATCTTTTGCTGCCCCGGTGGCCTCAAACCCGGCCTTCCCCCCATCTATGATTGATGGCGCTTTCTCAACCTGGACTAGTCTCGGTATTAGAACATTTAAAGATCTCTATATCGACAATACCTTTGCTACGTTTGAACAATTATCGGTTAAGTACGGTCTCCCCAGAAGTAATTTTTTTAGGTTTTTACAGATCCGGAGCTATGTCCGCAGCTTAGATACCCAGTTCCCCATCCTTCCTGGTGAAACACAACTTGACATTTTTTTTACCCCTCTTCCCACTCTAAAGGGCTCCCTGTCGAGAATTTATAGGCAGCTATGCTCATTACAGCCCACCTCCTTAAATATTATTAAGTCCTCATGGGAGGAGGAATTGGGGGATGCGATATCTAATGACATGTGGGAAAAAGCACTCAAAAAGGTCCACACCTCTTCCATCTGTGCTCGACATGGTCTCATCCAATGCAAAATCATCCACCGAGCTCACTGGACTCCAATGAGACTATCCAGAATCTACAAAAGTGTGAAACCTAACTGTCCACGATGTAATCGGTCCCCAGCAAACCATGTGCACATGTTTTGGAGCTGTCCATCCCTAGCAGACCTTTGGGAAAACATATTCAATACACTCTCTGAAATATGCAGTACTCAGGTGGAACCAGATCCTTTGACTGCGCTATTTGGTGTTACCTCACCCTTACTACAACTAACAAATAATAACAAAGAGGTCTTGGCCTTTGTTACTCTGTTAGCAAGACGGTTAATCCTACTTCAGTGGAAATCCTCCTCACCCCCTTCCCATGCCCTTTGGATTAAATCTATTCTTAACTGTATTAAACTAGAAAAAATCCGACACACACTCCGAGGATCTACAGACAAGTTCTTTTCTATGTGGGCTCCCTTCTTTTCCTATGTTGAGAGGACCCACCTTCCCATAGTTCCAGACTGATACTCACTCACACAATACCCTTGGTACACTACTCACCCATCCCTCCCCTTCAAAATTTCTCCTATGATGCACCAAATCAACACCAGAGTTGGTTGACCTATGAATTGCTGTACTCACTTTTTCAAAGGTATCGCCTTATTTAAAAAATAAAACTAACTAACTTTTTATTTTTCAATTATTATTATTTACTTTATTTTTACTTTATTATGATTATTATTATATATATATATATATATATATATTTTTTTTCTCCTTTATATATTTCTTATTACCATCACTATAATCTCTCTCTGAAACTGTTTTTTTCTTTTTCTTTTTTTTGTCTACATGTTACTTTGTCTTGATGTCCGCTGTTCTTTGTATTTTGTTTTTGTGTTTCAAATAGAACTTTTTCAAGTACATATAATTTGTAAATGTTGGTTGCACTGGAAAAAAACCCAATAAACAGACATATAAAAAAAAAAAAATCCACCATTGACCAAAAACACACCTCTTCAACCTCTTCACTGTAACCCCCTCTAATTGCAATGATGACAGCAACACGTTCTTTATATTACTGATTGGATTTATTTCAATCCGGACCGTGAGAACTTATTGGCTGCATGCAATAAGAGAGGAAATTATGGACTTTATCATCTTCTTTCTTGATCTTCTTTCTTGATGCTATGAACTCTTTACACTCTTTATAATATATATATATACTCTTACTTATACCTCTTACTTACTATTATGTACCCTAATACCATGCTACTATTCTTATACTACTACCTATTTTGCTAATGTCTATACTACTATGCACTGAGAGTGTAACACTCGAGTTTGATATGATGAACAATGCCACTAACCCTTAGCTGCCAGATATACCCCTCGTGGGGACATGTTGTTCACAATCTGTAAGTCGCTTTTGATAAAAAGCGTCAGCTAAATCACTCAATTGTAAATTGAATAGCATCTGTTGAATAGAAGATTCAAAGCATTTGCTAGAAGTGATTTCTAATTCTCAATACACCCATCCTCTCTCTCTCTCTCTCTCTCTCTCTCTCTCTCTCTCTCTCTCTCTCTCTCTCTCTCTCTCTCTCTCTCTCTCTCTCTCTCTGTCTCTCTCTCTCTCTCAATTCAGTGGGCTTTATTGGCATGACATTTGACATGTGTTGCAAAAGCACAATCATAATTTAGAAAGAAAATGGTAATAAAATTAACAAACAATCTTAAATATGTCTCTCTCTCTCTCTCTCTCTCTCTCTCTCTCTCTCTCTCTCTCTCTCTCTCTCTCTCTCTCTCTCTCTCTCTCTCTCTCTCTCTCTCTCTTCTCAGGTTATCTGTGTGGACCAGGTGAGAATGTGTATAACATTGACTTCACCAGATTTAAGATCAGAGACATGGAGACGGGGACAGTACTGTTTGAGATCACCAAGCCACCGTCCACAGGTGAGACACAGGCTGTGTTTAATTCCCGTCTTAAACCCGGCTACTCAAGCAACCTGGTCTGGGTTAGGCGTCATATAAACATCATAACTCAGTTACAATAACCTGGTTAAACTCGTATTGTTGTTATGAGTAACATGGTTAAGATGCCTGCCTTACACTCCAATGTTAAATGGGTTACTGTGGCATGTCGCCAAAAAAAACTAAATGACAAATGTACTAATTTATCTGGAGATGAATAAGTATAATTTATTTCCTATAATAAGAGTAACCTACTCCTGACCATATTCACATAGCGGCCATTTTGCTCTTAATTCTCAGGGTGAGAACAGGGTGGAAAGGAATCCCACTCTGAGCATTAGATAACAGTAAAATGGCTGCCGTGTGATTATGGTCAGTTGCTCAGTCTAAGATGGAGAGGTTAGCTGTTGGGTGCGACCATTCTACCTGTGGAATATTCTGTTAATTGGTGTCATGAAAACAGGGGTACAGCTTAACCTGAATAAGACCTTAAATGTAGAATCTGTAATGCCATCAAACAGCGACCTCTAGGCAGAAGAGCCCCGCTTGGCATTGCGCTTAACTTTTTCTGTTTCGGTCTGACGTTAGTTGGAGTTAAACAACTTATTATAGTGTGCATTTCTCCAGACCTCTCTTGACAGAGCCTGAGGCCAGTAGTAGCAACCCCTCACCTATACCCACTGAAATCCATTCCACACACATAGAAAGAATTGTGTGCAATACCAAGGGGGGCTATTTTGCCTAGAAGTCGCTGGTTGACGACATTACAGATTCTACCTTTAGCGGAAACATGGCCAATAGCTGGCTTACTCCATGCATGTAAACATTTACGTAGTTACTGACTACAGTATAAACTGGATCATTCACTCACAGAAATGCTCATAAATACATTCATTTCTATTCATTCAATCTTTATTTCAACTTGAAAATTCCCTCATTTTCAATGACATGGAGCATACAAACATAATAATAAATACATGATAAATACAATAGATATACAATAAACTACATTCTACAATAAATGCAATCATAATAGATTTTGTACAATGAACAATTACCGATTATGGTGGAGTGGTTGGTGATTAAGGATTTAGACTTGCATATACAGTATACAGTACATACTATAAACATTCATGTAACTAAATATAAATACATGTATCGTTGTCTTTTGCTTTATCTCAGACAAAGCAGGGGAGAAGAAGGATATTGACCCAAATGCCGGCCGCTTTGTTCGCTACCAGTTCACTCCTGCCTTTCTCAGATTGCGGCAAGTGGGAGCCACGTAAGTGTGTGTGTGTGTGTGTGTGTGTGTGTGTGTGTGTGTGTGTGTGTGTGTGTGTGTGTGTGTGTGTGTGTGTGTGTGTGTGTGTGTGTGTGTGTGTGTGTGTGTGTGTGTGTGTGTGTGTGTGTGTGTGTGTGTGTGTGTGTGTGTGTGTGTGTGTGTGTGTGTGTGTGTGTGTGTGTGTGTGTGTGTGTGTGTGTGTGTGTGTGTGTGTGTGTGTGTGTGTGTGAGAGAGAGATACTCTGTCTCCTCCCCTCTATTCTGTGTGTGTGTGTGTGTTTACCTGTGTAGCATAACATGACCAAGAACCAGCAGGGGGCAGTTCATAAGCTACTGTAACAGGTATCTCTATCTCTCTCTCTCTATCTCCCCTCCAGGGTTGAGTTCACGGTAGGGGACATGTCCATAGATAACTTCAGGATGATCGAGAGGCACTATTTCAGAGAGCAGCTGCTGAAGAGTTTTGATTTTGAGTTTGGCTTCTGCATGCCAAGCAGCAAGAACACCTGTGAACACATCTACGAGTTCCCGCCCTTGTCTGAAGACATCAGTGAGTTCACACATGCACACATAAACTCTCTGTCTCTCTCTCTCACACGTTTTTATGTGAAATATGGGGACATTACATAGACTTACATTCACTCACCCTAACTCAGCACGTCCACAATATACTCATTTGGTCCCTGAATGTACAGATTTTTTGGTGTATTTTCAAAAAAAAAATCCCGATTTGGCCATTTTTCTTTACAGCAGTGATGCCTGTATGTCTGCATTTGATGTGTCCGTTTGCAAAACCTGCCTTTGTATCTGTCGCCCCCTGCAGTGAGGGAGATGATCCTGCACCCATACGAGACACAGTCCGACAGCTTCTACTTTGTGGACAACAAGCTGGTCATGCACAACAAGGCAGACTACTCTTACAGTGGAGGGCCCTAGAGGCCCCTGGGGGCCCCATTACTGGCTGAAACAGAGACAGTTGGCTGTATGGACAGAGCGAAGGACCGTCCGCTGATAAAAATACATTGTGTCTGTCTTTCTCTCTTTCTCTCTCACTTATATATTTCTACCGCTTGGTCAGACACTGCCATTGACCCAGTAGAAGCCAGCATCATTGTGAGTGTGTATACCAAGGTGTGTTTATAGCATGACAAACCAGACATGACTCATGTCGTTTTTCAGAGGGTTTTCATCCAGCCAAGCCAACAAAGAAAAAAGATGCTTGAACGATTGATTAGATACATCTAAAAAAAAAAAAAAAAAAAAAGGTTAGATTTAGACATAAGGTGTAGTGTACTGAGGTTAAGGCTTGGCTTCAATACAACTTTAATGGTTTCAGATTGTGTGTATGTGTGTGTGCACGCATGTGCGTGTGTGTTTGGCTGTGTGTGTGTGTGTGTGTGTGCGTGTATGGCTACGTGTGTGTGTGTGTGTGTGTGTGTGTGTGTGTGTGTGTGTGTGTGTGTGTGTGTGTGTGTGTGTGTGTGTGTGTGTGTGCGCGTGCATGTGTGTTTGTGCGTGTGCCTGCAAGGCGCACCGTTTTTGATGTGTGAATTTCGGTTTTGTTATGTCTTTGTGTGTGTGTGTCAGTGTGTGACTTTAAGCATGATAAAATGAGATACTTGACCTTGAATAATTTATGTACATCACACATTTGGTATATATCCATTTCATGTTCAGGAATAGTAACACACATCGCTATGGTCAAATAGTTTTCCATTTTGTACTCGAAAGACAATAGATACAATTTCAAATCAAATGTATGCCTGATCTATTTATTTTTAACATGTAGCTACTGTAGGTGGTAACTATGTATTGGATTCTATTTGTTCAAAGCACAACATCCCTTAAGTAAGGACTAACAATAAGGGAACTTAAAATGCAGAAATTATGTGATAAGATCACAAGCTTACTTCATCATCTGTGTACTAACATACCAGTCACTCCTTACCGCGTCATTTTGTGTTAGAGGATAATGGCATTATGGCTGCGTTTTCAGCATTATGTGATTCCGTGTCCACGTTTGATCGTTTTGTCAACGGAATTAGTAAAAACCTTTCATAAGAGAACAAAATGGAAACTTGTAAATGTTCGTTGTTGAAATATTGCAAAAAAAGGGAACACAAATTGACCGTATTCGCACGGCAGACATTTTGCTCTTATGGCCCGGAGTGGGAATAAGGAACCTGACCTGAGAGGGTGACACAAGAGCAAAATGGCCGCCGTGTGAATATGGTCAACAGATATTTCAGTTTATATATTGTCAAAAATAAAGTCAAGTCAACAGACTTGTGGAATGTAGCAAGTGACGAGCAGAAGCTTACTGTACTAAAACTCTTTCCAGCTTTCGTTTCTTGTAATTCTACCCATTATTTCAACATGTCTATTCTTGTCTTCTTCTTTCTCTTCTTTATTTTTACCTCTTTTCTGCTTTTCTCCCACATGCATCCATCTTTTTTTTTCTTTTTTCGTCACATTCCAGTGAATCAGGACCTGTGTGTGTGTTGGTCTGTTGATATTATGATGCTGATATTATAGATGACTGCCTCTGAACTGGAGTGTCTTCTTGAGATTTTAATCTTCATTCCGTCTTAATTGACTCTCAAACCCTGCCCTCTTTCAGTTGTGAGGATTGGGAAAAGAGGACAGGGTTTGAGATGGGTCCATTGGTGTCCTCTCCTCTCATTCCCTTCATCGACCCCCCCCCCCCCCCCCCCCCCCCCTAATACTGGGAAATCTACCACCTTCATTTTGAACACACCTAATTGAGCTGGATTCTAAATTATATGACCACAACACAAGAGGGTGTTGTGGTCATAGAATTTAGAATCCAGCTCAATTCAATTTCTATGGTTGTAAGAGAGTTGTTGTCAATGAAGGCTTTGGGGGGTCCACTATCGGCAAATTTCGGCCAATCAAAGTCGACTATCCAAATCCTTAGTCGGGGACAGCCCTACATTGAATAATGATAACCTTGGTTTTCCTTGGTTTATTGCACCTGCATATGTTACTGATTGTGGTGAAGGTGGATTCGAGGTGATAGGAGAGCAGATAATATCATGGAACAGTGTGAAATGAAAGGGAGAAGGAGCCCATTGAAGCCCACTCAGGCTTGACTCAGTGGAAGTGGATTGACTTGAATGTTAGTCAAACATGTAGAACAGATTTATTTATGATTGATTGTGACTTCTGTAAAAAAAGAAAATCATAATTTCGAAACAAACCAATGTAAGGTTTTTGACTATTTAAATGCTGATCCGACTGAACAAGAACCAAAAATAAAGGTTTGTGTGGATTTTTTTAAATAAATGAATGGTTTTGATTATTGCCTATTAATACTTTGCCCATTAAGGTTGTGGATGTTGGATGAATGGAAGAGAAAACACTTTTTATTCGAATGTTGCCGTTTTAATTTTCAGATTATAAACTAATAGTTATGGAATAAAAGAAGAAATTAAATGCTGAAAGATGGCAGTAGCAGCACTGTGCTTGAAGTATGGGTTTAACCATTTCAGGGGTTTTCTCAGAATTCTATTTTAGAATTCTACCTGCTTAGAATGGCCAGTGGTCATTGTAACATCGTCACTGAATTCTCAAAATGTGAATCTCATAGACACTATGAAATGTACACCTGAAAGGGATTAAAATACTACTGTGCAATACTGGCACATCTCTCCTCCATTTCCTGTCTTTTCATTGCCTGCTATTGCAAAAATAATGAAATATGTCAAACAAACATGGTAGACATGACAGGGGAATTACACCTCCAGCCTGGTTTCGGATTTATACATATATCATATGATCAGATAAAATATGACCAGAAATACTGAAAACTAAACATATGATGTTCAACACAGAAACCTCTATTCACCACAATAATAAGTAAAAAAAATCTAATCTAAACCGAACATCACCCAAAAGATCTCCCAATAGGAATAGCAATGCAGGTCCCCTTTAAATAGGGCCTGGGTTAAAATAAAATAAAAGTCACCATCTCCTTCTAATACTCTATTAAAAGAGTATTCATGCAGTCTCTCTCTTCTCTTTTTCTCTGCCTCCCTCACTCAGGGATTGATTGCGTTGCGTAAACTTGCGTTGGCCCAGTCAGGGAAGGTATCTAGCTGAAACATTGTAGTTCCCCAGGTGTTGACTCCTAAGTTGATGCTCAGGATTCCAATGATATTCAGTATGGAACCAGCCCTCACCTGGAGGAATGCACATTAATACAGAGATTCAGTATGGAACCAGCCATCACCTGGAGGAATGCACATTAATATAGAGATTTGGTATGGAACCAGCCCTCACCTGGAGGAATGTACATTAATACAGAGATTCAGTATGGAACCAGCCATCACCGGGAGGAATGCACATTAATACATAGATTCAGTATGGAACCAGCCATCACCGGGAGGAATGTACATTAATACAGAGATTTGGTATGGAACCAGCCCTCACCGGGAGGAATGCACATTAATACAGAGATTTGGTATGGAACCAGCCCTCACCGGGAGGAATGCACATTAATACAGAGATTTGGTATGGAACCAGCCCTCACCTGGAGGAATGCACATATTCAGTATTGAACCAGCCCTCACCGGGAGGAATGCACATTAATACAGAGATTTGGTATGGCTAATTCATGTCAAATTGTAAAGTTTTGGCCTGATGCATGCTGGGTTCACCCACAGGGTGCGATCCACGAGGGGAGCCCGGTGAGCTATAGCTCCCCTAGATCAGACATCAGCTCCCCTGGGGGTCTCTAAAGCTCCCCTGGGAGCTGTATCATCATCGTGTATAATAATAAACGTATGCTATTTTGGATGTATGATTAATGATTTGCGTGTAGTGGCTACTTACTGGGACATAATTCAGGCATTCTAGCCTTTTGTGGTGTTTACTACATCTCCCATGACCCTTAGCGGGGGATGACGTAGTTAAAGAGAGACAGTGTTTGTGCGACAGTAGAGTGCGTAATAAACTAGCGTTTTTGCATCGGAACACGACTCCGTCTACGCTATCATTACTGCATTCCTACATTTGTGACCCTTGGACGTATTTCGGAGATTATATCGAACATGTCAACTGAACAACAGAACGCAGATCGCAGAACTTTGAACGCAGTTTCACTCAAGCTGCGCAGAGTGCCAACGCTTGGTTCGCGCAAGCCGAAGCCCAATTCGCTCTCAGGAATATTACCGCGGATGCCACCAAGTACTACTATGTGGTAGCAGCCCTTACGAATTCAACGGCAGCGAGAGTGGTGAGTTTGCTGGAAAACCCACCTACACATGACAAATATGTGACTATAAAAACGCTCTGAGTTTTTTTCCGCTGAGAGGCGCGCCGTTAGAGGATTGAAGTTCAGAGCATGAGCTGAGCGGACTGGAACACCCAGGACACAATCGATGGTCCAATTGAGGCCTTTCACAGATATTTTTTTTTTTTTTATCTTTCTTCCCCTCCTTTTTCCCGATTTTTCTCCCATCCCACCCTTCCTGGTTGTTGCATACTTTCCCCTACTGTTGGTCCGGGAGACCGGAGACTGTCACATGCTTTCCTCCGACGCATGTGCAGCCTGGGGCAGGCCAACCTGGCCGTGCAGGTTCTCACCGGGGAGAGTGTAGCGTGTGGGAGGCCACACTATCTCTCCTTAGCTCCAACCCTTGCTGAGCAGGTGCCCCGACCGAACTGTAGGGGTCGCTGTCCACAACGCCCAGGACCCACCCTTCAGCTTTCCCACCCCCTGATACAGCCAATTGTATCAGTGTGAGAGGCCAGCCAAGCTGATAGCAACGCCGGGAGCTGGATTCGAACAGGCGAATCCAGTGTCTCCCGGTGTTGGTGACGAACGTAGTCTCCGTGCGCCACCTGCCCCCCTCACAGAATATTTTGAACGTGTTGATGAGAAAGATATAAACAAAAAATTTGTAATTTGGTTTCTTATCACTGGATCTTGTAAACAAGTTACAGTGGTTACCAATGGTTACCGGCAGCCATGTTGGAAGAAGGGGAACTACACAAACATTCCGTGCAATCTATTGACAAGTTTTGGTCAACATCAGTCGGTATGATAGAAAATTATCCTTATTTTAGCTTGCAGCTGGATAGCTTTCTACTGAACGCACAGAGAGATAATTGGTATCTATCTTCTCGTCTGACTCAGACTCAGAAGACAGTAAGCACATTTTCCATAATGTCGATGTGTTCCTTTAATGGGTGTCTCACCATGTCTATGACTCTCAGATTTCCAAATGCGAAGGCGATGGCGTTAGGAGGTGTAGCAACAGGCAGCATGAAGGCCAGAGAGGCAGCTACGGTGCAGGGCAGCATCACATACAGCGGATGTATCTTGATGGCTACGGCCTGGGGAACACACACATACACACAGACTGTTAAGAAACATCAAAGATTAATGTGTGTGTGTATTCAGTTCTGTTCAGTTTCTAATGTAACAGTTAAAAAAAATTGTAAAATGGGAACTGATATGAATTGAAATGATGTGAAATATAATTGATGATATTCCCAAATAAAATACATTTATTAAAAATAAAAAAAAGTATGTGTGTGTATGCGTGCATGCTTGCATATGTGTGTGTGTGTGTGTGTGTGTGTGTGTGTGTGTGCGTGCGTGCGTGCGCGTGTGTGTGTGTGTGTGTGTGTGCGTGCGTGTGTGTGTGTGCGTGCGTGTGTGCGTGCGTGCGTGCGTGCGTGCGTGTGTGTGCGTGCGTGCGTGTGTGTGTGTAGGTGTGTGTGTGTGTGTGCGTGCGTGTGTGTGTGCGTGTGTGTGTGTGCGTGCATGCATGCGTGCGTGCGTGCGTGCGTGCGTGCGTGCGTGCGTGGATGTGTGTGTGTGTACCATTGACGCCAGTATAGGCAGGAACAGGGTTGTGGTGGCGGTGTTGCTGGAACACTCAGTGAAGGTTGCCACCAACAGACTGAGTATCAGAGAGATGGCGAAAGGAGGGATGTTTTTCAGAGGAGACAGACTCTCACCCAGCCACACCGACAGACCTGATACCTAAATGCAAACAGAGCATAAACCTACCACTTTATTCTGTGGGGCAAATAATGATTACAGTGGTAATCTCATGTTATGGGATTACAGAATACATAAAACTTGTTTGGTAACTGCAGCCATTGCAAAAAAAACAAATAAGATTAATCATCAGATTACAGGTTACTTTTGAGAGAGAGATAAAAGAAGGTTGAAGCTGTAGAAACGTGATTTTACATAGCAATAATGGATGATAGTAGTTGTAGATTATGATAATACAATTATTCTATTACAGTCTGTAAAGCATAATAAATTCATATTTTACCTGTTACATAATATATTACAGGTAAAGTAATCCAATAGTAATTTAAAGGAATCCAATTACGTAACCAAATTGGTCTAATCCAAAGTATTATACCAATCTGGATTATTTTGACTATATAAATGTGGTGTAGATTGATTGATTGAATTTATTGGACAATCTAAAATCACATACAATACTGATACACAACATGTACAGCCATCACATATAATTTAAAACCGTCGGGTATTAAAACACAATAAAACCTTACGGTTTATTTCCATTGTGGTCCTCAAAAGGGGGGGGGACAAGATGACGAATATGCACAAAATAAGACATACAAATAAAATGTTCAAGCATTATGAATATGTAAATATTCATATATATGTGTATAATAGTCCTTTTATCAAATGGTCTACGCATTTGTTAATTTTTGGAACACAGATTAGCCCTTTAACCCTGTAATCTGTAATATTACAAAAAAAAAATGTATACACTTTTTCTCCTTATTTTTCTATTTTCTCCCATCCCAATTTTGTATTTCCAATTATCCCCTCCCCTGTCTTGAACGTTGCTCGCATATTCCCCCCACTGGCCGGTTGTAGGGAGGATAGAAGCCTTTGCATCACGTGTCCCCTCCGGTACACGAGGAGGCAGCCCGTCACATCTTTTCACCAGACAGCGCGGACTCTCATTGGCGAGGTGTAACGCATGGGAGGCTCACACTACCCCCGCTACTTCCTGTCTCTGCTGTACAGGTGTCACCCAACCGACCTGTAGGAGTCGCTGTCCACAACGTCCAATCCCCACCTATCGACTTCCACCCTCTAACTCTGCCAATTGAGTTAGTATGACGGATGGCCCAAGCCGGAGGCAATGATGACACCCGGATTCGAGACCGGAGCCTCTTGCATTGGTGACGAGCGCAATCTCTGCTGTGCCACCCAGCCGCCACCCTAATATTACTACTTTCTCAACATTGTGTTCACCTCACTGCCAGCTGCCAGAGCAAAGCCTCCCCCCAGCAGCAGGATGATGTTCCAGGGCATGCGTTCATGGACGACATCCCAGCTCAACAGAGTAGGAGGGGCCTTCACCCTCTTTCCTGAGAGAGGGTAGAGCAGGTGAACACAGAACCAACGTTAGGAAGAAGGAGTGGTGTCTGGTAGTAGCAGAAACATCATCCAATCATCATTACTATCATTATTGTATTCTACTGCCATTATTTATTAGTTATACTTACTATGTACCACTGCTGCTAAAAAGATTTGCACTAAGTTCTCTTTTACCTCCTATATTTATTTCAGTCATACATTAAACAAATTTAGCGACTGTTTATACTGTATATAGTCCTGTATAGTGTGTGTACATCGTGTCCCTGTTACTTTATGTTTATATTAGATCTTTTTTCATATACACCGTTGGAAGGGGGAAACGCAATTTCATTTCTCTGTATGTCTTGCACATTATGAGAAGCGACAATAAAGCTGACTTTGACTTTGATTAGATTTGTGGAAAAACTGAATTTAGCGTTCTTGAATGTCAGGCGGTGAGCCTTAAAGTACACCGTGCCATTGTGTAAAGGTGCATGGTGGTGCACGTCCAAAAAAGGTTGAAATTAGGTTTTTGTTGATATTCGAGGCAACACTTTACTTTAGGTATAGTAATAACGATTAAGCACACTGGAAATAAAGAGGAACTACATGTTAACAAACCGTTGATTAACCATCAGTTACTGAAGTCTCAGACCTGATGTCTCTTCTTCAAGAATCACTTGAATCACTTTGCTTCCCACACATTCTGAAGGAAAATAAATATTGACTCTCAAATCCCCATTTTCTACCTTATTACCTTTAATTATAAAAGGTAAGTATGGTATCAGACTATCAGTTAAATAATATTTGTTCCTACATTCTGTTACATGTTACACTGTTATTTGTGTGCCCTAAAGCAAAGTGTTCCCATGTTCCAGTACAAACATTGAGATCAACACACTCAAGTCTATTTCTTTCTATTGCCCAACCTTGAGGATCACGACCCCAGAGGCTGGGCAGCTCTGATGGAATGATGAAGAAGAGTGTGGACATGAAGATGGCAGTGGTTCCATCAGTCACATACCTGAGAGAAACAAACAATATTTGTTTGTTTGTTTGTTTGTTTATTTACACATATAAAAACAATTACATATATAATACAATATAATCCACAGGGGATGTGTAGGAGAATTGCCTAAAAACCCTCTAGGGGCTTGCATGTGGCATTCACCAGGAAGCAAAATTACCCCCCCCCCCCCCCCCAAACAAACACACACAAGCAGGTCTACATAGACACAGAAGCAGGCACCCATGCCATACGATTTCTGGTATAGAGAAAACAACTAATGACAGGAAGAATATATAATAAAACGAAAATACAATAACAAAATACAACAAGCCATTAGACCACAGTTTGTAAAGGAAGTCCATATGGGAAATATTGGTGATCTAGGAGATGAGATTTTATCTGAGGAAATTATCTGTATTGGTTTTCAAAAAAATTAAATATATATATATATTTTTTAACATTTATTTAACCTTTATTTACCCAGGCAAGCAAGTAAGAACAAATTCTTATTTTATTTATTGTCAAAAGTATGCATAATGTTGGGGGGGGGGGGGGGGGGACCCTGCATATATCGGTATCGGTTGATATCGGTATCGGAAATTAAGAGTTGGACAATATCGGTATATTGGATATCGGTAAAAAAGCCAACATCGAACATCCCTAGAATGCTGCACTCTTTTCTTAAAGGAACACGCCAACATTATGGGAAATTAGGTTTCTCCAGAGTCAGACAAGAAGATAAGATACCAATTTCCTCTCTGTGCATTCAGTAGAAAGCTACAACATCTGGCTGCAAGCTAGCCTAGCTTAGCACAAATGAATGGAAGCGGATATGGACCAGCTAACCTGGCTGCTGGCCAAAAACACCTCCGTATCCGCTTTAATTCCTTTGTGCTAAGCTAGGCTAGCTTGTAGTCAGATAACTTTATACTGAATGCACAGAGAGGAAATTGGTAACTATCTTCTTGTCTGATTCTGGAGAAGACGTAAGCGCGATTCCCATAATTTTGGCGTGTTCATTTAATACAGAAGAATACATAAAAAAAAGTCACATAACAGTGTAATTCAAATATTGTTCTTTGAAGAGTACAGTGAGGGGGGGGGCACACTCACTGTCCATCCTGATTAAAGAGCAACGTGGCCCAGCCGTCAAAGAATCCTGGTTCTCTGGTGAACCACAAGATCACCAGCAGAGTGAAGATGAGGAGAACCATCCCCTCCGCGAAGGACATGCGTCCCAGTTTCTTGAACTCTTCCTTCATCACTGCATATGCCTCCTTATCTCTTTCATTCTTTGAACCGCAGCCAAATGACTTCTTCATGCTGAGTGGAAAAGTACAAAGGGCAAAAAGAGGGGGAGGATCAGACAACTGAGGAAATGATTCAAGATTTCTAAGTATCGACTGAATGGATGACCTGGAAGGTCATCTTGAAACATTTCCTCATTAACTGACTGGGTTTGGTTAAACATTTTTCTAACATCTATTATTTAAACATTGTCTGGCATGATGTTGACTAGTACACGCCATAATTTCACTGATCGCTTTAGTATTGAGAAACCTCCTCTCACCAGGCTCCAATCCAGTCCAATGGGGCAATTGTTTTTAGCCTTCAAAAACCATGATACACGTCCTTCTTCAAAAATGGAAGCTCATAGTGTAATCATATGTTCTACTGAGGAAATGGTTTGTGAACCGTCCAATGCATCAAAAGTTATACTCTATTTTCTACTGTTTCTCCTCCTGTTGTTGTTGATGCTGCTACTCCTGTGCGTGACATCCTTGTTGGTGACGTACATGCTGCCACACTTGCTGCCAACTGTCCCACATGTCGTGTCTCCGATTGTTCATGTTGGGGCAAACATATCAAGATTGAAAAATCTGAACAATTAGAAAGAGACCTCAGCCAACTGTTACCACTCTCTGGGAGGCTCCAGTGTCTCAGGCCCACTGCCCTGGGTTATCCGTGGGGATGTGAAGTTCAGCCACCTCCACCGGCTCCATTTCTGTTCTGGGACATTCCCTATATATGTCTGTTCCATAACAGACATGAACTGTATAACAGGGATGGGATCCATCTAAATAGGGAAGGAGTCAAGTTGTTCTCATTGAACATGAACCAACTCACACTGAGATCTGTCCTGTGGGAGCCGTCTACCTCTACGCCCCTCATGCCCCCTAACTGATGCTGCTTAAGTCCAAGCCTTCCTATTAGACAGACTCAGAAAACAAATGGGAGTTGGACCTCCAACCCCAGGCTTGGGCTGTCTTTATGTAGACACCTGAATATGTCTGACAATAATTCAATGTGTCTAACGCTAATTCCTTGCATTCCCTGTGTTCGCGAGGACGTTGTGTAACCGGCTGACCGCTCTTGATCCTCCCTACCCTAACATTGACACTTAACTTGCTACCCCTCTTTGATCCTTCCTATCCTAACATTGACACTTCATAGTGGGACAGGATACAGGTGCCACCAGGGGGAGCTGGTGACGACGTTGGGCAGGGAGATACAGGTGAAGAAGGATGGGCTCAGGGCGCAGCGCCGACGGGAGGCACTTCCTCTTCAGTGTTTTTGTGACGTACGTGGGTTGGTCATTATCATTGTTACTGTATTAGGAGACCATGTGAACATCAGATTAGTATCATGAGTTGGGTTATGTTGTTCTTGGTGGTGTGATGTGTCATCTTTTAATGCTGCCTCTTCTCTTCTTCCCAGAGACCACTCATCCTCCTGATTGAGCTGATTGCACCTGCTTGATTACACCTGTGGGCAGTTAGTGGGATGAGTGAATATAAGCGGGAAGATGACACACACACGGGAGTCTCGTTGCTGGAAGTCACTTGCCTTATGGTAGAGTGGGGAGGCTGCTGTCTCGCCTGTCTATGGCCTAAAAACAACACTGTGTGGCACGGTGCCATTTTATCACATGGAGTGTGGGTTAGACTCCACAGCTGTGGTGGCCTGGGATGGGCCCAAGGTAGTATCGTGACTACTAAGTGTTTGTTTGAGTTGCCTTATATGTATGTCTTGTTTGTCCTCCCCTACCTTCTCCCCTGTACACTATGGAGGAGGTTTAAACCCCTACCTCCATTCAATATATAATTTACTATTTGGAAAACGTTGTGTGTTGTGTCTTTCTTTCACCTACACCTGGGACCTTGATTTTGAACATATTTACTGAGAGGGGCTGCTTTTGCTCATGTGCCGTCCTCCAGTTGTTATTATCAGACCTGCGTACATGACAGTTTTCCACAGAGGGGAGAGGATGCACAGAGCTGGAGCTCCGGAGATCAAGCACGAGAGATAAACCCAGTTACGAAGCGGGTTATTAATGAGTATGCGATAGCTTAGCGTTTAGTTAATGAGGAAGAGACATTGTGAATGAACCAGCAGACGAGCGACTGCTGAAGACCAGGTGGTAGATATTGTCCACCTTGCGTTTAGCTGAGTATATGCGTTATGACAGGGGGTTCACCACGACCCACAGCTTAGCTTCAGTTAGGCTAGCACCACAGTTTAGCCCGCGTGTCGTCCCACCCCTTCAGCCCAGCAGCGGACGTCACTACACTGCACGCTCCTCCAGCCCCTCCGAGCCGTTACCCCAGCAGTCACCTGCCCAGCGTCTACCCAGCCCCGCTGCCTGTTATCACGGGATCTCCCGACGGCCATCTTACCACACGGACGGTTGGTGGTGAGAGCAGGCCCGCCATTTGGATAAGTACAGCGGCGCTCCGAGTGCTGAAACTTTATCGGTAGACATTTTCTCTGTGAGGCGCGGGCTCTCTAAGGGCGAAGATAAACGGTGCTTTGAACTGACGCTGGCAGCAGTGTTTAGGGGCGCCCCAACCTTTTATTATTTTGGGGAAAAGCCGGCTATAGATAGGACTTTTATTTGATAACGTTTGAGTGTAATAATAACGTGTGTTTCTTTATAAAAAATCCCATTGAACTCCTTTACTCCTTCCCCTTTTCCCCCCACCTACGGAGAAGCGGAGCAGTAGATAACCCTTAAAGGGAAGAGGTTATTACTGTGTCTAGCCCACTGTGGGAATAACTTGAGTCTGTAATATAGAGCGAGAGCACTAGGTGCCCAGTGTGGAAATAGCCTTTATAGGTATGTGATAACGTGGAACGTGTATCAGACTTAAGTAAAGGAGACGTAAATGGGAGCACTGTGTGTCTGTCTAACCCTTTTCTTTCCGGGTAATGCTCATTACAGTTTAACCCTTTCCCCACCCCCTGCCTATAGTTCATTGTGAAAGGTCTCCACTCATCATTAAGGAAGGGTACTGGTTTGGGGAGCGAATATATCATCCATCTTTACTGCCATCGGGTGTGGGAGGGCCCAGGAAGTATTGGGGGAAGTGTGGGTGTGTGGGGAGCTACTGCTGATCGCCCTGGAGGGCAAGAAGGACCAGCATACCATCCCTAGGTCAGTGAATCCTAGGCCCCATCCACTCCTGCTGCTCGACCTCCACTTCAACATTCCTGGCCTACAGTCGGTGACCCAGCTGGACCCAGCTCTGCTGCGTTCTCGCTACCAGGTGGCCGTGTACAACCACTCCCATAAAGCAGGGATAATCCACCCTGCTACATTTGGCGTCACAAACAGGATCAACATCCTAACTCACTTCCTTGATTGACCGAGAGAGAGACCAACGATGTCCGATGAACGGACCCGCGCCGCGCCGAAAACGGCGGCGAAGGAAGAGGCATTCCCGGAGGAGCGACAAAGCGCCCAGCACGCCTCCCCCGAGGTAAAAGAAGAAGAAACAGAGACAATGCGAGACTTGGCCGCACAAGTGGAGGCCTTGAGGGGTCAGTTCCACGACCAGGCAGGCCTCCTAGACCGACAGGCGACGTATCTGGAACAGGCCCGGATCGACCAGCGAGAAACCCTCACCTTACATTTACATTTACATTTAGTCATTTAGCTGACGCTTTTATCCAAAGCGACTTACAAGTTCTGTACGACAGGTCATCAGAAAGGATACAACTCTATCAGCTGAGTAACAATATTCATCAAGGCCGTCCTCGAGAGACACGCTCGTGAACCCCAAGCGACCCCCCCGACGGTATACGTCCAACGGGAGCGAAAATGCAGCGAGTTCGGGGGGGGGGGAAAGAGAGGGGAGAGCTGTCAATAGAGGACTGGATCCAGGCAATGAAGTCGCACTTCCGAGCGAGCAAGGTGCCGGCCGAAGACCAGGTGGAGGTATTACAACTCCACCTGAAAGGCGAGGCTAAACAAACCGTGCGCTTCATGATGGAAGAGCCCTCCCCGGACCCAGACGCCCTGTTCAAGGTACTAGAAGCGACCTACGGGGACAAGGCCCCTGTCAGCGTCCGTCTGGGGGAGTTCTACGATCGCAAGCAGAGAGCCGGTGAGACCGTAAGACAATTTGCGTACGACTTGCAAGAAATGCTTCGGCGTCTACAGCGGCGGGCACCCACGCGGGTCCCAGACACCGCCACCAGGAACAATTCGTTCTAGGCCTAAGAGACGATGCACTGCGACGGGAGATGAGACGATATCAAAGAGAGAAAGGGACGCTGACGTTCCTCGACTTAATGCTGGCCGCGATCGACTGGTCCCAAGAGGAGGAGACACTGTCCACCGCTAAGAGCCCCGCCCGGGGCACGATACACGCCGCTGCCGCAGAGGGACGCGAAACCCCTGTCGACGTGTCTGCACTACAGGACTCCATCCGCCAGCTGGTCGCGGGCCAAGAGCTGCTCCTCCGGGCCCTGCAGTCCGAGCGAGACGGGCCCCAAAGAGGCTTCCCTGGACGCCGTCCCCGGGGAGACGTGCCCGCTACCCCGCGTAGACTACCCCACCGGAGCGAGGATGGAAGACTGATCTGTTACGCCTGTCAGCAGCCGGGACATATCAGTAGAGAATGTCCACTCCAGGCCGGCGGACCGCGCCAAGCACCTTCCCCCGCACCTTCCCCCGCACCCGAAGCTTCGGGCTCGCAGGGACGCCTATCTAGAACACGAGGGGCAATCGACGCCATCGAGGCAGGAGCCGTCGACTCTATAGCCATGGGCCCAGAGACCCAAGATGTGTACGGGGGCTGTTACACCCTAGACGTACAGATAGACGGCGTCAAGACCTGCTGCCTCTTAGACACCGGATCCGAGGTTACCACCATGACCCAAGCCCATTTCAAACGGCAAGAGACTGTCCTCCGCCACCTGGGTCACCCTCACGGCCGCCAACGGCTTAGAAATCCCTGTGGTGGGGTGCCTCTTCGCTGAAGTGGAGTGTCTAGGCATGAAGTTCCCTGGAAAATGTGTGTTCGTATTAAAGGACGACCCCCACTGCAGCCCTGCGGGAAACGCCGTCCCGGGCCTCCTGGGGATGAACATACTCAGCGGGGTGTATGACCTCTTCGCCGGAATGAAGGGGATACGCCCAACTGGTCGCCACCGCTCCAACGCCGGGAGCGCCGCCCTGCGCCGCATCGTCGCTGCCGTTGCTCACGAGGAACAGGGGTGCACCGCCCTGGGGAGAAGGGGGTACATGAAAGTGGCCGGCCGAGACCCGGTGGTCATTCCCCCCCGCAGCGAAGTGGTCGTCCAGGGCTGCTGCGAGACGTCGGCAAAGATACAAGGCCCCGTAATGCTCGAGAGCACTCCGAGTGCCAACCTACCGCCCGGCCTATTGGTGGCCAACGTGGTGGCACACGCCCTAAATGGAAGGGTGCCCGTGCTTCTGTTAAACCTGACCGACACAGCCATCGTGCTCCGGCCCCGGTCCCGACTGGCGGATATCCACCGCCCCGTCAAATACTGCCCAAAGAAAGGGTGACCGTGGAAGAAGTTGCCGGATGATTGAGGGTGACGCGATTGAAGCCGGAGACAACCCGACGCCGGCGGCCGCCGACAGGGGGACCCGACGACTAGCCGTGCCCGTGCAAGCGAACCTCCAAGACCTTGCCCAGGGGCAAGTAGACCGACTGAACCAGGTATTGGAAAAACACAAGACGGAGTCCTTGGCCACAGGCATAATCACCCCCTCATCCTCCCCTGTCAGTGCTGGGTTATTTTTTGTGTCCAAAAAGGATCATTCTCTCCATCCCTGCATTGACTATCGTGGTCTGAACAATATCACTGTGAAAAACAAATACCCTCTGCCTTTAATCAACTCTGCTTTCGAACCACTCCAGGGAGCCACCATCTTCACTAAGCTGGACCTGAGGAATGCATACCATCTGGTCCGCATCCGAGAGGGGGACGAATGGAAAACGGCCTTCAACACCCTACTCATTTCGAGTACTGCGTGATGCCATTTGGCCTAACCAACGCTCTGGCCGTTTCCAAGCCCTCATCAACGACGTACTCCTCGATCTCCTCAACCGCTCCGTTTTTGTTTATTTAGATGATATTTAGTTTTTTTCCCTGTAGTCCAGAGGAACACATCCTCCATGTTCGACAGGTGCTCCAGAGACTTTTAGAAGACAAAGTGTTTGTCAAAGCTGAGAAGTGTGAATTTCACGTCAGTTCCGTTAGTTTCCTGGGATTCATAGTCGAGAGGGGGCAGATAAGAAAAGATCCTGAAAAGATCAGAGCGGTGGCAGAGTGGCCCAAACCGTCCAACCGCAAACAACTCCAGCAGTTCCTGGGTTTCGTCAACTTCTACCGTAGATTCGTCAGGGACTACATCCGTGTTGCCGCACCCCTCACACAGCTCAAATCACCGCCTCTTTCCTTCTCCTGGTCAGCTAAGGCAGAAGATGCCTTTTCTGAGTTCAGGAGACGCTTCACGTCGGCTCCCATCCTCATCCAGCCTGACTCATCTCGCCAGTTCGTGGTGGAGGTTGATGCCTCCAACACAAGAGTGGGAGCGGTCCTCTCCCAGTGCTTTGCATCTGACCAGAAACTCCACCCCTGTGCCTTCTGCTCACGTCGGTTGTCTCCGGCGGAGCGGAATTATGAAAACCGGGAGCTCTTGGTGGTGAAGCTCGCACTGGAGGAGTGGAAACACTGGCTGGAGGGCTCAGAGATTCCATTCCTGGTGTGGACAGACCACAAGAACCTTGCATATATTCAGACGGCAAAGCGTCTGAACTCGCCTCATGCTCTATTTTTCTGTCGTTTAAATTTTACCCTGACTTACCGCCCCGGATCCAAAAACCTCAAGCCTGATGCTCTCCCCCGTCAGTATGCATCCGAGGAGGCTCCTGTCCACCCAGACACCATCCTCCCCTCTTCATGTGTGGTGGCCACTGCTATAGGGAGATCGAGTCCATCGCCAAGGAGGCCCAGCAAACTCAACAAGACCCAGGTAACGGACCTGCCAACCGGCTCTTTGTACCTGACTCTATACGCCCCCAGGTGCTCCAGTGGATCCATACCGCCTGGTTCGCCTGCCACCCTGGGATAGGCCGAACACTCTCCCTGCTGCAGTGGCATTTCTGGTGGGCCACAATGAAAGAGGATACCCATGCCATTGTCCTGGCATGTACGGTCTGCGCTTGTGGGAAGTTCTCCCACCGACCTCCTGCTGGGTTGCTCCGTCCCCTGCCTGTCCCGGACCGCCCATGGGCCACTAGTCCATTATCCCTTCCAGCTCCGGTTCCCCCTCCGCCTCGCATCATAGACGACCACCCCGACCTACACGTTCATCGGCTACTGGATGTGCGTTGCCGTAGCCAAGGTTTCCAGTATCTGGAGGACTGGGAGGGTTACGGCCCAGAGGAGCGCAGTTGGGTGTCCCGCCAGATGATCCTGGACCCCTCAAACATCCAGGATTTCCACCATGGCAACCCTGGCAAGCCTGGAGGATCACCGGGTGGTGCTCGTAGAGGGGGGGGGGGTCCTGTTACAGCCACAGCCAGGGCTTTTCTCTCCCTGTCTGTCAGCAGGTTCCCGTGCCCACATGGTCCCCTTCCTGTTCCCATCTCACCATCAACCTAGTCACCTGTGCCAGACGACACACCTGCCGGCTATCACCCAATCACAGAACCTGGATAAGAGGCCTGCACTCCTGCCACTCCTTGTCCGAGTGTTGTTTACACCTCCCGTGGTATAGGACTCTCTTTTTTTAAAACTCCTACTGCTACCTGTGGAGCCAGCCATTTTTTGCCTCTAGCTTTTAGCTTCTTAGCCCCCCTCTGGAACCTGTTAAACTGTCTGTTTTTCCGGTCACAGAGTGGTTTGCCTACCTACCGGCGTGCTTCTTTTTTTTCTACACCGACCATCCCGGTGTTGTCGCCGAACTCAAGCGGCACCATCTATCACCCGCCAGGCTGCCACAGCTTCCCACCTCCGTACGAGTGCTTCATGGCTAGAAGCTAGCGTCATGATCGGCTCTTCCTCCTTCGGAATGCGGCTATATTCCATCTCGCAGCTGCTGCGACTCAACTGCACACATATTCCAACCTGCCTTCCAACCATCAAACAACTGAAACTCCTTCCCCGGCCCCGGTACTTCCACAGGAGTGCCCAGAGGAAAGTTGTTTACACGCAGCAACAGCAGCACGGAGCCCCATTGCTTGGTCAGTCAATCCCCACTGTCGCAGTGGTGCGACGTCATCAGAGCGCTCCCTCTCTGCAGCCTTGTAGCTCCGTGAACATTACGAGCACTAGGTGGCACAGAAAACACGGAATGGATTCCAGTGTTTTACGGCCCCTCCAAAAACACACAACACCGTCCACTGTTAAAATAGAACTTTTAAACGTTCGATCCCTCACATCAAATTCCTGCTCCATCCATGAGCACATTCTGGACAGAGGGATAGACGTAATGTGTCTTTGTGAGACTTGGCATCAGCCAGGGACCTACTCTGTCCTGAATGAAGCCTGCCCCCCCGGTTACACCTACCTAGAGAAAGCCCGCAGTACTGGGCGACGTGGCGGCGGTGTGGCCATTCTACATCGAGGTGGAATAGAGCTGACCCCCCTCCCCCTGCCCCAGCCCTCCTCATTCGAATGCCTTGCTGCAAGGTGCAAACCCCCCTTCCCCATGACCATACTGGTCATCTACCGGCCTCCCAAACCAAACCCAGCATTTATTCCCGAAATACATGACCTCCTAACCACCCTCTGTACTACATCTGCAAACATGATAATTCTCGGTGACATCAACATTCATGTTGACACCCCCTCATGCCACTCTGTTTCAGAGTTTCTACAAATGCTGGACAGTGTCAATCTGACACAGCACGTGCACGTCCCCACACATGACAGGGGGCACACACTTGACCTTGTGATTTTCTGACCCTGCTGCCCCTATTAACAACTTGTGTGTATATGACCCAGGCATGTCGGATCACATGGCCGTTTCCATGGATATGCTGTCCCCCCCCCCCACCCATTCAAAGCCCAAGCGCCAGATATGTTTCAGAAACATAAAAAACATCAACCTGGATGCTCTGGCCTTGGATCTTCAACATCTTGCCCCTCCTGCCCTCTCCTCAGCCAGTGACTCGGTAGGCTATTACAACAAAGCCCTGAGTGGCCTCCTGGATGTTCACGCCCCCGTGAAATCCAAGATGGTCACCTTCTCACGCTCTGCCCCGTGGTACACCAGCGAGCTGAGGGAGATGAAGGTGGCTGGCCGTGTCCTTGAGCGACGCCTCACTGCGTCGGGACTCACCGTGCACAGAGAGGTCTACAGAGAGCACCAAAAGGCCTACTCCAAAGCCCTGAAGGACGCTCGGTCATGGTTCTACTCCAACATCATCAACAATAGCCCCGGCAATTCTAAACAGCTTTTTTCCACCATACACCACCTCCTCAAACCCAAAACCCAGGCACACAGAGAGACCACTGAGAAGCGATGTAATGACTTCATGTAATTTTTCACATCCAAGGTTGAGGGCATCCGCTCTCTCCTTCCCGGCTCCTCTTCCTCACCTGCTCCACCTGCTGTCTTACAGCCTGAAGTCTCCCAGCTCCTCCGCTGTTTCAGCGACACCACGCAGCGTGAGGTCGAGGCCATCATCGGGAGGATGAAGTCATCCACGTGTGCTCTGGATCCCCTCCCCACAGCCCTGGTGAAAGCCAACATCCGCACTATTGGTCCCCTTATGACCAGCACCATCAACCTCTGCTTGCAGACTGGCCACGTTCCGCCTGCCCTCAAAACTGCCATCATCACCCCCCTCCTGAAGAAACCCACCCTGGACCCAGAGGCCCTCGTCAACTACCGGCCCATCTCCAACCTCCCGTTCCTTTACAAGGTGCTGGAGAAGGTAGTTGCGAAGCAGCTCCTAGCACACCTCGGAGACAACAACATCTTCGAGAAGTTCCAGTCTGGTTTCCGCTCCGCGCACAGTACAGAGACAGCCCTGGTCAGGGTAACCAACGATCTACTGATGGCGGCGGATGCGGGAACCCCATCCATTCTGGTCCTTCTCGACCTATCGGCAGCCTTCGACACGGTGGATCATCCCATTCTACTGGACTGTCTCCACTCCAATGTCGGACTCCGCGACCTAGCCCTTGGCTTATTCCAGTCCCTCTTGGCTGGTCGGACTGAGTGTGTCTCCCTCGGAGGCGCAACATCCTCCAACCACCCTGTCACCTGCGGTGTCCCCCAGGGATCCATCCTCGGCCCCCTGCTGTTCACCCTGTACATGCTCCCCCTCAGCCGCATCATCGGCCGGCACGGTGTGTCTTTCCACTGCTACGCTGACGACACCCAGATATATATCCGGATCACACCATCATCACCTTCACCACCCCCCACACTGACCACTTGCCTGGAGGAGACTAAGGCGTGGATGAACCACAGGTTTCTCCAGGTCAACAGTTCCAAAACACAAGCCATGCTGATCGGTACCCCACACCAGGTCCGGTCAACCACCATCACCACCATCTCCTTCTCCGGTCAGGACATTCCCCTTTCCACCCTTGTCACCAACTTGGGCGTGAAAATGGACCCCCACCTCACATATGATACACACATCAAACACCTCTGCAAGACCTCTTTCTTTCACCTCCGTAACATCACTAAACTCCGCCCCTCACTCACCCTGGCAGATTCGGAGAAACTCGTCCACGCTTTTGTTTCCTCCAGGCTGGACTATTGCAATGCACTCCTCATCAGGATTCCTAGCAAAAGCATTAAAAAACTGCAAACCATCCAGAATGTCGCTGCTAGGATCCTGATGAGGGTGCGCAAATATGATCACATCACCCCCACCCTCAGATCCCTTCACTGGCTCCCCGTGGAACACAGAATTGAGTACAAGGTGTCCCTCCTCACTCACCAGTGCGTACACGGTGGTGCCCCTGCCTATCTCAAGGAACTCCTCACCCCCCAGTCCTCCTCACGTTCCCTCCGCTCCGGCACAGCCTACCTCCTCAAAGCCCCCAGGACTAAACTGCACTCCATGGGTGATCGCGCCTTCTGCTCCGCCGCACCCAGACTTTGGAATGCTCTCCCCATCCACCTGAGAGCACCACAATCCGTCGAGGTTTTTAAAAGGGGCCTAAAAACATTTCTTTTTAACAAGGCTTTTGCCTGAATTTTCTTTTACTTTTATTTTTTACTTCTATTCATTTTACTATTATTTTTATTTTATTTTACTCTTAGGTTCTTCCATTTCACTGGTTGTTAGTATTTTTAATTGTTTTTATTCATTTTAAATTGTTTTATTCATTTAACTTTTGTCTTTATTCTCCTGTAGCACTCTGAGATTCTCACGAATGTAGAGCGCGGTACAAATTTAATCCATTATTATTATTATTATTATTCAAGACCTTAGCGTTCCTAGAATTATGTTTTGTGTGCTTAGTGACTTTGCTCTATACTAACCCTTGTTCTTCGATGTCCAGGACCTCACCTCTCCAGCCTACACCTCGACCATGGATCCTCACCAGCACTCTTTGTTCCCCGTCTCTAGCTCCTCTCACGACCCCTGGACCCTGCTTTCCCCATACATCGATTAAACATTCTAAACCGTTCTATTCTCCTGTGCCTGTGTTCCGCTCCTGGGTTCTAGAAAAACACCTCACCCTAACAAGTTGATCATTGCAAACGTTAATAAATGTTGATTTTGATTTGCCTGCAAAAAGGTACTGTTTGTGATGATTTGCATATATCCACTCTGAATTTATCTGATATCGAGAGAGCCTGATAAGCTGTAAGCCGTATTTCGCCTAAAGGTACATGCCTAAGTAAATGGAAGATTGCTCCACTTCTGCAAGGTCAATTTGCATGTTCTTGGTATCTAGGAACTTCTAGGGACCTGTGGGTATGTATTTCCAGTGTCAGAAATATTGTGTCTGTTACTAGGCTTGAGTAAATTGTAATGAAGAAAAGGAGAATATAAATTATGATTTATGATTTTTGCATCTTTGATCAAAGATTTATACGGGTAGGAGAAAATGCTCACTGAGCTCATTCACCACCTTATTGAGATCATGTGTACAAAAAATCTAAGCAAATGAACCGCGGGAAGATGATTAAACAGAAGGATTTGTAGATACAGTAATTAATGATAATCGATTTTAATTATAAATTCATATTTGACCTTGAACTTGACCTTGACCTTATTATGGCCAAATCATACATCTATGGATAGGGAAAATGCTCATCTTTCCAATGGCAGGGCTGAATCTGGATCATGTCAATTGCCCTTTCAGGTGACAAAATCCGTTCAGCGGTTCTCGAGTTACATGCCGATATGTGAGGCGTGCCCCAAAGTACGCAAAAGTACACATTACCACCCCCGACTCCCGGGGCTGTAGCTCCGTCAATCATTTGGCAATCTCGAACATCTTTACACACGGTTGTAGCCAATGAGTGTGGCTTTCCAATGATATCCCATGATATGATAATACGGTCTCTATTGATCAATTTATGATAAAGAAAAGCAAAAACCTATAGGGGGACCTTAAGGCTTAACAGGTTGAATATATCTTGGCATCTGGCTTGATGAGAAATGTACATTTAAATGCCATGTTGATTTGTTAGCCATGCTAGTGATCTAAATAATCAATCCATGCCAAAGCTAGATATGTAAAATGTGAAAGACTCACACTCACAGCCATGCTGATTTGGCAAAACGGCATCCAGCCGTTTTCGTTTGAAACAACTTTTAGTCAGGGGAATGCCATGGGTTGAGCCTCGTCGTATTCTTTTAGCGCAGAGGCTTGCGCAGGTCCGGGGCGAGTGTAGTCTTTTACCAACAAACTTGCAGTTCCGCATTCGGGTTCTGCGATCTGATTGGCCACTGACATACGCTCTCTCTATGCCCAAACAGCGCGTTGCGCTAGTTCTGCCTCTAACCTCTAACAGCCTGCTACAGTAGCATTATCCAATTCATATCAATCGAAATAACGTATTGTTTTCATCTCTATATTAACGTGATTCCATCAACACAACATAAATGTTCAAAACACAACAAGACAGTTTGCATCACTTCCCACGGTATTGGGTCTTTGGGTGAATACTTCATTGGCGGGGAAGAAGAACACTGATAGCGGTGTGTGGACCGTCCTGCGAGCTCCAGGCCACCGCCCCGCGAGCCCCACAGGACTAGACCAGGTCGAATTTTAGGCGCACGGGAAGCAAGTCTCGCGGGGAGGTGGTCTGGGGCTCGCAGGATGGTCCACACACCGCTATCAGTGTTCTTCTTCCCCGCCAATGAAGTATTCACCCAAAGACCCAATACCGTGGCAACAACTACCGCACTACCGGTAGAATAAGTGCCGAGAACCGTGGGAAGTGATGCAAACTGTCTTGTCGTGTTTTGAACATTTATGTTGTGTTGATGGAATCACGTTAATATAGAGAGATGAAAACAATACGTTATTTCGATTGATATGAATTGGATAACGCTAGCAGGCTGCAGGCTGTTAGAGGTTAGAGGCAGAACTAGCGTAACTAGCTGTTTGGGCGTAGAGAGAGCGTACGTCAGTGGCCAATCAGATCGCAGAACCCGAACGCGGAACTGCAAGTTTGTTGGTAAAAGACTACATGCATCCGGGGCAACTTAGTCACGTGACTCAGTTGGTATTGCTGATCATACTCGCTCTGCTGATTGGCTTACACTTAAGGTTACTAGAGTTTGCCCTAAATTAGGAAAATCTGCTTTTAGTTTCTGTGCTTCAGAAACATGGAATGTTTTGCAATGCACTTTAAAACCAAATGCTTTTTTTATTTTTTTATTATTGTGTTTTGTATTTCTCTACGACCGTCATTGTAAATGAGAGCTTGTTCTCAATGATCCTTCAAGATTAAATAAAGATTGAATGTATAATGACTGTATATATACCGGTAGTATGAGTTTAAATATAGTATTATTTACTCCTCATTGTGCTTTCCTGAAACAATTGAATCCTCGAGATGCAGATCTATCATGTTGTTTTAGTTCTCCCCCAGGCAGCACCATGGCTGATCTACACTGTGGAAAAGACTATGGGATTGAAGCTAATTGTCATGTTATCGAAAATTGTTTGACCGTTGAATCGTTGCCCTAGTGATCACAATCTAATTGCAAGGTCAATGGCAATTCCTACCCCTTGTGGTAACAGATCAGGGGGTCTTACTTGAAGCCCAAGTACAAGAACTGGAGCCAGAGCCAAGATAAGACCAGCATAATCAGCATGTTGGGGAGGGCGAAGGCAAACCAGCTGGCAAAGTTGATCACATCACCATTCTTGGGGAAGAGCCTGCCGTTCGTAGAATAGGGGATGTGGAGATGAGGGGATGAGGAGATGAGGGGATGAGGAGATGAGGAGATGAGGGGATGAGGAGATGAGGGGATGAAGAGATGAGGGGATGAGGGGATGAGGGGATGAGGGGATGAGGAGATGAGGGGATGAGGAGATGAGGGGATGAGGAGATGAGGGGATGAGGGGATGAGGAGATGAGGGGGTGAGGGAATGAGGGAATGGCAGGAAAAAGAGAAGGGAAGAAAAGGAGAAAAAAAAAGAAAAGAAGTACATATTGTTAATTTGTATCTGAAGTCAAATATTTTATTATTATTGGTTGTGTATTATTGATACATCACAGTCCTGACATTACATCCTTGTCGTGTCGTACATGCTAAATTGCTTTTATGAGCACCTTACTTGTGTCATAATCTGAACTCTCTGAACAATCCTCTGCCGCCCCGTGGCGGTCTGTTCGTGCTACTACAGGCACAGGCAACCTCCCTGTGGTTACATTGTTGTCTGGAGCCTGTTGACTGTAATTGCTAATGTCCTCCCCTGTCTGGGGATGTTTATGTTCCAGTGAGCCCCTTGTTATTTAGCCCTGTTTTCCCAGTGTTGTTATGTTTACTATGTTTATTCCTGCCTGTTAGTTTAGTGTCTAGTCTCCTTCCCTTGTATTCGTGTGTATTGATATTCTTGTGTCCTAGCCTGTCAGCCCCCAGCTGTTCCTTGTCAATTAATTAGTACCTGTATTCATGCCGCCCCCTGTCTACTAGTGTCGCGCCATTGTTTTGTTGTTCACCCCAGCACCTTTCCGTGCTGTTCTGCCTACCTTGTGTTCCCCTCGTGAAAGCCTTGTATTCCTGTATTTCCTCGTGAGTCCGTTCCTCTATTTTCTAGTCCACGTTTTCCAGCTTGGCTGAGGTTTTCTTTCATGCTTACAGTTCGGTTTTGTTTTGTACCCCCTGTAACGTGTACCTTTGTGTTCTACTGTGCAGTAAAGCCCTTTCATTGCACCTACTCTGTCGACTCTGCCTTCTCTCTCATTACCATTGTCCAGCATTTGGGTTCTATCACCTCCCCTCACCGCAAACCCTAACAGAATGGCGCGACCAAGCCTGAACCCAGCGGGCAAGAAGAGAGACATTGCTGCTCGCTATGGAGATATTCCTCGAGGGAGATTTTTTCTCCTCGTCCTCGGAGGAGAGGTGGACCATGTACACGCTGCTCACCTCCGTGAGTGAGAGCGAGTGCAGCGCGGAGCAGGCGCTTCAGCTGGAGGCACATGGCCGGGTGATCGTAGGGTTGCTTCGGGCGCTCTGGACCCCTGCCCTCAGCGAAGTCATTGCTACCAGCACGTCCTCCCCCGCAAGTAAGGCCCCTAACGCTACCGCAGCAACGGCTAGTTTAGCCCCTGTATCCAACACAGCCCAGGCGACTAGCACTGCCACTAGCCTAGCTCCCGTAGCTAGTACAGCTAGCCCCCTCTCTGCTAACACAGCCCAGGCTACTAGCACAGCCGCTAGCCTAGCTCCTGTAGCTAGTGCAGCTAGCCCCCTCTCTGCTAACACAGCCCAGGCTACTAGCACGGCCTCTAGCCTAGCTCCCGTAGCTAGTGCAGCTAGCAGAACCTCCGTCCCCACAGCTAAGACTATGGTTTCTTCTGTTAGGAGACTCAGTGTAGGCTCGTTCTCTACCACTAGCTTACTCCCTCCTGCTACTGCTAGCGAGGCTTCTGCAACTGGCAGAACCTTTGGTGATAGAGCAGCCTCTGCAGTAGCTACCTACCTAGCTGCCCTCACGTGCACAGGCCCTATAGCTAACGTAGCCTCAGATTCTGGGACCGCCCCTTCGGCCGGCATGGCCTCTGTGGTTAGCACCTGCTGCTAGTGTAGCCTCGGTAGCTACCGCCTCAGTCCAGTCTGCTAGAGCCCCGTCTGCTAGCGTAGCACGCACTGCTAGTCTCAGAAGGCTAGCAAAGCTAAGAAGGCTAGCAAAGCTAAGAAGGCTAGCAAAGCTAAGAAGACTAGCATAGTCCTTCCTGCTAGTGTAACCCCTACAGCTAGCACCTTAGCCCTTCCTGCTAGTGTAGCATCTACAGCTAGCACCTTAGCCCTTCCTGCTAGTGTAGCATCTACAGCTAGCACCTTAGCCCCTCCCGCTAGTGTAGCCTCTACAGCTAGCTCCTTGGCCCTTCTTGCTAGTGTAGCATCTACAACTAGCACCATAGCCCTCTCTGCTAGTATAGCGTCCCCTACTGGTCCCGTAGCCCCCCTCTGGGACAGGTTTCATGAGGCACATTCCATTTTACAAGAATTCCTGGGCAATTATTCTCTGGCCTGCAGTCTGGAGGAGCGAATGAGCGCTTATCGCCTGGTGTTCTCCATGATGAAGTGGAGTCCTGGAAGAGCATGTGAACTCCGGTTACTGGCCGGGAACATGTTTAGGGTGCTTTTCCAGGACCCCAACTCCCCAGCCGACTGCCAGGCTGCTAACCCTGTCAGGCCCTTTGCAGGTAGCTTAGCCTCTACAGTGAACCAGGACTTAACTGCTAGCTTAGCGTCTGCTGCTAGCATAGCCCCTAGAGCTGGTTCAGCCCCTGTAGCTTCTGCAGCTTCCCCCCTGACTTCACCTACTAGTGTAGCCCTGCCTGCTAGTGTAGGTACTGCAGCTGGCACTTCAGTTTTCCCCGCTAGTGTAGCACCTATAGCTAGCACCCGAACCCTCTCGGCTAGTGTACCCTCTACAGCTAGCACAGGCCCTGCAGCTAGCACTGCCCAGGCAGCTAACCTAGCCCCCGCTAGTGTAGCCCTTGCAGCTAGCACAGGTCCTGCAGCTAGCACTACCCAGGTAACTAGTCCAGTCCCTACTGCTAGCATAGTTTCCACAGCTAGCATGGCCTCCTCTGCTGGTGAAGCCTCTACTGCCAGCATGGCCCCAGTTGTTAGCATAGCTACTGCTAGCACCTTAGCCCCATCTGCTAGCGTAGTTCGTACTGCTAGCAAGTCTCTGAGAGCTAGTAAGTCTAGGAAAGCTAGCATAGCCTCACCTGCCAGAGTACCTACTGCTAACACCTCAGCTCTGCCTGCTAGCCCCACTGTGTGTGTAGCTCATTCAGCTAGCTTGTCTCCCACTGCTAGGACTGCCCCTTCAGCTAGCAAGGTCAGTCTCCCTGGACCCGCCCCGTTGGCTAACCCCATGGTTCCTACAGCTAGCCCCACTGTGTGTAGCTCATTCAGCTAGCTTGTCTCCCACTGCTAGGACTGCCCCTTCAGCTAGCAAGGTCAGTCTCCCTGGAGCCGCCCCATTGGCTAACCCCATGGTTCCTACAGCTAGCCCCACTGTGTGTGTAGCTCATTCAGCTAGCTTGTCTCCCACTGCTAGGACTGCCCCTTCAGCTAGCAAGGTCAGTTTCCCCACTGCTAGGACTGCCCCTTCAGCTAGCAAGGTCAGTTTACCTGGAGCCGCCCCGTCGGCTAACCCCATGGTCTCAACAGCTAGTACAGCCCTGTCTGCTAGCTTAGCCCCTGCAGCTGACCAGGCTTCCACAGTTAGTCCAGCCCCGTCTGCTAGCTTAGCCCCTGCAGCTAACCAGACCTCAACAGCTAGTATAGCCCTGTCTGCTAGCTCAGCCCCTGCAGTTTGCCAGGCTCCCACAGCTAGGACTGCCCCGTCAGCTAGCTCGTTCCCTATGGCCCCTGTTCCTCCTCCGGCTCCCGGGGAGACCCCGACGTCTAGTCCGGGTCATGCTCCTGCTCCTGTCCCCGGGGAGTAGCCTGCCTCCGGCTTCTCGCCTGGTCCCGTCTCAACGTCCGGCCCGGCCTCCGCGCCCGGCCCTTCCTCGTCATCTGGTCCGGCTCTCACGTCGGGTCTCGTCTCTACGTCTGGTCCCGGCCCCTCGTCTGGTCCCAGCTCCTCGTCTGGTCCCGACTCCTCGTCTGGTCCCGGCTCCTCGTCTGGTCCCGGCTCCTTGTCTGGTCCCGGCCCTTCGTCTGATCCCGGCTCCTCGTCTGGTCCCGGCTCCTCGTCTGGCCCAGCCCTGCTCCGTGGTCTACGCCATGGTCTATGCCGTGGTCTACGCCGTGGTCTGCGCTGTGGTCAACGCCGAGGTCTGAACTGAGGTCTACGCCGCGTGGGACCCCCGTCCGGGGTCCTGCGCCCAGTCCCGAGATCTGCACCTGGAGTGTCCCCCGTCCGGGGTCCTACTCCGGGGTTGTCGCCTTCGCCCCTCTTCTCCGGGCCCCCTGGTTCGGTCCCGAGGTCTGCACCGGGAGTGGCCCCCGTCCGGGGTCCTGCTCCGGGGTTGTCGCCCTCGCCCCTTTGTTCCGGGCCCCCTCACCGGGCCCCTGTTCCCATCTCCAGCCCCCCTCACCGGGCCTCTGTCCCCGTCTCCAGCCCCCCTCACCGGGCCCCTGTCCCCGTCTCCAGCCCCCCTCACCGGGCCCCTGTCCCCATCTCCAGCCTCCCTCTCCGGGCCTCTGTCCCCCTCTCCAGTGCCCCTGGTCCCGTGCCCTGTGCGCCCTTCTCCGGGCTCCCCTCTGGTCCTGTTCCCTGGCCCCCCTGCTACTGTGCCCCTCCTGGGTTCTTTTCTCCGCCCCCCAGCTCCAGTTTTCCGTGTCCTCGTCCCCATTATTTTCCGGAGTCTCGGCCCTTCGCCCTGCCTGTCCCTGGTCGGTCTTGTGGGTCGTCTGGGAGCCGCCCGTTCGGGGGGGGGGGTACTGTCATAATCTGAACTCTCTGAACAATCCTCTGCCGCACCCTGGCGGTCTGTTCGCGCTACTACAGGCACAGGCAACCTCCCTGTGGTTACATATTGTCTGGAGCCTGTTGACTGTAATTACTAATGTCCTCCCCTGTCTGGGGATGTTTATGTTCCAGTGAGCCCCTTGTTATTTAGCCCTGTTTTCCCAGTGTTGTTATGTTTACTATGTTTATTCCTGCCTGTTAGTTTAGTGTCTAGTCTCCTTCCCTTGTATTCGTGTGTATTCATAATCTTGTGTCCTAGCCTAGTCAGCCCCCAGCTGTTCCTTGTCAATTAATTAGTACCTGTATATATTCATGCCGCCCCCTGTCTACTAGTGTCACGCCATTGTTTTGTTGTTCACCCCAGCACCTTTCCGTGCTGTTCTGCCTACCTTGTGTTCCCCTCGTGAAAGCCTTGTATTCCTGTATTTCCTCGTGAGTCCATTCCTCTATTTTCTAGTCCACGTTTTCCAGCTTGGCTGAGGTTTTCTTTCATGCTTACAGTTCGGTTTTGTTTTGTACCCCTGTAACGTGTACCTTTGTGTTCTACTGCGCAGTAAAGCCCTTTCATTGCACCTACTCCGTCGACTCTGCCTTCTTTCTCATTACCATTGTCCAGCATTTGTGTTCTATCACCTCCCCTCGCCACAAACCCTAACAACTTGAGTTGTCCCTTAAGAAAAACTATAGAGGTAGTGCCTTACTTGTCTAATTATTCCTTATCTTCTTGTCTCTCTCTGGAGAAGACGATAAGCTAATTTCCCAAAATGTTGGTGTGTTCTTTTAAGGATAAGCTTAAGGGTAGTGCCGGCGGCAAGAGACTCCGGTCTCGACTCCCGGTGTGAGCATTGCCTGCGGCTTGGGCCAGTCGCCATACTATCTCAATTGGCAGCTGGTGGAAAGTCGATGGGTGGGGATTGTACGTTGTGGACAGCGACTCCTACAGGTCAGTTGGGTGACGCCTGCACAGCAGAGACAGGAAGTATCGGGGGCAGCGTGAGCCTCCCACGCGTTACTCCTCGCCACTGAGAGTCCGTGCTGTCTGGTGAAAAGATGTGACAGGCTGCCTCCTCGTGTACCAGAGGGGACACGTGATGCAAGGCTTCTATCCTCACTACAACCGAGCAGTGGGGGGCATAGTCTAGTAACGTTCAAGACAGGGGAGGGGAGAATTGGCAATACGAAATTGGGATGGGAGAAAAATTGAAAAATAAGGAGAAAAAGTGGATAAAAAAAAAAGCTTAAGGGTAGTGCCTTACTTGTCTGGTTGTCCCTTAAGGACAAGGTTAGGGGTAGTGCATTACTTGTCTAGTTGTCCCTTAAGGATACGGTTAGAGGTAGTGCCTTACTTGTCTATTTGTCCCTAAGGATACGGTTAGAGGTATGTCCTTACTTGTCTAGTTGTCCCTTAAGGATAAGGTTGGGGTATGTCCTTACTTGTCTAGTTGTCCCTAAGGATACGGTTAGAGGTAGTGCATTACTTGTCTATTTGTCCCTAAGGATACGGTTAGAGGTAGGTCCTTACTTGTCTAGTTGTCCCTTAAGGATAAGGTTGGGGTATGTCCTTACTTGTCTAGTTGTCCCTTAAGGATAATGTTGGGGGTAGTGCCTTACTTGTCTATTTGTCCCTAAGGATACGGTTAGAGGTAGTGCATTACTTGTCTATTTGTCCCTTAAGGATACGGTTAGAGGTAGTGCATTACTTGTCTAGTTGTCCCTTAAGGATACGGTTAGAGGTAGTGCATTACTTGTCTAGTTGTCCCTAAGGATACGGTTAGAGGTAGGTCCTTACTTGTCTAGTTGTCCCTTAAGGATAATGTTGGGGGTAGTGCCTTACTTGTCTAGTTGTCCCTTAATGATACGGTTAGGGGTAGTGCCTTACTTGTCTGGTTGTCCCTTAAGGATAATGTTAGGGGTAGTGCATTACTTGTCTAGTTATCCCTAAGGATACGGTTGGGGTAGGTCCTTACTTGTCTAGTTGTCCCTTAAGGATAAGGTTGGGGGTAGTGCCTGTGAGGGTGGCCGTGCCTCCAATGCTGGCAGCGTAACACACACTCAGACTCATCCCTTTAGTTAGCTCTTCGTACTTCTGATCCCTCGCTTTTTTCCTTCTCTCCATTGGTGAGTCTGTGCTGGATTCCTTGTTGTGTTTCTCATCTGGAGGCCCGAGAGTAAGGTGGGTTGAAGGTGAGGAATTAGCTGTTTAGAAAGGGGAGGTAAGTGAAGGAGCAAGTTATTAATGCCTCAACCAGACAAAAACATTTAACAATTCTGTCTAATTAGCTAAAACGTACTTCAAAGTAAAAAAATCCTGAATCCATCCATCTGCCCATCCATCCATCTGTCCATCCATCCATCTGTCCATTCATCCATCTGCCCATCCATCCACCCATCCATCCATCCATCCACCCACTCGCCCTTGTCTGTCATTCCTACTTACGTTCTACATTGTCCAGCTGAGTGATGACGACCTCCTCATCCTCCTCTGTCACTTCCTGTATAGTTTCCTGTTTAGTTTCCTGTTTAGTTTGTCTGGTCTGGAGCTCGAAGGCGTGGTTGTCTTCCCCCGCGGGCTGGAGCTCTCGCTCGTCCGCCCGCGCCTCTGTGGCTTTCAGCTGTTGCAGCACCGCCGATGCGATGGGCAGCATCATGGCTGTGGTGGCTGTGTTACTGATCCACATGGATAGGAAGGCTGACACGATCATGAACCCCATCATCAACCTGGGTTAGGGGTGGTGGTGGGGTAGTGGGAGGGGCATGACATATGATTAAAGGACAAATGGTTAATTGCTACAAACCCAACCTCCCTCAAAGTTCTATCAAATTGAAGATCTCCTCCACTGGAAAACGTGTTTAGTTTATTATGGTGACCTCCTCTTGGAACCGGGCCCTCATTTATCAAGAATGCGTAGAAAGTGTTCGCGTAGAAAGTGTTCTATTTTCGTTCTCAAGCACAGAATTTAGAATGTGTGTACGCACAGAAAAATCTGGATTTATCAAACGTACGTACACAGGTTCTACGCACACTCCGTATTGATAAATACCATTTGTTCTACGCTCCGCACTCGTGCACGGTTTTACGTATTTGCATATAGAACCGCCCATAATTAACCATATACGGTAATGGAACACCCCCATGAAATGTGGAAAAGTGGACTAAGCCGAGGGAAGCGTGTTATGGGAGAAATACGCGACAGGCTGACAGAGACGTGTACACGTACGGTGATGTCGGATATGATATCTATTAACCATTGCTGCCTGGGCAGCGCAAACACTAATAAAGACCGTGCTGGAATATGACTGCCTTTTCCCGTTTCGTTCGATTAATACCCAGGGATTAAAGTTCTCCTCAATTTTATTCCAAATCGTGATGGATTTTCCGTAAATGTTCTACCTGCATATGATTTGTAGAGGCATACAATCTATTTTGATGTCGGTATTAGGTAGCCTATATAAACAATAATACAAGAGCATATACAAGAACAATGAATCTCACTGCCATGTATGATGTAGCCTACGCCAGTAGCCTGCCTATATGTGATCAATACAAACTTGAACTTGAATTCCATCATCATATTTATATGTTGTGTCTGTCCACTATGTTTGTTACTTTGTTATTCCCCCCCCCCTATCTATGTAAGTGACCTTGGGTCTCTTGAAAGGCGCTATATAAAATGAAGCTATTATTATTATTATTATTATTATTATTATTATTATTATTATTATTATTATTATTATTATTATTATTATTATTATTATTATTATTATTATTATTATTATTATTATTATTATTATTATTATAATTATTATTATTATTATTATTATTATTATTATTATTATTATTATTATCACGTCTGTGCGGGAGCTCATAAATAGACTGTTAGTATCAGTGAAGTTTCAACGGAGGTCATCTATTCTAAAGAATTTCGTTGTGACCAATCTTATTTGGAAGCATGACACACAAAATAATAGTATTTCGCTTTTTATTTGAAACAATATTTAATCGCGTTTGGAGGTGGGTGTTCTGCGTCTGACCCCCCCCCCCCCCCCGTGCCAAACAAGCAGGCCAACCTCTTGTTCGAGCGTGAGCCCGTTATAATTACACTACTGTCGCTATTTTACAATGAACTATAATGAATTACGGTTCATACAGAACACGCGCCAGTGTTGGAAGTAATGCACGGAAGCTTATTTCCGCGTTGCAATAATAATATTCTACCGCCGGGCGCCAGGTACGCACAAAGTCAAGCACACGTTCAAATTGATCACACAAAGTCACACACTTTGCTTAGAAATTATCGTACGCACGGGTTATGCACATATCTGTGCGTATACGCACCATTGATAAATGAGGGCCATGACTTTTGACTATATACAGATTGTTTGTTGTGCAGAAGCTGTCAACCAGAACTTGTCACACATGTGATGTCACTAATAAGTTGAACCTATCATGGTCCAATGTGTGGTAACTTGACACCTTTAGCTTCAGCAGACACAGAAATGTGAGTAGGTATTGACATTGTCCTGAATGAATATAAGCTGCCAACTTGGAAAATTGTAAATTTCAATGGTTCCTTTTTATCCATTTGCATATTCACATTCTTGCACATTGTTCCTTGCATTCTCAATGAGGGTAAAGGTGTAGAGATGCTTCTAAGCCATTTTCAGTAGATTATCAAACTATTTGTTGGAAAAAACACATTTATACAAATAGTTATTCAATATAGAACATTATTTAAGGGTTTAAAATACATCCATATGTTTAAGTACTTGATATTAAATGTACTCAAGCATCAAAAGTCAAATAACTTGTTCTGCATCAAGTACTCATGTTTCAGTGTGGAGAGGCGTTCCATCTGTGATGCATTCACTTCTAGACAGAGGGCTGGTGAGCCACGTAAAATTACCCTGATGGTGTCCTCTAACTGTTCCACACACGATGTGAAAATCCACATAAAATATATACCTAGGTAAATGGAATATTGCTCCACTTCTACAAGGGCTATTTGCATATTCTTGGTATCTAGGTACATCTATGGACCTCAGGGAATGTATTCACAGTGTCAGAAATATTGTGTCTATTACTAGGCTTGCTTAAATTGTGATGAAACAAAGGAGAATATGAATTATGATTTTTCTTTGCATCTTTGACAGTGAATAACACCATGATAATAATGACCAAACTTAAAAAAACGGCCACTGACCTTATCCTCTTGAGATCATGTGTACAAAAAATCTAAGGAAATTAATAAAGGGAAGATGATAAAACCGAAGGTTCTGTAGATACAGTACTGAATTCTCCCATCCGGACCAATGCAATTTTAAATATTATCATAGAATATAGAATAGATGCTTATACATTACCTTATTATAGCCAATTCGCACATTTATATATATATATATACATATATTATCTTTCAAATGCCCGAGTTCAATTTGGATTTAGTATCACCAGGCGTGCATAAGAACAGATAATGATATCTACTGTAATCTAGTGTACTTTTAAATTTTCCCCACAGTGCAACCGTTTTGAAACTAATTTCAGATCTAATTGTTCCTACATACTAACAATAGGGAGGAGAAACTAACTGTGTTTCAATATTTGTCAAAAACGTTACCTTTTGTGGCTTATTATCGCGAATAATAACAGTTATTGACATAAATCATAATTCAACTCTGAACTTTGAACCCCCATAGAACTTGCCAGGAAGTGTAGTTCGGAAAAATTCCAACGCTGGTCGACAGCTATGCATGTCCTCTACGAAATGGCCACAAAAAGACTACAATTCCCATGGTTCAAAATGTCCATTTTCGTTTCAAGCTTGGAATGGACGATCGAAATTCGAAAACTTAAAACTATCTTTTAACACTTTTAACCTATTGCTAAACTAACGTATTGATGATAATATACATTCTACATGCTTTTGTGACATGTTAGTGATGTTAATACTTGAAAAAGTTTGATTTTAAAATCGCTAATTTTTTGCATCACTCTGAAAAATATGGATCTATGATCATAATGTAATTTAGGGGTCGGTACCGACCCTGGGGGGTGGAACAGGTTGGTTCGTTCAAAGTTAAAAAGTTATGAATTTATTGTGTAATCTTGTATAAAGGATACAAATAAATACTGTTACTAAATGTTTTGGATCACTATCCTATGGTGTATGACAGTCCAGTCAATAATTGCGAACCAAAAATAAATAAAGTCTTCCGAGCAAGTAAAATGAAATAAGTTAACTAAAGCTTGAGCCTGTGATGCCATTATCACAGTATACAAATCTGGAGCTGCTTCATAGGAAATTACCAGAGAAAATACGCTGTGGACCCACAGAATGTTGTATTCTATGTGTTGAGCTGTCAGTTTTGCACCAGAAAATCCCCCTGAGTTTCACTACAGTTACCTTTAGCATCTTTTCCCAATTCTTTCTCCATGGAGCAGCTCATACTTGTCAAATTATTTTATTTTATGTAGGGACACCCACACATATGCAACCAGGGGCAGTTTAACCAACATTAAACTGTGCAAATTTAAGAGCTCAATGGGGTAAAATACCTTCCAGTACTCAGCAGCTTGTGAGTGGAATAAACTGCCAGTGTCTATAAAAAGTATTGGCTCAGATAGACATTTTAAACAGGCTGGCTTAGTCACTCTGGATAAAGATATGAAGGTGTGCTGTTGACATTGTGTTTGTTTGTTTTATTGCATTTTCTTATTCATATTTAAATATTTATAATGCTTGAAAATTGTATTTGTATGTCTTATTTGTGCATACTCGTCATCTTGTCTCCCCCCCCCCCCCTTTGTGGACCACAATGGAAATAAACCGTATGGTTTTATTGTGTTTTAATCCTCAACAGTTTAAAATGATATGTGATGGCTGTAAATGTTGTGTATCAGTATTGTATGTGATTTTAGATTGTCCAATAAATTCAATCAATCAGCTCCTCTCCACACATATCACATCTGGACCAGTGGCGTCGCGTGGGTAAAATAACAGGGGAAGCCAAAAAAAAATTATTAAAAAAAAAATTATTCAATATTTTTATTAATAATTTTTTTTTATTTTATTTTTTTTTTAAGTCAAGCAGTCACCATGTACACTACAGTATGGCTCGGCGGCCAGTCAAACGTTATTTTTATTTATTTAACAGATTGCAGAATGGGTACAATACAGTACGGCTCAATACACATTTACGATGAATTGAAAATGGGGGACCCTGATGTAAACAAGACGAAAGTCTTTCTCTGGTCTGCATCCCCTTAACAATTGTATGTATTGAGCTGTACTGTACTGTACCCATTCTGCAATCTGTTAATAAAGTTTTCATTCATTCACACACAATTGTATAAGGGGATGCAGACCAGAGAAAGACGTTTGTCTTGTTTACATCAGGGTCATTAATACTGCTGGAGCATTGGTTAATTTTTGGTCCGATTTTTCCTTGCGCGATTTTGCGCGCCGCGTGGGAGCAAATTCGAGACACATATTCGGTTGCAAAAAGGTGTCCCACGGTCTCCTCTATGGCCGTGAATATTTTCACGCGGATCGGAATCACGGCGCGCCCGTGGGACACTTTTCCGTTTCGGCGAGTTTATTCCACGCTTTCTGTTTTCCTTTTCTACGCATTTTAGGGGCTACATGTGAATCAGTAAAAGTTGCGGGACGCCCAGATGTTTCCACGATAGAAAGCTCGCGTGGATCCCATAATAGGCTCACTTAATACAGCGTTTTTAAAATCACGCGACATTTTCAGGGTCGCGAGCCGACCTTTTCCCCTCGTTTTCGATGATGGAAGTGATTTAGGAAAAGCTTCGGCACGCCGAGAGGTCCCCGTGGATTTAATCTCGCGAGGATCGGGGCAATATTCGGCCCGTGGGAACAGTTACGGGTTAATACAATGTTCAGAGTGCAGAGGGGAAAATATGGCACCTGCCCCGCCTCCAGGTGGAATATTATGCTGAACGTCTTCCTCCCAGCTCCGTTTTAAACTTTTAGGGTGTGGCCAGTGGCAGTCAGCTCGAATCTGATTGGCTAGGATCGGATTTGGAGTTTGGACTCACTCTATAATGCTGGAAGCCTGGAGAAAGAGACCTACCCACTGCTTCTCTCCTATACTAGCTGCAGTAGTGAGCACAGTCTGACAGTGTGTTAGAGGGAGTGAGAAGGAGAAGAGGGAGACATTAAAAAAAAAAAAAAAAAAAAAAACACAGATGCACAGATGAAAATGAATGTAAACTATATTAAAAAAAAATTATATTTTAATTTTTTTTTTTTTTTTCATATTTCATATTTCATAATTTGATATGAAATTTATAGGGAGGCATGGCTTCCGTTGGCTTCCACAAGGATTCGCCACTGATCTGGACCAAACTACCACTTCAAGCAGGGTGCTTATTGACACCTTCACACCTTGTTGAAGGCAAATGCTGAAACAAAAGCAAACTATGTTTGCTGGTAACATAGTCCAATAAAATATTTGTAACTGCAGGAAGTGCGGTCTTGAAATGTATTACTGTCTTCTCCAGAGTCAGACAAGAAGATAAATACCAATTTCCTCTCTGATTCTAGTTGATCCGTATCCGCTTCCATTAATTTGTGCTAAGCTAGGTTAGCTTGCAGCCGGATAGCTTTCTACTGAACGCACAGAGAGGAAATTGGTATCTATCTTCTTGTCTGACTCTGGAGAAGACAGTAAGCACATTTTCCCAAATGTTGGCGTGTTCCTTTAACTCTGAGCAGGCAGCAACAAGCAGCGTTCTTACAGCGCAGGACGAACCCCCACCAGTAGTAGAACAGTGAGAGCGATGCGTTTATGAAGGTTCCACTCTTCTACAGCAATGGCCACCAACAGGCCCCCAATGAACAGCATGTTAGAGTCCTTCAGATACTCAAGGCAAACCTGAAAATAGATACAAAATAAAAACATAATGTTTTTTAAATAAGTTGATTGTATACAGGGGCATAGGTTTGATTTGAGCTTTGGTAGGGACACATAATATACGAGCACACAAAGTAAAAAAATATATAAACATACAGTTTTCACTCTTTTTGATAGGGACAATTCGTGTTTCCATGGCTTTGTTAGTGACATGTCTCTAGCGTCCATATATACAACTTTGCCTATTGTTACATTTTTTTATTTAATTTTTTAAAGGATAAGCAAGCGAAAGGAATCAACTTTTCCAGGAAACCTCAAGATGTTTTGCTCACACAAGATACCTGAGCAAACAAAGACTGCTACATGTGGGCTTTATGAGCCATAAAACTAAAGTTCTGGGAGTAGCAGAGTTGCTGTTATGGTTTGTAACCGACCTCAAACGCAACGGCACAGACAGGTAGTTCAGAGTTAGCCAAATACTAGGGCGTATTTATTTACAGAGTCAAAAAAAGGGTAAAGTACTATTATCAAACAAACAGGGAGACTGCCTTCGGCAGAGTCATCTGCGGCTCTGCAGAATCCTCCTGGTGATAGCGGTGGGGAATTGGCATGTGACGTTGTAGCGGCTCTGCAGATACTCCCAGCTTTAACTCAAGGTGGAAAACGGAGAGAGAGAGAGGTATCAGAAACAGTCCAACAAAACACAGAGGCAGTGTGGTTCCCTCCTCCCTTAGCTGTGTCCAGAACCAATTGACAGTGACAGTCTTCAGTGTTCCCCACAAAACACAACTTAGCTGAGTCAGTGCAAACAAAACGAAATCTTCAGTGTCTCTTCTAAAACACACAATCAGAATAATCCAGACGGGTTTGGTTCCACTCACCCAAGCGCAACGCGTAAAGCGGGTAAAACGAGGCGCAGCTCCAAACGGGGAACAAGGTTCTCAACAGCGGTTCTCCACAGAAAGGTCCTGGAGAGAAAGTAGACCAGGAACAGCAACGGGGAAAAAGCAGGCAAATGCAGTTGTATTCCAGAACGACCCGACAACGATAGAAGGAAGGTCCAGGTATATAAAGCCCTCTGGGGCGCTAATCACAAACTATGACAGCTGCGTGATGGGCACGATGGAAGTCGGTGATTAGGCCGGGATCCACGATGAGCTGGCGGGAGACCCAGCTCCGCTCCTCCGGGCCGTACCCCTCCCAGTCCACCAGGTACTGGAACCCCCGACCCCGCCGTCGAACGCCCATCAACCGGCGGACCTGCCACTGGGGGTGACCGTCCACCATCACGGGAGGAGGTGGTTCCGGAGCAGGAGGCATCAGGGGACTGAGAGAGACAGGCTTAACCCGGGACACATGGAAAACGGGGTGAATGTGCATGGACGCAGGAAGCTTAAGACTCACCGCCGCCGGACTGATTACCTTCAGAACCTCAAAAGGACCGACGAACAGGGGGTTAAGCTTCTTGGCCGAGGACCGAAGCGGAAGGTCCCTTGCGGAAAGCCACACCCTCTGCTCAGGGTGGTACGTCGGCGCAGGGACCCGGCGCCGGTCAGCCCCACGACTGGCACGCTCCGATGACCGGAGCAGCGCAGTCCTGGTGATCTCCCAGACCCGATGGCACCGGTCGAGGTGGTCCTGTACGGAGGGAACTGCCACCTCCGACTCCTGTGCAGGGAAAAGAGGGGGTTGGTAGCCCAGGGATACCTCAAAAGGTGAGAGGCCGGTGGCGGAACTGACCATGGAGTTGATGGAGTACTCGACCCAGGGAAGGAAACGGCTCCAAGAAGCGGGTTTCTCGGCAGCCACACACCGAAGAGCAGACTCCACACTCTGGTTCATCCTCTCCGTTTGTCCGTTAGTCTGGGGATGATAACCAGAGGAAAGACTGACCGTTGCCCCCAATCCCTTGCAAAAAGCCCGCCATAGCTGGGAAGTGAACTGGGGCCCCCGGTCCGAGACGACGTCCTGGGGAAACCCATGGAGGCGAAACACGTGGCGTGTCAGGAGGTCCGCCGTCTCGGCCGCCGAGGGAAGCTTGGGAAGGGCCACGAGGTGAACCCCCTTGCTGAACCGATCCACCACGGTCAGTAGGCACGTGTTCCCCTGGGAAGAAGGAAGACCCGTGACGAAGTCCAACGCCACATGGGACCAAGGGCGGCTCGGAATGGGAAGCGGCTGCAATAGCCCGGAGGGTGCCTGGTGGGAGGCCTTGCTGCGGGCGCAGACTGCGCAGGCCAGTACGAACTCCTTGACGTCGTTCCTCATGGTGGGCCACCAGAATCGACGAGCCAGGAAGGAGAACGTGCGATGAACGCCTGGGTGGCAGGCGAACCGGCTGGTATGGCCCCACTGGAGGACCCGGGACCGGACTGAGTCAGGGACGAAGAGACGATGAACCGGTACATTGCCTGGAGCGCGATGGAAGCGTAAGGCACGCCTTACCACCCCCTCGATGCCCAAGGTGACTACTCCTACCACCCTGGCCTCTGGGAGGATGGGAGTCGGGTCCTCAGTGGTTGGAGCCCCCTTGGAGTGTAACCGGGACAGGGAGTCGGCCTTCGTGTTGCGGGAACCAGGGCGAAACGTCAGCGAGAAGTCGAACCGACTGAGGAAGCTGGCCCATCTTGCCTGCCGGCCATTGAGGCGCTTGGAAGCACGGATGTACGTCAGGTTCTTGTGGTCTGTCCAAATGGTAAATGGCTCCTCGGCCCCCTCTAGCCAATGACGCCACTCCTCCAAGGCAGCCACAACCGCCAGCAGCCGATGTCGTAGTTCTTCTCGGCAGGGAGGAAACGACGCAAGTAGAAGGCGCACGGATGTACCTTCTGGTCCGTTGCCGACCGCTGGGATAAGATAGCTCCTAGTCCAGTATCCGAGGCGTCCACCTCTACGATGAACTGTCTCTTGGGGTCTGGATGGAGCAAGACCGGGGCGGAAGTGAACCTCTTCTTGAGGGAGCAGAACGCAGCACACGCCGCTGAGGACCAGTCGAACGGCAGGGCGGGAGAGGTCAGCCTGGTAAGTGGTTCCGCCACCTGACTGTAGTTCCGGATGAATCTTCGGTAGAAGTTGGCGAACCCGAGGAAGCTCTGTAACTCCTTCCGAGAGGTGGGTTCCGGCCACTCCTCCACGGCCCGGATCTTGCGAGGGTCAGCTTGGGTCAAGCCTCTCTCCACGATGAAGCCCAGGTAATCGACGGAGTCGGAGTGGAATCGGCACTTCTCTGCCTTGACGAAGAGCCGATTGTGGAGGAGGCGCTCCAGCACACGGCGGACATGCTGGATGTGTTCCTCGAGGGTCTTGGAGAAAATGAGGATGTCGTCTAGGTATACTACCACAAACTCCTCCAGCATGTCACGAAGGACGTCGTTCATGAGCGCCTGGAATACCGCCGGAGCGTTGGTGAGGCCGAACGGCATTACCAGGTACTCGTAGTGGCCCCTGGGAGTCTTGAAGGCGGTCTTCCACTCATCGCCCTCTCGGATACGGACCAGATGGTAGGCACTCCGGAGGTCCAGCTTGGTAAAGACGGTAGCCTGGGTGAGAGGCTCGAAGGTGGAGTTCATGAGAGGAAGAGGGTACTTGTTCTTAATGGTGATCTCGTTGAGCTGGCGATAGTCGATGCAGGGTCGAAGGTCTCCGTCCTTCTTCCCAACAAAGAAGAAACCGGCCGCCACAGGGGAGGAGGAAGGCCGAATGAGTCCTGCTTCCAAGGACTCAGAGATATATTGATCCATCGCTGCCTTCTCAGGGACGGTCAGACTGTAGAGGCGGCTGCCGGGAAGGGGAGCCCCTGAGCGGAGGTCGATGGCACAGTCGTAAGGCCGGTGAGGCGGAAGGGCCTGAGCCGCGGACTTACTGAAAACCTCCTCGAGGTCGTGGTACTCGGGGGGTATGGTCGAGAGGTCCGGAGGCGGCTCACAAACGGATCTCCGGGGCAAGGGACAGGACGCCGCCTGAAGACACTGGGCATGACAGGAGGAGCTCCACCCCCTGATGGTACCGGAGGACCAGGCGATGTGGGGCTCGTGCAGCGCGCGCCAGGGCCGGCCCAGGACTACTGGGACAAGAGGGGATCTGGTGATAAAAAACTGGAGTCTCTCAACGTGGTTACCAGCAATGGTGAGCAGGACAGGACAGGTGCGTTGAGTGATGTCAGCCAGGCGGTGTTGGTCCAATGCGAACACCTCCAATGGAGGCACCCGAGTCAATGAGTGCCTCCACCGTGGCCCGTTGGTCCGCCCAGGCCAGGGTGACGCTCATCAGACGGCTAGGTGGTGCACGGCTCTGGGAACGAGAAAAACGGCTCACCAGGATCTCCCGGGGTCCCGGCGAGCCTGGTCTTTTGGCCGGGTGGGGCAGTTGGAGATACGGTGTCCATCCCGACCGCAGTAGAGGCAAAGGCCGGACCTGAACCTTGCCTCCCGTTCAGCTTGGCTAAGATGTGAACGTCCCAGCTGCATGGGTTCCTCCCCGGGCACCGAACGGGAGGGGAAGGAACCACCAGTTGTGTTGGGAGCAGGGTGGGCCGCAGTACCGTCACGAGTACGGGGGGTCTGGGGAACCTCTGGAGGTCCCGGTCGGATTCTCTCACATCTTCTCTCCTGGAGGCGTCCGTCGATGCGAATGGCGAGGCTGAATAGGTCCTCGAGGGACTCAGGTTCCTCACGGGTCGCGAGCTGGTCCCTGACAGCGTCGTTGAGCCCCCTCATGAAGGTGAGACGAAGCGCTTGATCGTTCCAACCGCTCTCCGTTGCCGCCAGTCTGAACTCCAGCACGTAGTCGGTGACCCCGCCACTGCCCTGCCGGAAGGTGCCCAACCGAGCTCCAGGGTCCTGGCCACGGGCTGGGTGGTGGAAAACCCTGCGGAGCTCAGCCACGAAGTCTGGGTAGGAAAAACAGAAATCAGCCCCCATTGCCCAGGAGGCAGTAACCCACTGTGCTGCCCGGCCTGAGAGCAGGTTAGTCATGTAAGCCACTCGGGCTCCCCTTGAAGTGAATCGGCTGGGTTGATGACGAAAAACCAACTCACATTGCATGATGAATGTGTCACAATCCTCGAAGTTACCATTGAACAACCGTGGTTCGGAGAGACGGGGCTCCCGAGGTGCGGGATCGGGAGGCGCGGGGCCTGCCACGGCTGCGGGTGATGCTCCGGCCGAGGCTCCTGTAGTAGGTGGGGTTACAAGCAAGGTGTTAACGGCTTCACTCAGCGCTTGTAATTGGTGGAGAATATTAGTCTGCTGATTACCCTGGGCTGTCTGCAGGCTAGCCAGAGAGCCAAGGGACTCCTGAATAGGCAGGACCTGGTCTCGGAGCTCCTGTACAGCAGCCGCAGCCGCACCTAGCTGTAGGCTGTGGTCGTTGGTTAATTCAATCTGGACCGCCAACGCTGTTCTGACCCTGTCTGTGTCGGCTGAGGTCGTCAGGGTCGGTTCATAATGTTATGGTTTGTAACCGACCTCAAACGCAACGGCACAGACAGGTAGTTCAGAGTTAGCCAAATACTAGGGCGTATTTATTTACAGAGTCAAAAAAAGGGTAAAGTACTATTATCAAACAAACAGGGAGACTGCCTTCGGCAGAGTCATCTGCGGCTCTGCAGAATCCTCCTGGTGATAGCGGTGGGGAATTGGCATGTGACGTTGTAGCGGCTCTGCAGATACTCCCAGCTTTAACTCAAGGTGGAAAACGGAGAGAGAGAGAGGTATCAGAAACAGTCCAACGAAACACAGAGGCAGTGTGGTTCCCTCCTCCCTTAGCTGTGTCCAGAACCAATTGACAGTGACAGTCTTCAGTGTTCCCCACAACACACAACTTAGCTGAGTCAGTGCAAACAAAACGAAATATTCAGTGTCTCTTCTAAAACACACAATCAGAATAATCCAGAACCAATTGACAGTGACAGTCTTCAGTGTTCCCCACAACACACAACTTAGCTGAGTCAGTGCAAACAAAACGAAATCTTCAGTGTCTCTTCTAAAACACACAATCAGAATAATCCAGAGGGGTTTGGTTCCACTCACCCAAGCGCAACGCGTAAAGCGGGTAAAACGAGGCGCAGCTCCAAACGGGGAACAAGGTTCTCAACAGCGGTTCTCCACAGAAAGGTCCTGGAGAGAAAGTAGACCAGGAACAGCAACGGGGAAAAAGCAGGCAAATGCAGTTGTATTCCAGAACGACCCGACAACGATAGAAGGAAGGTCCAGGTATATAAAGCCCTCTGGGGCGCTAATCACAAACTATGACAGCTGCGTGTTGAAAGTGGCAATCGCTCAAAAAGCGTGTGGCGGGGAATGAACCAATCAGCACCGTACCTCAGGAGAGCGTGTGGCGGGGAACGAACCAAACCTCACAGTTGCTCTTTAAAAGCGGTGTTTCAACCATGTGATCTCTATTTTACACCAGAAGTATTCGGGGAAACCAGTCGATCATAATGTATTTAAGCTGCCTATGGACACGACAGTGGCAGAATGTGCAAAACAGCTTCGGAGGTGTGGCATTGCACCATGCTGATCCACTCAACAGGTAGCGATTTCAAAATGAGATTAGATTCAAATGTATTGTCATTATACAGCACAAGTACAATACACCATCCAACCAGAGTGGATAAATGAATTAACGTTAAAAAGATTATAATAATTTGTAACTGATTTTGAACCTGGGACCATAGGATCCATAGGCAGCACACTAATCATTTGTGCTAAACGGTCCAACGTTAACTGTGAGTGACTAATCCATCATTTACACTTGTCAAGTGCCAATTGCGCTTGTCGTCCAGTATTGGCATTAACCTGTTAAGCCGTAAGGTCCCCCAATTGGTTTTTCTTTATCAACTGCTTTTCTTTATCATAAATCGACCAATAGAGACTGTATTAAATCCCCAATTATCATATCATGGGGTATCATTGGAAAGCCACACTCATTGGCTACAACCCTGTCCAAAGATTTTCGAGATCGCCAAATGATTGACGGAGCTAGAGCCCCGGAAGTCGGGGGTGGTAATGTGTACTTTTGCGTACTTTGGCGCACACCTCACATATCGGCATGTAACTCGAGAACCGCTGAACAGATTTTGTCACCTGAAAGGGTAATTGTTGACAGAATCCGGCTATAGGGCGACAATAATGTGGTCAAGAGGCATGGTTTCTATCTTTGGTGTGGTTTATTTATTCACATGGCAGAGCAGCAGTTCTAGAGTTCTCCTCTCACTGAGAGGCTGGGGGGAAAGAGAAAGAATGGGAGGAGACATCTCTATTTATACTCGCCACCTGGTGGTGTTCCTGAGTGGCTCCGCCTAGAGCGCCCTCTAGTGGAAACAGTTATATATGCAGTTAGACAGTTACAAGTGGAAACAGTTATATATGCAGTTAGACAGTTACTAACAGTCCTACACCGAACCTCTGACTTCAACAGCAATCGACAGGCAACAAATAGGGCTTTAATTCTATCTATATATTGTATTAAAAGAAATGCACACCCGAGCCGCTAGAGATCGGCAAAGTGGCATCGCGAATCGTCCTCATGAGGGCCCACATGTGGGCCCCTGGATGCTAAGAGATTTAATGTTTTTTTTATTAAATTTTTTTGTAGCCAAGAGTAAAGACCATAACCATATCAAAACAGTAGTCAAAGTGTATATTATTTACCGATGTTTTATACGATTTACCGAAAATAAGAATTTATCGAAAAAATGCTAATTATATCTCTTTTATCGTAAAACCGCAAGGAAATGACTAAATCCAGATTTAACCCTGCCATTGGAAAGGGGAGCCTTTTCCCTATCCATAGATGTATGATTTGGCCATAATAAGGTCAAGGTCAAGTTCAAGGTCAAATATGAATTTATAATTAAAATCGATTATCATTTATTACTGTATCTACAAATCCTTCTGTTTAGTCATCTTCCCTTTATTCATTTGCTTAGATTTTCTTTACACTTGATCTCAAGAAGGTGGTGAATGAGCTCAGTGAGTGAAATCAAAAGAACCTCAATGTTTTCATGGTGTTATTCACCGGCACAGATGCAAAAATAAATCATAATTTATATTCTCCCTTTTTTCATTACAATTTACTCAAGCCTAGTAACAGACACAATATTTCTGACACTGGAAATACCCCCAGGTCCTTAGATGTTCCTAGATACCAAGAACATGCAAATTGGCCTTGTAGAAGTAGAGCAATCTTCCATTTACTTAGGCATGCACCTTTATAGGGTTACAGCTTAAATCAGATGTCATGCTAATATGTCATGTTCTACAGTAGGACTTACTACTATGATACCCATTAAAACAAGTAATTCGAATAATAGAAGCCTACTTTGCTGGAACGATAAATTTCAAACGTATACAGTGCGTGTGTGTGCGCTCGCTCGTTGAGGCTCGCTAAGCCTTTCTCCACGCATTTCTGGAGCATTTCTTTATCCACTATGGTTGGATGGTGTATTGTACTTGTGCTGTATCATAACAATACATTTGAATCTAATCTCGTTTTGAGATCAGTCGCAAAATCGATTCCTGTTGAATGGATCGGTTGAGTGCAATGCCGACTCTCTACTTTCCCCCGTTTACTCGTCTTCACATCCTAGAATATGATGATGATGATGATGATGATGATGATGTCACTGTTCGAGAGGAAAAAACAACTATTTTTCGGTGCCAGCTGAGCACTGATTTGTCACGCTCTGAACCAATTAATCCCGGTGTGAACGTGCCGATCGGTGCGAGATTACATTCGGGAACCGGCTCTAGCACAGAGCCCGGCCGGTGTGAAAGGCCTATGATGTGATTCAAATGTAAACAAATGCATAGCACCACCACCAAAAATAAGAATGGAGACATATTTTAATTTCTAGCTGATTGACTGAGCTTTTTGTTGCTGTAAAAGGTTTGTTGGTAATAGCCAAAAAATAAAAATCTATATTCAGATTTACATTGGGTTTAGGTTTAGAAAGTTGGGTTTAGAAAGTTCCATCTACAGATCAAACTCTTCGTGAATGTACTGTATATGAATATACTGTACCCCACGTTGATATGGTTAAGAATATAAGTGTAAGATGAATAATGAAAAGCCTACGTCTGCAGACTTCATGATGCCCATCATGGGGAAGAGGACCACAGGCAGCAGGGCGGTGACAGCCAGGGGCATACACTCTGTACACCAGAACAGAGCCATGATGATGATGGCATAGCCACAACGTGCCTCCTGTAAAGTGTAAACATACGTACGCAGCACGCACGCACGCACGCACGCACGCACACACACACACACACACACACACACACACACACACACACATACACACACACACACACACACACACACACACACACACACACACACACACAAAAAGATGTACACACGGACGAACAAACACACAATTGCCACATTTTACTATCCTTGTGGGGGGACACATTGATTACATTCATCAAAAACTACCCGTAAGACTGCCCTGGCTCTTTTGTATACCCATGGAAATATTAGTAATCGTTTTTGGAAAGTTGTGCGTCAAAAGAGAGATGGATCGCAATGTGGAGTTTTCTCTCCTGTCTTGGCTACTCCATGACAAGCAAGATATCCCCTACATTTTGAAAAGCCTGCTTGTCTTAAGCGTGTCTTCATTCATCATCATGAGTTATGCATTTCAAATGAATCATATTTATCGTGTGCGTGTGCGCCTTTCGAAACTTATTTCAGAACCAACCAGTGCGTTCCCGCCTCTCCTCTCCTACGTTACTGCACTAAGGGCAGCTGTCACTGACGCCAAAAAGAACAAACTGATTTAGCAGGGGAGGGGAGGTGGAGTGTGCGCAAGGCTGTTCTACACACTCTTAAGTACATTTAAACACAAATGGTGCTAAATAGCACTAAAAAAGGGGTTATTTGGCTCATCATCTACAGGTAAAAAGAGATGAAAGAATTATAATACAAATGTTAATGTATACTATTACTGTTATGTAATACTGCTTTTTTCAGTTTCTGATTGTTCAATGTCTCCCAGTTAAAGTTCATAAAACTTAATTTTGGTAATATATATATATATATATATATATATATATATATATATATATATATATATATATATTAGAGGTGGGCATAGATTAATTTTTTTAATCTAGATTAATCTATCTGCAATCCTGGATTTAATCTAGATTAATCTAGATTAAAATGGCTCAAAAAAAAAACCTGCCGAAGGCATTCAAAATATGTGTGTTCTACCCAAATAATGACCAGAAGTAAGTCCTTACTTTTTCTTTCCTCCTTATGTTTCTCAGGCCAGGTGGCCCATTACACCATGAGCCCATCTCCCGTTTCCAAAATGCATTACAGACTGTTTGAAAAAGCTGTTTTGCTATGATAATTGGTAATGGAATATCAAAATAATGTTCAATAAGATGTACTTGTGTTTAATAAGTTGTTTTATTCAGAAGTTAACACAAATAAATAATATTACCAGTACAGTACAGTATCTAGCACTCTCAGGAGCAAAACAGAAAGAATAATTTCAAACTTGAACTATGTGACATGGCTTGAATCAACTGCTCCAGTGGAGTTGCTCAGTGGCCAATGGTGTCAACTGTGGTTGTACTGGGCAGCTCCCAGGTGTGAATGGAACTGTGTGAATGTGAAGCAGGGCGTTCCTGAAAAAGAGCATCTGTGCTCACTGCTCAGCGAACCTACCCTGGGTAAATAAAGGTAAAAAAAAAATGTAAAAAAAAAGAAGAAAAAAATGTTTTTTTTTTTTTTAGATTAATGCGTTAATTATATTATCGCGCGATACTAGTATAGCGTTAACGCAGCACGTTAACGCCGTTAACGGCCCAGCTCTAATATATATATATATATATATATATATATATATATATATATATATATATATATATATAAAGAGAGAGAGAGCACAAGTACAGATGACAAGTACAGTATGAAGAGGTAAAAATATATATTCATAATTAATTATATGCCAATATTAAATAAATGTGATGCTTTGAAGGCACAATAATTGCATTGCCAATGAATATTAGATTAGAAAATACATTCATTGTTCGAGCCAAGCTCTCCTCATTGCTATCAGCTTGGCTGGTCGTTCATACTAATACAATTGGCAGTATTAGGGGGTGGGAAGCTGATGGATGGGGATCGGACGTTGTGGACAGCGACTCCTACAGGTCGGTTGGTGCGCCTGCGCAGCAGAATCAGGAAGCGACGGGGGCGGCGTGCCCTCCAAACGCAGACCCCCAACGTTGAGAGATCGCGCTGTGCAGGTGAAAAGATGCGACTGGCGACTGCTGCTTCCTCGAGTACTGGAGGGGACACGTGATGTAAGGCTTAGTCCACATTGCAGCTGGCTTGTGGGAGGCATGGTCTAACAACGTTCGAGACAGGGGAGGGTAGAATTGGATGATACGTAATTGGGATGGGAGAAAAATAGAAAATGGGAGAAAAAGTAGATAAAAAAAAATAAAAAATACATTAATTGGATTTAACATGACTTCATACAATCATTTTTGCAAAAGAAAAAAAAACTCTTGTATAAACCACGACTACTTCCGGTCTTCTATCTGAGACATACAGATACAGATCATTTTGTTGGTTGAACAGATACAGATACAGATAATGGACCTGATTCTCGAACATGTTCGTAAGTATCTTTGTAACTATCTTTGTTTGTTTGTACTAACAAATGTACGGAAATCCTCCTCCGGATTCATGAATGCAAACGGCCACTCTTCGACTCAACAAACCATAAAAATAAATAAATAAATAAATAAATAAATAAATAAATAAATAAATAAATAAATAAATAAATAAATAAATAAATAAATAAATAAATAAATAAATAAATAAATAAATAAATAAATAAATAAATAAATAAATAAATAAATAAATAAATAAATAAATAAATAAATAAATAAATAAATAAATAAATAAATAAATAAATAAAACCCAATCGTGCGGACGTAGCTATAGTGGAATAGACTGTATTAATATTCCATATACCGTCTTGTTCTCTATGATATTATTGATTTATCCAAAGCGACTTACAAGTTCTGTACAACAAGTCAGCAGGAAGGGTACAACTCTTACAACTGAGTAACAATGTTCATCAAACAGTGCTGAAACGTGGCTGCTGCAGTGTTGAGTGCATAATAGTAAGAAGACATATTAGTATAGTAGGAAGAGTGCATGATAGTATAAGAGAATAAGAGGGTTAGTGTTTAAATAGGATAGCGCGGATAGCGCTGCCCCCCTGGTTCATGACCTCAGACGGAGCAGGAGGTGGCCTTGAGAGCCAAACATGCAGTCGTTCTGTATTGACACTACTAAATAAGATGTCACGCTAAGTTCTACAGTATGACTTACTACTATAGGGCAGCACATATCCATATATTTCCTAATAAAACAAGTCATTAGAATAATATAAGCCTACTGTAATGATTAATTATGCACGTATACAGTGTGTGTGTGTGTGTGTGTGTGTGTGTGTGTGTGTGTGTGTGTGTGTGTGTGTGTGTGTGTGTGTGTGTGTGTGTGTGTGTGTGTGTGTGTGTGTGTGTGTGTGTGTGTGTGTGTGTGTGTGTGTGTGTGTGTGTGTGTGTGTGTGTGTGTGTGTGTGTGTGCGTGCGTGCGTGCGTGCGTGCGTGCGTGCGTGCGTGCGTGCGTGCGTGCGTGCGTGCGTGCGTGCGTGCGTGCGTGCGTGTGTGTGTGTGAGTGAGAGACCCGTAAGGGATGGGTCGAATGAATGCCATTTTATTCCGACGACCCATCCCTTACGGGATTAGAAGACACCAAAAACAATAATTGAATATAACATTCACTTCCCAAGGTTTGTAAGCTACACCATGCACACCATCAGAGGCCAAAATAAATACATCACATATATGTTCATTCATTCACACACACACACACACACTGAAGAAGAGCAACTATATTGACTGCTCTATTAACTCTCTATCTTATCTTCTGCACCTCTTTAGACTATAAGACTTTACACATGCATGCAGATAGCAGTACCTCCTCATAAAAGGATCATAAAAGACAACACTTTGTCATGTCATTGTTTTTCAAGATCCCGCTTTATGGTTCGAGTGTAATTCCAAATCCAAGAGATGGTTGAAACTCACTTTCAGATTCTGTAGTTTTTCACCAAACAGGTCATGCACTTTCTCTTATACTTTTTACTTTTATTTAACCAGGGTAGTTTGCTGAGCACTCGCACATTCACACCTTATGGCTTAGTCAGCTACAACCACAGTGCTCTACTGTTGGCCTCTACTGTTGGGCTCTACTGTTGGCCTCTACTGAGAAGCTCCACTGGAGCAGTTCAGGTTTAAAGGGATATTTCACGTCTGTTATCTGCTCCCATGTCTGCTTTTCTGCATTTTTTAACCCCTGTCCCTGTCTCTCTGAGTGAATGTATCTATATAGACATTCCAGTGACCTTCTACCTCATACTGGACATGAGCACCACCGGTCCCATGGAACAGCTTCATAACGCCTTCTGTCTGACCTGCAGCGTCGAACCTTACCTGCTCTGCTCTGCCTTGACCTATTCTGATTGGTTTCTCCTGCCCCCCCGGGGCATATGGCCCTGAGCCATCGTCTTGTATCTCATCCTGTATACATACGCTTGCAGTAGTTCTTAGTTCTATCTATTACTTAATTTCACAATTCTCTTATATACTTTGATTCTATTGTCACCATGTATGCATATATATGCTTACTACATGTATTTATTGCTCCAACTCCGCCCACTACAAACATGGGAACTCTCTAACCCCTGTCTGTCCCCATCTCCCCATCTCTCTGAGTGGTTGTCTCGTAGTGTTTTTTGTTTTGTTCTTGATTTATTGTGATGTTTCTTCTTGACTTGTTTAAAGAAGATGTGTCCGGCCCATGGGGACCTTAACGTGTGCTGTCGGGCCTTACCAATACATTTGATTTGAAGTGAAATATCCCTTTAAGTGATCAAGGGCACCTCATTGGTGGGTATAGCTTAACTTTATTTGCTTTACTTTATTTTAAAGGGTGAGTTCACATTTTATTTTGTTTCCTACTCAACAATGATGAAGGGTATAGTGAGTCCCTTCTCAGCACAAGCCATGCTTCATACTGGACACCCAGCTCCTGTTAGTTAGCCACAAAATTAAATGGGGCCACTTTAAAAAAAAATACTTAAACATAATCCACAGTTTCACTCAAAGAAAACAAAAGGCTACAGCAGTTTGGTTCACTGGGGTGAATATGAGTGTGTATATGCCATAGTTTAGTTTGGAGGTAAACTATTGCTGAATGCTTTACTTTGTGCTGCAGCTGTTATTTCCCTGTACTCTGACAGAGAACAGGTTCAGCAGCAGGGGTGTAAAAAGTAGGGATGCTCGATATTGGCTTTTTTACCGATACCGATATTCCGATATTGTCCAACTCTTAATTTCCGATACCGATATCAACCGATATCAACCGATACCGATATATGCAGGGTTCCCCCCCCCCAAAAAACTGAATAATTTCAGGTAACTAATAATGTCACTGGATATATATATAACAAATATTGTTATTGTTTTAATTTTTTTTTAAACCGATACCGAGATTTTCCGATATCACATTTTACTGCCGATATCGGCCGATAATATCGGTCGGCCGATAATATCGGACATCCCTAGTAAAAAGTACAAAGAAATTATACTTAAGTGAAAGTATGGGTACCGTCTCAAAATCGTACTTAAGTAAAAGTCAGAGTATCTGGCTAAAAATACACTTCAGTAAAAGTCCAAAAGTTTCTACTTTTAAATGTACTTAAGTACTAAAAAGTAAAAAAGAGTAAAAAAGAGTTGTACCCTTCTTGCTGTCTTGTCGTACAGAACTTGTAAGTCGCTTTGGATAAAAGCGTCAGCTAAATGACTAAATGTAAATTTTAATGTAAAAGTAAAAACTTATTTTTATTCCCAGGCAATGAAATGTTCCATTTCCTCCTCTTCATCACTCGTACTATCGTTTGTGGCCATCTTCTGTAGCTTGTCACTCTGACTGTCTATTCTTCTGATAGCAGGTGTTTAATCAAAGATCCCCGATTTCTAGTCTTGCACAAGGACCAATCAGGATGGGTATGGGCTGGTTAATTTTCCATTGATGGGGATTTGATTGGCTGTTTTTAAACAAAGTGTGGCCGCAGGATTAATAACGTTAACGTTAGTTCGGCCAGAGAAACACAATTTTAAACGTAAGGAGTAAAAAGTATGTTTTTTTCTCTCAAATGTAATTGAGTAAAAGTACAAGTATACAAACCTAATAATACTTGAGTAAAGTACAAATCCCCAAAAACAGTACTTAAGTATTGTAACGAAGTACAATTACTCAAGTACTTTACACCCCTGTCCAGCAGTAATAGTAAAATATTTTACCACAGTTTAACTTTATGGCATAAACCTTTTTCTAAAGACTGCAAAGCGTTACTTAGCATTAGTTTTGTGGCTAACTAGCCAGAGCTGGGTATCCAGTAAGAAGCACAGTTGGATTGTGCTGAGAAAGGAGGAAATAGGGTGAAGTGTCCAAAACTGTGAACTTACCCTTGAAGTGGAAGTGTTTGCTTATTAGTAAGATAATCATTGCCATATTCCACACGGTGTAATTATGATTTAAATGTCCCCATAACATATCCCTCCCCATGATAATTTAAACGTTTTTCAATGAAAATGAGAATAATGACACATGATCATTCCGATCATTTTCAATATCAGTCCAAATAATCGCAACTCGATATTTCCCCCAAATCGCTCAGCCCTACATAACACCGTATTTACAGTGACCATCACTCTTCCCAGTTCAGAAACGCTGATGGGACCAGAAGTCAACCCAACAGGTTTCCCTCAGCATGTCCAACTCTGTGGCAAAGCGGACCAAGGTAGGGAGCCATAGGCTAAGGGTTATTAGGTGATTGTGTTTATGGCGATTATAAGAGGAATTCAGCCTTGAAAAGAGACTTTATCCTCCCTTTGCCTTGGGTGGACACGCCCCCCAAACGTGCACAGTTGACATTTGCATAATTTCAAACAATCGGGCTTCAAAATAGGGCTGTTTCAGTAGGACAAAAAGTGTAATCCTCAAAGAAAAAGGTTTTTGGGAAATTAAATTTGAAGCAGTTCTTTGTCCAAGTCTAGACCATCACAAAATCAGGCAGACACTTCTGTTATTCAACCAGCCAAAATATGAAAAAGGGGTCTAGCTGTTCACCTGCCAAAGGGTTTACTATGGAAGATTAAATTAAGGTATAATCTGTAATGCCATCAAACAGGTGCCTCCGGGCAAAAGAGGCCCGCCTGGTATTGCATTTAGTTTAGTTTTGTCTTGTTTTGTTTTGGTCCGACATGTGCATTGGAGTTTAGTTTAGGCCTGAGGAGGCCAGCAATAGCAGCCGCTCCCCTATACTATATATACTATACTGAAATAACATCAGACAACAACTAGAACTGTGTGCAGTACCATGTCGTCATCTTTTGCCTTGAGGTCGCTGTTATTATTTCTATTTATTTATTCATTTATTTTTCACTTACCGGTACATTGTAGTACAGAGGCAGGGGAAGGAAGATAAGAGGGGTGAGAATGACGATGATATAGTTTCTGTGGCTCATAAGCCACCTCAGAAATCTGACCATGACTCTCCAGCAAGCAACCCAGGGATGCAAAAGTATTTAGTAATCTCACAGGTAAGTCCAAGCAGCTCCTGGTTGTTGAGCCAAGACAGAAAAGCAGTTAGTTTGCGTGAAGGATCAGGGAGCAGCACCAGTGCGACCACGGCTACACAGGGCAAAGGCAACACAGAGGTAATAAACAGGTGAACAGAAGCTCGAGGAAAGGACAGGTGTTGTTCCAGGCAGAGAAGCCTTAGCGAGGCACTGCTGAGGTAATGAAGCTATAACACTACTGTCATTTACTGTTTCTATCTCAGGTAGAGGATGAAACATTAACTACAATGGGAGGGTGATCATATTGAGAGACGGGGAGGCGGCGCAGTGAGACAGAGAGGAAGATAAAAGTAAGGAGAGAGAGACAGACAGAGATATTGACAGATTGAGCCGAACAATAGACAGGTTTACTGCTGAAAAGATTAAAGTTATTTCAGGTTCGCTAGAAGCTGGAAGGTGTAAACTGGCCACTACATGCTGATAAACCATAGATAACAGTTTATTGCACATGTTGAATGTCTTGCGTTCTCTTCAGAACACTCTGTTCTGCACATTATAAAGTGATAAAGTGCATCACTGTTATCAGACCAGTGTAGTTTGTTATAAAACATGAAGTACAATTGTGCACGGAATATGTACAATTAACCCTTAAAAGCCAATTGCAACCCTTTAATCTAAATGATTTCCTTAATTTACCCTGACATTACTGATTAAGGTAACCCCTGGCTGAAACAAAGGCATGTTTAAGGGTTTTGCAATGTATTAACCCTCTAGTCACCCTATGCCGCAATTCTCTGCAAATAGCCTTTTATTGACGTGTGTGTGTGGATAGCATTGGCTATATTTTATATATGCCAGGAAAGTAGCTCAGTCTCACATCTTTGACTCACATTCCAATAATCCAATAATAATATTTTTTTTTGTATCACTATTAACACTTTCTGTGCCGTTCACGTAGTTCTACGTTTCTGTAGCCCCGACCGTTGAGTGCCGGAAACGTAGATCTACGTTTCTGTTTCGGTATTTCTTTTATTCGCTATTGCCATTCATAATTCATCTGGGCAGCCTGTGCATGCTGTACTGAATGTGTCTGAGATCGCAGACGGTCAATACCGCCGCCCGCCGCTATTGCACTCCATTTGAAACGATGTAGTTTCTTTTCTCTACCGAGCTGCGGCGTGGGAGCGGGTCCTAAACACACGCTTGTAGGGATGGCTTGGACAACTGACCCCCGCCTGCCCGTTCATGTGCAATTCCAGATAACGTCAGAGACAGGATCGCTGTGGATATCTGGAATGGCAATCAGATAATTGGATTATTCTTTTTGCAGTACACCAGAGACCAGGTAAGGACTCTATATTACCAATATTGCGTTGATTCGATATTTTTTTTCCCGCAATTGCTCTGTGTCTGTGTGTATGTGTGTGTGTGCTGTGTCCCGTTGGCAGTGATCACAGCACGGAGGTGCGCCCTGCTCCAACCCCCCTTTCATGTATGCACGAGGAAACATAATACCAATAATCTAGCGTTGATTTCAGGATGATTCGATAATCAGGCGAAAAATGGCAACGTGGATTTGACTAAAGGGCTGTTTTGACGGAGTTCCCTGGAATTACACAGGATCACTCTACCACTATACTCATATTCACCACGGTATAAAACGGAAATGTATAGATGAAAAAATAATCAGTTTTTTGCACGTTGACCGTGTAACCTACTGTAATTCAACACTATCAGTTCTAACTGCAGTGGTACATCAACTATAGGTTCAAGGAGACTGGCTCTAAGAAAAATACACAGACACCGTGATCTACGTTTTACCTTTTATGTAACTTAAAGGAGTTCACCAGGTTCAGTACACATTACAACATCATAGGATCCATATAATGGTCCACATTTATAGAAAATAATAAATGAAATAAAAAGGGTACCCAATAACATCTGTTTTGAGTGCACACATTTTTTTTTAAAAGGGAACGGATATTCTGTTCCTATGGGGCCAAGTTAAAGTTCACCAGCCGACCGTTGGGTGATGGTGAGTAGAGAAGGTCAATGAAGAAGACCACTTCAGTTGATGCAGATCCGTGTTCAATGAAGGGGGTAACAAAAACCAATCAGGATTCTTCCATTTGTTTATCAGTCTTTCAATTGGCAATGGTGTCTCCTCCAATTCGGTCTTCAAGTATTTGTTTCTTTTATATCAGCATCCAGTCTCCACCACCGTGTGTTAAACTCTTCCTGTTGACGTTCGAGCGTGACATCGCCTACGGCAAGCTTACACGCTCAAAACGCAAACCGTAAACAGAACCCGGAGCTAACCAAGACTGAAGTGTGTACACAAGAGGGGGAGAGGGGGGCGGGGAGTTCGCACCCAAGGACGGAACGAGGACGGAACGGAGCTGATTCGACCCCAATGGTGAGTGAGAAAGCACCCTCGGGGGCTGTGGTACATGACTGAGATGGGGCTGTGGTACATGACTGAGAGGGGGCTGTGGTACATGACTGAGAGGGGGCTGTGGTACATGACTGAGAGGGGGGCTGTGGTACATGACTGAGAGGGGGCTGTGGTACATGACTGAGAGGGGGCTGGTACATGACTGAGAGGGGGGCTGGTACATGAATGAGAGGGAGCTGGTACATGACTGAGATGGGGCTGTGGTACATGACTGAGAGGGCACTGGTAGATGACTGAGAGGGGGCTGGTACATGACTGAGAGGGGGCTGGTATACATGACTGAGAGGGGGCTGGTACATGACTGAGAGGGGGCTGGTATACATGACTGAGAGGGGGCTGGTATACAGGACTGAGAGAGGGCTGGTATACATGACTGAGAGGAGGCTGGTACATGACTGAGAGGGGGCTAGCTGGTACATGACTGAGAGGGGGCTGGCTGGTGGCCTTGTGGCGTCTGGTTCCAATGCAGAAATTACAGGCCACGTCTCCTGGTCCGGCGTAGGTCAGAGCAGCAGAGGCAGAAGCCTGCTGGCCCCCTGTCCTCTTCAGCTGCTCCACCACCTAGGAGGACAGAAGGAGGACGGCTCAGTCACTGATGACCACAAAACAAGGAAAACAATACATCTGCAATGAGACATTACATGTGTTTCTGTCTCTCTTTATGTACATGGGGGAGGGGGGGGGGTCAGTGGAAATACGCTAAATGAATGGCCTACTGACAATCAGAGATATTTGTTGTTATTGAGTCTACTATTAGCATAAGTTACTTCATATTGCACACTGACCAAAAACTTCAGATTCAATCAAAGAAATTGTAGGCCAGGAAAAAAGTTCTGAAATGTGTAAGAACACTGTATGAGGATTAGTATGGTTAGCATTGTTATTATCGCACATAAAAAAATGCCCTTATGTTTAAAATGGCCATAGGACAAAAGGCTCAAGAAAAAAACACCTTTTTTGAACTTTTAAAACAACATTTAAAAACAAACCTCTTAGTAAAGACACTGAGGGCCCTCCCCCAGTTTTGGGCCATAGGTAATCTGTTCCCCTCTTAAACTGGTAAATGGTGCATTTATATAGTGCTTTTATCCAAAGCGCTTTACAATTTGTTCCTCACATTCTACCATTCACTCACACATTCATACACCGACGGCAGAGCCATGCAAGGTGCCGACCTGCTCATCGAGCCACCCACCTCAGCAAGTATGGTGTTTCTCTTCAGTGCAGGCCTGGGATTGAAGCGCTGCCTGCACAGGGGACAGCTGTATACTCCCTTCTTCTCATCCTGGTCCCAGCTAGCTCCAATACAGCTGCTGCAGTAACTGTGTCCACAGGGGATTGTGACTGGTTCATTAAGAAGGTCCAGACAGATAGAACAGGTGAACTGGTCCTTGTCGAACACAACCCCCTCCTGCTGTTCGGCCATTTTACCCACGTCGCTCTCTCTTAGACAAGAGACAAAACAACCGTTTTGTTTTCTCTGAAAAGGCAGTGGGAGAGAATTGATTGATTGATTGATTGAAAACTTTATTAACAGATTGCAAAATGGGTACAGTACAGCTCAATACATACAATTGTTAAGGGGATGCAGACCAGAGAAAGACTTTCGTCTTGTTTACATCAGGGTCCCCCATTTTCAATTCATCATATATGACATACACGACATACAGATAGACAGTACTGCTACATCTATACATTTATGAGGGGGGGAGGGATTTGCTAGTTTCCTCCCAGGGGGTGGAATTTAAGTCAGCATAGAAAGTTACGAATGTCGTTGGGGTGGTTTTGAATAATATAGGATGCAGACAGTAAAGACAAAACTTAATTGTTTCATTATTTATATAATTTATTTGGTTTCTTACACCTCCAAGCACCACATTTCATGTAATATATATACGAGAACAAAACAGAAGTGATTGTTACAGGCATAATGTTTGTAGCCTGTGTTACAGAGACACCTAGTGGTGCTCTTAAGATGTTGCATGTAAGACCCAGATGGGATGTGTGGGCATGGAGGGGATGGAACCTCAGTTAAAGGACTCTATCACAGAGTTGTTTACACACATCTGCAACTGTCACCCAGCCCTTTAACTGTAGTCTGTTCTGCTTCATGTATTATAATTATCAAATGTATCTTCATGTATTATAATAATACAAATGTTATTATTATTATCATTTAAACAAACACTCACCTTAACACTCACTTTAGACACTTCAACACTACATTATATTTATCTATTATTAAAGAGATTTGCACTACATTCATACCTCATTTGTATTTGTATTTCTGTACTGATATTCAGGGGTGGTTCTAGCATCAGACCTTTAGGGGGGCTCAGCCCCTAGAGCAGTAGCATAATTTCACTAAATGCCATGGTCAGGCAAGGGAGGGTGCGGGGCCGGGGGGGTAAAGGTGGATTTTTTTGTCAAATCAGTTGTGCAATAGTCAATTTTGGTGAGTTGTTTCTATATAATTCACTTATGACATTTAGGTAACATTAATGAACAACTACAGTATTAAGGAGACAACTACAGTATGTAAGTAGTAAACCTATTATTATTTTTTTTAATTCCAGTCGATCATAATGATCATGATCATATTACGGAGGGCTCACTGCGTTCGAGAGAGAGAGAGAGGGAGAGAAAGAGAGGGAGAGAGAGACTCACATTTTTGTGACATTACACACACTTCTGCAGTCCCTCCCGCCGTCCCTCTCTCTCTCTCTCTCTCTCTCTCTCTCTCTCTCTCTCCCTCTCGCTCGTTCTCTGCCTGTGAAAACCCATTTGAGGAAGTGTCGGGTTACACTGCACTACAACCATAGAGGGGGCGTTACTGCAGATCAATGCTATGTCGACGTCACAGAAACCGTCAAATCAGAACAGTTTAGTTGAGTGAGGGAAGATCTTGTGAACTCGAGACTAGACTGATGAGTCAATATGGTAATTAGAAACACAGACCCATTGATACTAACCTGTATTACTATAAAACCATGCTAAACACAGAAAAAAGGCATTTATAATGCATGTCCCCTTTAAAAACAACTTTCCAGCCTTGTCAACTGTCAAATGATTTCAACTGTCAACCTGAATTAACATTCAGTATTCAATATGTAAGGGATAATGTATGGCTACGAGGTCATTGTCGCAAAATAATTGACCGACACAGAGTTTAAAATACCGAGGCGCCGCGCCGAGGTGTTTTAAACGTAGTGAAGGTCAATTATTTTGCGACAATGACCGAGTAGGCTATACATTATCCCGCTTATTACATGGCTAACTTACTAACAATATACCTAATTCATTTGACAAATCGCAGTTGTTCTGTGGCTCTGTCAGCCCAAATAAAGTGATTATTATTATCGCGGGCAGCCTCTGTTCTGGCTCCGCTGACACTCCGCTGTCAGTGCAGCGCTATACATTATCCCGCTTATTACATGGCTAACTTACTAACAATATACCTAATTCATTTGACAAATCGCAGTTGTTCTGTGGCTCTGTCAGCCCAAATAAAGTGATTATTATTATCGCGGGCAGCCTCTGTTCTGGCTCCGCTGACACTCCGCTGTCAGTGCAGCGCTATACATTATCCCGCTTATTACATGGCTAACTTACTAACAATATACCTAATTCATTTGACAAATCGCAGTTGTTCTGTGGCTCTGTCAGCCCAAATAAAGTGATTATTATTATCGCGGGCAGCCTCTGTTCTGGCTCCGCTGACACTCCGCTGTCAGTGCAGCGCGGCAGGTGTGTCTGATTTGCTGCACTGATGTGGGCTTGATTGCCAACAGCTGCGCACTGCGGTCATTATTGAAAAAACAGCGGTCATTATGACCGCTGTCGGGGGCTGTTGACCAATCACAAGCAAGCATTTCGGCGAATGTGAAAACGCCATGTAATAAGGTCTGATATTAACATTCAGTATATTGTCCGATTCAATATTAACATTCAGTATTCAAGTAGAACAGCTAGCTAGCCGTTGTGGACACTCACCTTTCCACAGCAAAACGGTCTGCAAGGCACCTTGGTTGAGAAATGCAGGCTTCAATCTATGTTGTTTAGTCTATCTGTTCAGTCCTGTTCAGTCCTGTTTCAAGATGCACAATGAGATCTTCTTCTTCTTCTTCTTCTTCTTCTTCTTTTTGGAGTTAATGAGAACTTCTGAGAGAATTGTTGAATATATATAGAACACAAATGTTCTAGAATGTTCTATTATGACATCACACTGTGATATCACAAATGTTCTAGAATGTTCTATTATGACATCATACTGTGACACAAATGTTCTAGAATGTTCTATTATGACATCATACTGTGTCATCACAAATGTTCTAGAATGTTCTATTATGACATACTGTGACATCACAAATGTTCTAGAATGTTCTATTATGACATCATACTGTGACATCACAAATGTTCTAGCATGTTCTATTATGACATCATACTGTGACATCACAAATGTTCTAGAATGTTCTCTTATGACATCATCTGTGACATCACAAATGTTCTAGCATGTCTATTATGACATCATACTGTGACATCACAAATGTTCTAGAATGTCCTATTACGACATCATACTGTGACATCACAACGGAACATGTTTGAGGTCCATTTGAATAATATAAATAATGTTTGGTAAGGTTGTCCCCGAAGCCTGTTTTTGGGATTCAAACTTCGTCAGGGTTCTTCGAACGTATGTTCGAACCTTCGTTTTTAATTAAAAAATAAAAAAAAATAAAAAAAATAATAATTTTATAAATTCTTTTTTTATTTTTTTATTTTTTTCTCTCTAAATCCTCAATTTGAATAAAGTGATTGAAACTTCGGAACATTCGTTTTTAATTTAAAATGTATACAAAAAATATTCAAATTTCTTTTATATAAATTATTTTTTATTTAAATTTTTTTATATCCTCAAACTAAATCCTCAATTTGAATAAAGTGATTAATCTGATTAAATTAGTATTTTCTTATTTATTATTTTGTTAGTGATGTAATAAAAAAATAACACTTGGAACAAAGAAAACGATAATATACGATTGGTAAACACTCTGATTAACCAAAACACTTAAAAGAAAACTGGATGGACTTCCGGTTTGCGATGAACAGGTAGGAAGCCACAGGAAAGAGCTCCCGGTCAATAAATACCAAAAAAGGAAGGAAAACGATTCTAAACTAAATAAAAAGTGAAGATTCAAAGACTAAACAAGGAAGAAGAAATTAACACGAGGATGAGTGAGAGAAAAACGGCCCCAGATGAAGAAAATACACAGATGAAAAGAAACCGACACAAGGTGATGACGCAACAGGCGAATCAAGCTAGCGAGACGCTAGCCGATAGCGCAGGGATACCCAGATGGGCAAAGCAGCTACAGGCTATCCAAGCTAGCGCAAGCCAATATAGAGGCGAACCAGGCTAACACACAGATTGGGCTAGAAGCAATGCGTGACATACAATGGAATATCGAGAAGCTCAGGGAAGAATTGAAGCAAGGACAGGATGAGCTCAGAGAAGAAGTGAATACGAGACTCAAGACAGTTAACGAAAAGATACAGAAGCAAGAAAAAGACATAGAAGCGTTTTTTTTTTTTTTTTACCTTTATTTAACCAGGAAGTCCCATTGAGATACAAGATCTCTTTTGCAAGGGAGACCTGGCCAAGATGACAGCAATAACATTTGCAAATATCAGACAGCAATAAAATGTGCGGTACATCACACAAGAACATAATAAAAGTACATGTATACAATATACAATACATCACATGTAAACACAAAAACACAAAACAGAATAGTCTACATAATAGTAAAAGTGTACGACAGTAAAATACAGGGTAATACAGTAATTTTGCAGTTTTGCAGTTGGGACCCGACTAGAGAAAGCAGCGACATTCTTCTTGTAGGAAGTTATGTAATACAGATTTAAATTCGCAGAGGGAGACCAGGGTATCTAAGTGGATATGGTCCTGTAGCCCATTCCATGCCCAAGGTGCGAAGCTTGAAAAAGCTGTTCTTCCTAGTTCAGTGTTTATTCTGTTTTTTTTTTTAAGTAGCCATCTTGTGGACCTGGTATGGTAGCTGCTAGAGGCAAAGCTAATTAGGTTGGAAAGATATAGGGGAAGCTTCCCTATGATGGCCTTATATATATAAAAACAAACATGTGGGATTTCCTCTGTACGTACAGAGAGGTCCATCCTACCATTTGGTAAAGCACACAATGGTGAGTAAGCCCTTTGGCACTAGTGATGAAGCGCAGAGAAGCATGATACACACTGTCTAGCTTTTTTAGCATTGAAGAGGCAGCATGCATATATATTATGTCACCATAGTCAATTACAGACAGGAATGTGGCTTGAACAAGTTTCTTTCTGGCCTCAAAAGAAAAGCATTGTTTGTTGCGAAAGAAAAAACCAAGTTTTAGTTTAAGTTTCTTTGTGAGGTTTCCAATATGCGCTTTAAAAGATAGCTTTTCATCCAGCCATAGCCCAAGATACTTGTAGGATGAAAAATTTTCTATGGTTGCTCCCTTTAGCGTAACGATATGAACATGATTCACTGGCTGTGAGCGAGCCCTTGTGAACATCATGGATTTAGTTTTCTTTGCATTTAAAACTAGTTTAAGATCAAAAAGGGAGGTTTAAAAACAATTAAACGCAGCCTGGAGGTTCTCAATCACCTGAGTAAGGGAGGGAGCACTTGTATACAGGACTGTATCGTCCGCATAAAGATGCATCTTGGCTGTCTGGATTTTATTTCCCATGTCATTTATTAAAATAGAGAATAAAACCGGAGCCAAAATAGACCCTTGGGGAACACCTTTGTTGATTTCTAAAAAACTTGATTTGTAGTTCTCTGCAACATTGTGTTCTGTCTGAGAGGTAATTTCTGAACCAATTTACCGCTTCCTGTCCATTGCCAATGTTGTCCAGTCTATCCAGTAATAGTTTGTGGTCTACGGAGTCAAATGCTTTTGATAAATCAAAAATATGTCCCTGAAGCCTGTTTTTGGGATTCAAACTTCGTCAGGGTTCTTCGAACAGACGTTCGAACCTTCGTTTTTAATTAAAAAAATTATTAAAAAAAAAATAATAATTTTATAAATTCTTTATTTTTTATTTATTTTTTTTCTCAAACTAAATCCTCAATTTGAATAAAGTGATTAAAACATCGTAAGGGTTTTTCGAACGGACGTTCGAACCTTCGTTTTTTATTTAAAAATTTTATAAAAAAAAATCTAATTCTAATTTTGCCTAATTCAAATTTCTTTTATATAAATTATTTTTTATTTTTATTTTTTTATATCCTCAAACTAAATCCTCAATTTGAATAAAGTGATAATCTGATTAAATGAGTCTTTTTTCTTTTATTATTTTGTTAGTGATGTAATATAACACTTGGAACAAAAAAAACGATAATATACGATTGGTAAACACTCTGATTAACCAAAACACTTAAAAGAAAACTGGATGGACTTCCGGTTTGCGATGAACAGGTAGGAAGCCACAGGAAAGAGCTCCCGGTCAATAAATACCAAAAAAGGAAGGAAAACGATTAAAAACTAAATAAAAAGTGAAGATTCAAAGACTAAACAAGGAAGAAAAAATTAACACGAGGATGAGTGAGAGAAAAACGGCCCCAGATGAAGAAAATACACAGATGAAAAGAAACCGACACGAGGTGATGACGCAACAGGCGAATCAAGCTAGCGAGACGCTAGCCGACAGCGCAGGGATACCCAGATGGGCAGAGCAGCTACAGGCTAGTATCCAAGCTAGCATGCAAGCCAATATAGAGGCGAACCAGGCTAACACACAGATTGGGCTAGAAGCAATGCGTGACATACAACGGAATATCGAGAAGCTCAGGGAAGAATTGAAGCAAGGACAGGATGAGCTCAGAGAAGAAGTGAATACGAGACTCGAGACAGTTAACGAAAAGATACAAAAGCAAGAAAAAAACATAGAAGCGATAGAAGAAAGAACAGCCGAGGTAGATGAATGGAGCACAGAAGTACAGGAGATCCTGATAGCCACTATCGAACAACAAGAGAGAATGCAAGAAAAGATAAGGGAAGATCAAGGAGGAACAATATACGCATATGGGGACTGAAAGAAGGGATAGAGGGAGACTCGATGACCAGGTATGTGGAAAATCTAATCCGAAAAGAGTTGGAAAAGCCAGAACTCGACAAGATGGAGATTCAAAGGGCCCACAGGGCACTGGCCCCGAAACCACAACCAGATAAACCTCTGAGAGCAGTTATTGTAAACTTCTTGAGATTCTAAATGAAAGAAAGCATTCTCAGAGCAGCCTGGCAGGCGAAGATAGAAGTAGAAGGAAGGAAAGTGACTTTTGATCACGACTATTCAACAGAGGTGGCTGTGAGGCGTCGGAGCTATGCAGAAATAAAAATAATTCTAAAGGAGAAAGAAATCAGGTTCCAATCACCTATGACCTCGCTGAACGTACACTGGTACGAAGGCACCAAACTATACAACAGCGCACAAGAGGCGACGAGGGACATGGCCCGGAGAGGATGGATGGCGCCGGGAGGAGGGGGAGAGAGACCGACGCTGATACAGAGGATGGAGAGAGCGCGCAGATGGACCAGAGTTGAGAGACGAGGAGAGGAGGACGGGAGAGGGAAGGGAAGGGACCTGAAGCGATTCGAGGCAGATCAACAATGAAGACGGACAAAGAAACACAGGAAAAGGGGCATGGAGGAGGAGACGTGAAGGGCCACGGTGATCCGAGGGAGGATATGTACAAAATAGATTAACATGAAAGACTACCCAATACATACACAGAGGATAATGGGGGATACAAGGGAGGAGTGAGAATAGCCACAACAGAGGAAGATAAATGAACAATCGCTCCAAGGAAAATGTATTAAGGACACAAGTCTACAACACAGGGAATAAATATATATAAACACACAGGGATTTGTACCACGTCAATCTCAGGGGAGCGTCAACAAATTACACTCTTCCAGGGAGCGTCACCCAATTCACAGTCCATAATGAATGTTTCAGCTAGACAAGAAAATAGCATGGGCTACAACCGGAAGAAACCCACTGACAATCGATGGCGTAATTAGATCCATAGCTATAATATAAAATATAGGTTTAGCTCTACAAACAAGGTGAGCGTTTACATGGGGTTAATGGGCGGCAAGGCCTATGCACTTCCCGGAAGGGGGCGTGGCACCCAATGTGTTAAGCAAACTGCATAAATGTTTATCCATGTTCCTCAGTGTTCTCCCCATCTTGTTGTCTGTTACCTGTTGTATTCCCATGTCTGGTTTAGGTTAGTATTCTTGTCTTTAGTATTATGTCCCCAGTGTGTTTAGTCTTGTCTTGTGTTTGTTATTTAGGCCATGGTTAGACTAGTGTATTCCTGGCGTTTTTTATACGTTTTTGACGACGTTTCATGTCCCTATTACACAGAAATGCGTTTTTTGGCGTTTTTTTGTGGATACGGCTGAAACGCAAAATTGTGTTTGCGTTTGGAGATACGAAAAAAAAACGCATCGACAACAGCGTGTAGTCAGCACGGAGCCGTTGTTGCAAAAACGCCCATGCGCAGTAGATACCATCTGCGTGCCCTTCCGGTGACAACAGTGTGTGTGTGTTTGGGACATAGCTCCGTGTCCCAAATAGCTTCAGCTACCATGTGTTGTCAAGTTATTGTTATAAGGACCCCAGTCCAAGCTACAACAGTCTGCATTCCCTTAACAATTGTTTGTATTGAGCCGTATTGTATTGTACCCATATGCAATATGTTAAATAAAGTTTACATCCATTCATTCTGCTAGCATTACCGATTGCATGAGCAGCTGGCTAACGTGAGCTATCAGGATTCAGACCCTGTTAGCTCAGAGCTCCTCTTTCAACTTAACAAGCATTAAACAAAATGGCCCAGTCATCTATTCACCTTTGTTTAATACACACAGCGTTGTCTCTAATGTTATCTAACTACTGATAGCTCGTGATATCATCAGTTTGGTGCTGGCTAAGTAGCGTGAGCTAACGTTAGCTTCTAGCCACAATGCTATATTGTTATAATGGCATACTCCATTGACGTTAGCATGCAGCTAACAATGCTACTTGTGTTGATGTTAGTTTTGTTTCATCAACAAATGACAGGCAGAACACACAGTGAATGTATCCGTTTTGTTTATTGCACTTTTATTAGGCTTTGCTGAAAAAGAATTGCTGCATTGAGTAAATAGGCAAGATGGTGGCGCGGCATAGCCGCCTGCCTTATTGACATTTTCTTTGCTGGAGCTTCCAGGAAGTGTATTGGCACATTCGTTCTGATTGGTTGAAATTGCCTTCATGTTTGCCACCTACTGCCACCTACTGCTTTGGCAGTGTACTACATCAGTGTGCTCGGGTGACAAAAACGGAAAAAAAAACGAAAGTGTGACTCGAGGCGCACGACGTCGCGGCGAAACGCATATGAAAACAATACGAAGATGATACGAAAGGTGTAACCGACGCCTTAGTCTTGTACCATAGTCTGTCAGTTTGTTTTCCCTCCCAGGTGTTCCTTGTTATTATAATCAGCCCTCATGTGTCAATCAACCGGTGTATATATGTCTACATTTACATTTACATTTAGTCATTTAGCTGACGCTTTTATCCAAAGCGACTTACAAGTTCTGTACGACAAGACAGCAAGAAGGGTACAACTCTATCAGCTGAGTAACAATGTTCATCAAGTGTTGCGTGTTACAGTGTAGGTTAGTTTATTAGGACAAGTGCATGACAGTAAGGTTAGTCAGGGTTAGATTTTTTTTTATTTTTATTTTTTTTTAATCATTTCAGATAGTGGTTGAAGAAGTGAGTCTTTAGTCGACGGCGAAAGATTGGACGGGATTCGGCTGTCCTAACTGGGATGGGTAGTTCATTCCACCATTGTGGGGCAAGGACTGAGAATAGGCGGCTTCTCTTTGATGACCCTCCGGGAGCTTGGATAGGAGTAGGTCTGAGGCGGCCAGAAGATGCAGAGCGTAGGGGTCTTGAGGGTGTGTAGTTAGAGACCATTGACCGGAGGTAGGCGGGAGCGGTTCCCTTTGCTGCACGGTATGCTAGGTCGAGGGCCTTGAAGCGGATACGTGCAGCAATGGGGAGCCAGTGCAGGTCCCTAAGAAGTGGGGTGACATGGGCCGACTTCGGTAGGTTTGATATCAGGCGGGCCGCTGCGTTTTGAATGAGTTGAAGAGGCTTGGTGGCAGTGGCCGGGAGGCCAGCTAGCAGTGCGTTGCAGTAGTCGAGGCGGGAGATGACTGTTGATTGGATGAGGAGTTGGGTGGTGTAATGTATTGGATATTACATATAGAGTGTCAGCACCATCTACTGGCCACTATTATCATGCCCTGTATTACGTGCAGTCTAGACCCATTAAACCAGCTATGAAGCACGTATCTGTCTCCGGAGTATTCTTATAGATCATAAGAACCCTAATATGTTACAGTGGCGACGAGGACGGTGAATTCTAAGAAGAATATACCTGGGAGGAGACACAACATGCAAACTAGCAACTAAGTTAGTTAATTCCGTGGACTTTGTAGCTCTGAAGAAGAGGAGGCTAACGGAGTAAGCTAAAGCTAGCTGACGGAGCTAACAAGCTAACAAGATGGCTATGTTTAGGATCGGTAACTTATCGGAATATAAGGAGGGACAAGAGGATTTCGAATCTTACTTGGAAAGACTGGACATGTGGATGTTGGCAAATTAAGTGGATGAGGGAAAGAAGGTCAGTGTGTTCCTAACAGCCATTGGAGCAGAAGCATACAGACTTTTGAAAAATCTACTCAGTCCTGACAAGCCAAGTGCAAAGACGTACAAGGAGCTATGTGATATGCTCAGTGAGCATTACAAGCCAAAGCCAATCGTGATTATGGAAAGATTCCGTTTTCAAAAGAGAAATCAGCAGGATGGTGAGTCAATTGCGGAGTATGTAGTAGCATTAAAACAACTGTCAACTCACTGTGATTTTGGTGCACATTTGAACGATGCACTTCGCGACCGTTTTGTGAGTGGATTAAAAGCCGAAGAAGTGCAAAGGAGACTGTTATCGCGGCAAGCGCTGACGTTCAAGGATGCATGTGAGACTGCATTAGCAATGGAGATGGCATCACTCAATGCACAAGAATTTTCAAGCAAGCTGAAGGAGACGGGGAATGTAAACAGTGTGAGGGAAAATGAAAAAAGGCAGTGGAAAAAGAAATCTGAGCCACACCGTACACAAAAGAGCTGGCAACCAAAACAAGATGGTGACCAAAAGAGCTGGCAACCAAAACAAGATGGTGACCAGAAGGAGTTTAAGCCTTGCTACAGATGTGGGGGTAAGCAGCATTCACACGAGGCATGTAAATTCAAGGATGAAAAGTGCCACAATTGTTCGAAAGTGGGACATATTGCACGGATGTGTAGGAACAGGAAGACGCATTATGTACAACAGGAGGCTGGGGAAAGCGATACAGATGAAGAGCTTTCTGTGTACACAGTGTACACTGCTGCTAACAAAACACATGGCATTCACATCCCTGTTACAGTTGAAGGCAGGGTGGTGAATATGTTACTGGACACAGGAGCTCAAGCAACTCTAGTGTCAGAGACTGTTTACAGAAAGTCGTTAGCTCATCTAACCCTGAGGAAATGCAACACAAAACTGTTCACTTTTACGGGAGAGAGAATCCCCACGCTGGGAGAAGTGACAGTGAATGTAGAATATGAGCGGCAGACAGACAAGTTGCCCCTGGTGATTGTGAAGGGAGACAGACCAGCGCTGCTAGGTTGTGACTGGCTGAAGATACTCAGGCTGAACTGGAGAGAAATATTCACGGTGAGAGCCAATAGTGACAGTGATGGAGACATGGAGGCTGTGTTACAGAAACACAAGGCTGTGTTTGAGGAAGGCCCCAGCACAATCCGTGAGTTCAAAGCCTCTATCAGAGTAAAGCCAGGAGCCCAGCCCATCATCAGGAAGGCTAGACCGATGCCATATGCCCTCAAAGAACCAGTTGAGAAGGAGCTGGATCGACTGGAAGGACTAGGCATCATATCCAAGGTTGACAGAAGTGAGTGGGCGTCGCCCATAGTCATAGTCCCAAAGCCAGATAAGTCAATCAGGATCTGTGGTGACTACAAGGTAACCATAAACCAGAGTGTGGAGGAAGAAACATACCCACTACCGAACACAGAGGATCTGTTCGCAACATTGGCTGGAGGAAAGTTGTTCACCAAATTGGACTTGTCACATGCATATCAGCAGTTAGAACTGGATAAAGACTCTGAAAAATATCTCACGGTGAACACACACTGGGGACTGTATGTGTATCACCGTCTCTCATATGGAGTCTCCAGCGCGCCATCCATCTTCCAGGGAGTGATGGATCAAATCCTGCAAGGGCTAGACCACATGACATGTTTTCTGGATGACATTCTCATCACAGCGGAGTCTAAAGAGGACCACTTGAAAATGCTGGACGAGGTCCTGAGTCATCTGGGGAGATATGGCGTCAGAGTGAAACGTGCCAAGTGCAAATTCATGGAGAGCAGAGTGGAGTATTTAGGGCACATGGTGGACAGCGAAGGACTCCACCCCACCAAAGAGAAGGTGGAAGCGATAATGAATGCTCCAAGCCCCACAAATGAATCGGAACTCCGTTCATTCATTGGATTATTGAACTACTATGGGAGGTTCATAAAGAACCTGTCTTCTCTGTTACAACCACTGTATGCGCTACTGAAGAAGGACAGACCTTGGAAGTGGACAGTGGAATGTGACCAAGTGTTCAAAAAGGCGACAAACCAGCTGTTAGAGAGCACAGCGGTTGTACATTATGACACCAAGAAGCCAATGAGGCTAGCATGCGATGCATCACCCTACGGGGTGGGTGCGGTGATATCGCACATCATGGAAAATGGAGAAGAAAAGCCCATTGCATTTGCGTCACGCACCCTGACGGATGCAGAGCGTAATTATGCGCAAATTGAGAAAGAGGCTCTAGCCATCATTTTCGGAGTGAAGAAATTTCATAAATACCTCTATGGAAGAAAGTTCACCCTGATCACGGATCACAAGCCGCTCTTGGTGATCCTGGGCCCAAAGTCAGACATTCTTACCCGGGCTGCTCTCAGATTGCAGCGGTGGGCACTGATACTCATGGCGTATAATTATGACATTGAATATCGCAGATCTGCCGATCATGCCAACGCTGATGCGTTATCCAGGCTGCCGAGACGTGACAAGGACAAAACGGCTGAAGATAAAAACATCTTCTACTTCTCAGCAGTAGATGACCTCCCTGTGCATGCAAGCGACATAGCACGGAGCACTCGCAAAGATCCAGTGCTGAGCAAAGTCAGAGAGATCACTTTAAATGGTTGGCCAGACCACATTGAGGATGAGGCTCTCAGACCGTTCTTCATTAGGAGGACAGAGCTATCTGAAGAGCAAGGATGTGTTCTGTGGGGCAGGAGAGTTATTGTTCCTGCAGCGCACAGAGCCAAACTACTGAGTGATCTACACACTGGACACCCGGGGATCTGCCGTATGAAAGCATTCGCAAGATCGTATGTGTGGTGGCCCCACATGGATAATGACATTGAGAAAACAGTACAGCACTGTGGAGCGTGTCAGTCAGAGAGAACACTGCCCGCCGCAGCCCCGCTGCACTGTTGGCAGTGGCCAGCCCGTGTATGGCAGAGGATACATATAGACTTCTGTGAGAAAGACAAACAGTACTTCCTGGTACTCGTTGACAGTCACTCAAAATGGCTCGAAGTTGTTCCTATGACAACCACTACAGCAGTGAAGACCATTGACGTGCTCCGGAACATATTTGCTTCTCAGGGCCGACCAGAAGAAGTGGTTTCAGATAATGGACCACAATTTACATCCTGTGAGTTCAAGCAGTTTCTGAGGAGCAACGGTATCAAACAGACACTGGTGCCAGCATACCACCCCGCCTCGAACGGGGCAGCGGAGAGGTCCGTACGAACCGTTAAAGCAGCACTCATGAAACAGGTTATTGGAGAAGAGGTTCTGCAGACCAAACTGTCACTACAACACAGACTGGCAAACTTCCTGTTGATGTACAGGAGCACACCGCACTCGGTGACAGGAGTCACACCAGCGGAGCTGTTCTTAAAACGTCAACTGAGAACCAGATTCAGTCTACTCAAACCAAGCCTGGCGAGAACAGTTGAAGAGAAACAACTAAAGCAAAAGACCTACCATGACAAAACAACAACAAAGCTGACAGACCTACAGCCAGGTGACCAAGTGCGTGTAAAAAAACGTCCGTGAGGGAAAGGAAAAGTGGTTAAGAGCAACAGTGGTAAAGCGCCTCGGACCAGTCAGGTACCTGATCGACGATGGAGGGAGACAGCGCTCAGTCCATATTGACCACTTACTGTTCTCCAGAGAAGAAACACCATACCAACACACCAGTGAAAATGTGACACAGACTCTGGATTGCACAGAGCCGTCTGTCAGACCAACCACTAAAGAGACTCAGATCACCAGGGAGTCCACACCAGGACCAGCTCACACTCCGAGGAGGCCTGCAAATGACAGCTCTGAACCGCCACCACCACCGCAGCTGCAGCAAAGCCCAACACAGCATAAACCATCGCAGAGTACAGCTCAACCCAGAGACACTCTGCCGACACCTGTTAAAGCAAGCAGTCCTACCCTGAGCCGGTACCCGCAAAGAGCGCACAGGACACCAGCAAGGTTCAAGAATGATTAGATGAGACTCAAGCGGGTTAAAGAGAAACGAATGTTCTTTCGTATTAGTGATGTTATGTTCTGGGAATGTTTTAATAGAACAAAAGGCACTTTAAAGATACGGGTGTTGTTATAACGTATTAAGTTATAAGTAATTGTTGAAGTGATTTTGGTTATGGGGATAACAAAGGAAAAGAAAAACGAAACAGTACGAGTTTGTATTTACAGGGAAGGAGTGTAATGTATTGGATATTACATATAGAGTGTCAGCACCATCTACTGGCCACTATTATCATGCCCTGTATTACGTGCAGTCTAGACCCATTAAACCAGCTATGAAGCACGTATCTGTCTCCGGAGTATTCTTATAGATCATAAGAACCCTAATATGTTACAGGTGGCTTCTTTTGTCAGGAAGGGACGTATCCTTCTGACGTTGCTCAGGAGGAATCTGCAGGTTCTGGTTGTCGCTGCGATGTGAGCAGAGAAGTTCAACTGGTCGTCAAGGACAACACCAAGGTTCTTGGCGGTCGGGGACGCGGTCACAGCTGCATTCTCGACTGTGATGGAGAGGTCGGTCAGGGGGGAGGATTTGGCCGGCAGGTGGAGCAATTCTGTTTTGCTTAGGTTCAGTTTGAGGTGGTTGGTCGTCATCCAGGCGGAGATGTCGGACAGACAGGCCGAGATCCGCTCAGAGACGTGGATATCTGAGGGAGGGAAGGAGAGGAAGAGTTGAGTATCATCGGCATAACAATGATATGAGAAGCCATGAGACGTGATAATGTTACCCAGTGATTTAGTGTAGAGGGAGAAGAGAAGGGGTCCTAGGACCGAGCCCTGGGGGACACCCGTCCGGAGGGGGCGGGTGGCCGACAGAGTCCCTCTCCATGACACTTGGTAGGAGCGGTCGTTGAGGTATGATGTCAGCCATGTCAGCGCAGATCCAGCCACTCCCATTCCTGCGAGGGCCGTGAGGAGGATCTGATGGTTGACTGTGTCGAAGGCTGCAGATAGATCTAGGAGAATCAGGACAGAGGAGAGGCCTTTCGCTTTTGCTAAGTGAAGTGCCTCTGTGACCGCAATGAGGGCTGTTTCTGTGGAGTGGCCAGTCCGGAAGCCAGACTGATTGGGGTCTAGTCTGTCCTGTCTCCTGTGCACATTCATTGTCTACTGTTCCAGTGTCCTTGCTGTATGTTCCAGTCCTGTTTCCTGTTGTTGCTCTATACCTTGTTCTAGTAAGTCTTGTTCCAGTTTATGTTAGGTTATTTCGTGTATTCCCTCGTTTAGTTTTTCCCTCTTCCAGTTTTCACTGAGAGGTTTTGTTTGTAGTGTTTTGAGTTACCCTGTTTCTAGTAAAGTCCTTTTGAATCTATCCGCCGTGTCCTGCCTGCTTCCTCATTGCCTGTCTGCATTTAGGTCTCACCACAAACACCACCATGTCTAAACCTAACAGGGCAGAGATCCCATTGTGATTATATTAAGGCAGATCGTTTGACCTCCCTATCTTTGTAAATGATAATCATCTTTGATTAACACTTTATTGATTCCTAATCTTTCATGATTTCATTCATTCGCATTCATCTGAAATTATTTTCCGATATTGAGCATTTAATCATGTGACAGTCATCATTCATCACCCCAGATTCAACAGATCATCCAGTGCCAACCAAGCATGTTTAGGAATTATCTCATCGGGTAGATAACCCATCTTAAGCACTTTGAACTGCAACTTCTGTATGAAAAGTGCTATACAAATAAAGTGTATTATTATTATTATCTTGTGTTTAGACAGATGTCCTTTAGGGCGTTCAGCTGCTATGCCTATTTTGGTGGAGCTGGTGTTTCTAGCCTATTGGGCCTAGGCCGACTCCAAGGCAGGTAACAGCCTCATCTTTTGCTTATTTCTGACAGATGCTGGGGCCAACTGAGCCACATACTGTACTTCTTTGAAGAGTGAAGAGGGGATGATGCCATTGTGGGAGCTGGAAGGCTTCATATGATCTCCATTCGATTGTGTAGAGAGACCACTTATTAGATCTAAAAAGATAAATAATAAAAAAAACAAGACTAATTAGGCAAGACATTACAACATTTTCCAAAAGTAGCCTACAACTGAACACGAGATCAATTGGGTTGAAGCCCAAAATACTTGAGATTAGGATTCAAGGACATCCTGGAATGTGAAACCTACGAAGCGCAGTACAGAAAATAAGAATACAGTTCCTGATCACAGTGTTGCATTTCTTTATAGACACTCTCATTCAGGTTTTATGATCTTGCACAATCCAAGGACTTTGATTAAATATTCCTCCTTTTTACATAACTTATTCTGACAGGTCTAATCTAAAGATAAGGGCTAGATATAGCTTCAATAAAGTCATAAAGTATACCTGCAGTGCAGTCTTATTGAATCCAAATAATGGAAGCTTGTAAAAGGGGAGACACTTATTAGTCTGTTAGGCAAAAGGACAAAGCTTGGGCCAACTATAGGCAGACAACGGTTCAGGCTGACTGGTAAGTATAGACATTTAATGTTAGGGTAGCGTTAACTTGAGCCCAAGGGCAGAACATAGGGGAGAGGAGAATGAGGTGGTTTAGGTTGTTTAATATAGGTACCAAGCAGACAGGTTAGGAATGTGCGACAAGTTCAGGAATGTGCAACAGGTGCGAGCAGGAGCACTCCTCACGAAGCACAGGAACGTCCTGGTGGGTGGTGTCTCGGGAGACAACGTAGACCGGGCGACAGATGATCCTGGGCACAGGGAGACAGGGTTAGGACAAGGCAGGGAAACAAAGGTTAATCTATAACCCTAGTTATATGAGTATAGCGAGCGCTCTGCTCTATTGGAACTATCCCTTTAATCATACTATCAATGAAAAACGTTCTCCACATGTACGCACCTACTCACCTCTGCCTGACCACACCCACATCCGCTCCTATCTAAGCGGGGTTGTGGCCACACAATCAGCTCCTTCCCCAGTCTTTCACCGCCAAAAAGGGAAGACCATGGGGTCCTCAGTGAGTCAGAGCAGAGTGCTCGCTATACTCATATAACTAGGGTTATAGAATAACCTTCGTTATAAATCGTATAGCTTTGCGCTCTGCTCTATTGGAACACAGGAGCCGAGCAGAGTGAAAAGCTCGACAGATGTACCCGCTGAGGCCCCCTACAACCATCAGAATACCGGGGAGGATCCGAGCCCCCCGGCCCCCCCTAGCGGGGGACAGGAGGGAGATCGGACCGGACTGTGCGAAGAGGGTTTAGCACCTCAAACGCACAGGGTGAGCAGACCATGGGACTTACCTTGGTTTAGAAGGGCCCGCGACCACACAAGCGCGCATCCCACACGCCACCAGGGAACGGACGCGAAGCAAAAAAAGAAAAAGAAACCTGTCACAGCCCCCAACATCACAGGGTCTGGGTTTAAAAAAGAAAAACCAAACCCTGTGGCAAGGCCGTAGCAGCGGAGCGCGGAGGAGGTCCCAGCCCTAGGCCACAACCAGTGATGTACCTGAACGCGTTCAATGAACGATCGTTCATAAACGCGTTCGTATTTTGGGCGAACGTGAACTGAACGTACTGTATTTCCGCTAAATGAACGTAATTGAGAACGCGTTCATTCTCAGCGCTGTATAACGGCGTTCAAAAGTGCACTCAGCACTTTCATATGCCTTTCAGCCGAAAACCCAGTTAAAACACACCGTAAACAGGCTTCAAAATAATGCGGAAAACCACCCAATCTGGCAACGTGCCTGTCACCCCCTGGCTACGTCATCAGACTCCTCACAACAAACAGTGGAACCGCGGAATCGGCGAGCATAATTATCATGGACGAAGCCGAGAGCTGCAGCAGCACTCGCTCAGAGTCAGACTCTACCTCTACGACGTCGGCGTATGAGCATTTAAAAGAGTTTAACGTTAAAGTCAGTACTGACTCAGACGGAAAAAATCGAACGTTTGTCTGTAAACTTTGTCCACCCGGTTTGAAGAAGCAAGTCCGTACATCGACGACGTCGACAACAAACCTTAAACGGCACATTGAGAATAAGCAAAAGTCCTGTTTTTGTTTTAATAATAAAGACAATTCAAGCAAAGTTTTTCCTCATGTTTTTGAAAATATACTGTAGAGATGAAAGCTGCAGCTGCTACTAGTGTGGACTGAATGGGCGGCAGCAAAGCGTTATGGAAATGCCAGTATTCTGATTGCTGTCTGTGGTTCAATAATCTTTACAAATAATAGCTCGCAGCAACGTATTGAAAAAAGAACTATAAACTATAAATTAGTTCATTTTTGAAACCATGAACTTTAGTTCAACATTTTGAACTATGAACTATGAACTGAACTAGTTCATTTAAAAAATTGTGAACTGTGAACTGAACTAGTTCATGTAGAAAGTGAACTTTCCCAACACTGGCCACAACCCGAGGACTAGGACCCCCTGAAAATGGGGCCTGGTGAGGCCAACGAGGCTGCGGCATCGAGACCCCACCAGACGGTCACTGGTGACACCACCCCCCACATCGCCAGCGTATCGGACAGGGCCTAAATCAGGTGAAGGCCCTTCCCCCCTTGGCACGCCGCTCTGAAGCGCTCTCAAGGAGGCTTCCCCCCCACAATACTGTGGGGCCAGCCGGCGTGCCGGGGAGACAACCCTCCAAGGAGGGTGATCCCTCAATCCAGTCCCAATCTTTACCCTTAAGTAAAGAAAAAATATCAGACTAAAGAGAGGGACAAAAAGGACTTCGGTTCAAGAGCCATATATGCACAACTTCTGTAGGCTAATACCCAACCCAGTTGTGGACTCAGTGCCATGTTTACCTAAACGTAAACACGAACACACACAACCCTCATTCACAATAAGAAAGGCATAAGTTCACTCTTACTACCGTAAGAAGAATGCCGTCTTTAGGAAGAGAGAAGACATAGGTCCTCGACCAAGTGCTAGCTACAGGCCTTGCTAAGTTATACATAATAGCGACTGAAGGGAGGGACTCAAAACAGTCCTTGGTCTACATGCTACACATGTACAACTCTGTAAGCTAACAATAGCACCCAGTTGTGGACTCAAATGCGTAACTAAACGTAACACATGAACACAACTCTCATCATACAATGAAGCCCCAAGTTAACTTTTACCACGTAAGAAAGAACACGGCTTAGGTAGAGAGAAAGGACCTAAGCCCTTGGTTAAATGTTAGTACACATACAAGTTATACACAATAGCGACCAAAACTATTTTCAGAGAAAATGTACAAACACTCTCAAGCAAGAACACTACCCTAGCATTTTGCAGCTGCGGGCCCATATTGCACACGTCGTATCCCCCAAAATACAGTGAAATAAACACACGTTTTGTTAAACAAAAACATTCCCCCCTAGGAGGGAGCTTTTGTGCTATTTAACCAAATAAATACACCTAAACCTGGAATCACGACTGGACATCCATCTGTGTGTGTTGCTGTGTCTACTGCGTAGGATCACTCCCATACCCTACCTGTGAAGTAATGTGCAAGGTAAAACCAGACATTGGAACATGAAAAATTGCCGTTACACAATATCTTAGCTCTTCCTGCAAAACATGAATTCCCTCTTTCTCCACTGCTTTCTTAACCTGTTAAGCTGTAGGGTCCCCCAATTGGACAAAATATATTTAGGTTATAGTTAAAAAGCCTTGATTCAGAAATGGCTTGTTGTGTACAACATAAGATAAGATAAGATATTCCTTTATTGATCCCCTTGGGGAAATTCAGGCATCATAGCAGCATGGGGGGGAGGGGGGAGGGGTACAGGTAGTAAAACAACACAGTATACAGGTAGTAAAAGACAACACAGGCAGTGTAAACAATTTGATCAATATGGTCAATATAATTTACTATCTGACTAGCTGAGGAATATTCACATTATTCACAGTGTCACATGAGGTGCAGTATGCAAGAGGTAGTGTTATAATAATTTACTATCTACTGAGTATACATTAATCAAAGTACCAGGGTAGTCTACTTTGTCCCCCTTGGGTTCCTATAAGTCCCAGGTCAATGTCTGGTAGCAGTCGCTGTCGCTGCCCCCTGTTGTGGGGCCTGGAGGCTGCTAGTCGCTGCCCACTGTTGTGGAGCCTGATGGCCGCTGGTATGAAGGACTGTCCGAGGCGGTTAGTTGAGTGTCGGGGGGGGATGAGTCTGTGGCTGAACGAGCTTCTCATCTTGACTAGCTCGTCGTAGAGGGGGTGGTAGGGGTTCTCCATGATGGCATCCAGCTTCCTTATCATCCCCCTCTCTACCATCACCTCAAGTCTAGGTAGCTCGACTCCCACCACGGAGCTAGCCTTCCTCACCAGCTTGTTGAGCTTGTTGGTGTCCCTTGAGTTGATGTAGCCTCCCCAGCATGCCACAGCATAGAAGAGGATGCTGGCCACAACAGACTGGTAAAAAGACTGCAGCAGTTTGTTGCACACATTGAAGGACCTGAGTCTCCTCAGGAAGAACAGCCTGCTCTGTCCCTTCCTGTAGAGGGCCTCTGTGTTGTCCGACCAGTCCAGTTTATTGTTCAGGTGTACCCCAAGGAACTTGTATGAGTCCACCATCTCCACATCCACCCCTCGGATGGAGATGGGAATGGGGGGGGGCCTCTTCTTGCCCCTCCGGAAGTCCACCACCAGCTCCTTGGTCTTACTGGTGTTGAGTTGGAGGTGGTTGCTGTCGCTCCACCCCACGAAGCTCTCCACCAGGGCTCTGTACTCCTCCTCATCATCGTCGGTGATGTAGCTTACGATGGAGGAGTCGTCTGAGAACTTCTGCAGGTGGCACCCGCTGGAGTTGCGGCAGAAGTCTGAGGTGTAGAGGGTGAAGAGGAAGGGTGACAGCACAGTTCCCTGGGGGGCGCCGGTGTTGCTCACCAGTACGTCAGACTGACTGTCCTTTAGTCTGACGTACTGTGGCCTCTCAGTGAGGTAGTCCTTGATCCAGGCCACCAAGCCGTGCTCCAGCTGCATCGCAGAGAGCTTCTCCGCTAGCAGTGACGGCTGGATGGTGTTGAAGGCGCTGGAGAAATCAAAGAACATGATCCTCACTGAGCTGCGCGGCTTCTCCAGGTGCGTGTACGCTCTGTGGAGCATGTAGATGATGGCATCCTCCACCCCGATGTTTGCCTGGTATGCAAACTGCAGGGGGTCGAGGGAGTCACGCACCAGGGGCTTGAGGTGTTGCAGGACCAGTCTCTCAAACGTCTTCATGACGTGTGACGTCAGAGCGACTGGCCTGTAGTCGTTGGGGGTGCTGGGACGTCCCTTCTTGGGCACCGGGACAATGCAGGAGGTCTTCCAGAGCTGGGGCACCCTCTCCAGCCTCAGGGAGAGGTTGAAAAGATGCTCTGCACATACCTTGAGCACCCTGGGATTGGTGTTGTCCGGTCCTCTGGCCTTGTTTACATTAATTTTGGAGAGCTGCCTACTGACCTGACTGGTTGTGATCGTCAGGGTTGGGGGTGGTGGGCAGTCTGCTGGTGTTGGGGGTGGGGTGCCGTTGCTGATGGGTGTGGGGGGGTGGGGGGTGGGGGGGCTGCTTTGTAGGTGTGATCTGGTGCTGGTGTCGATGGGTGGGGGGAGGGGTGTGGGGAGGCCACTCTGGTCAAAGCGGTTGAAAAACGAGTTGAACTCGTTTGCACGCTCTGGAGGGCCCTCCACAGCTGTGCCCTGCTGTTTGAAACCAGTGATCTTCCTAACCCCCGCCCACACCTCCCTGGTGTTGTTGGCCTGTAGTCTGCCCTCCAGCCTGTCCTTGTAGCTGACCTTGGCTGCCCTTAGCTCTTTTTTGAGCTCCCTTTGGACAGCCCTGGCCTGCTCAGTGTCCCCTGCCATGAAGGCCCTCTTTTTCCTGTTTAGCAGGTGTTTAATGTCCTTGCTAATCCAGGGTTTATTGTTTGAGAAGCAGCGTACCCTCTTTGTGGGTACGATGCTCTCCTCACAGAACCTGATGTAGTCTGTGATGCAGTGGGATAGTCCATCAATGTCATCACCGTAAGCCCTCTCAAACATATCCCAGTCTGTCGACCTGAAACACTCCTGTAGCTCCTCCTCGACGTCGTCAGACCACTGTGGGACAGACATGGTGGTCGGAGGCTGTCTCTTAATGAGAGGCGTGTATGTGGATAATAAACCAACATGTTATACAGCTAAGGAATAATATGTGTATGAGTAATGTAAAATATAATGATAACATATTAGAAAGGATTATGAAAGATAAAAAATGCTCATTTAGTCTATGTTCTGTTGACACTAAAATGGTGGAGGAAATGTTGTCAGATAAAAAAATAAATAAAAAAAAAAGGAAAAACCAGCAGGCCTGGATAACATGGATGGTAGACTACTGAAGGTTTCAGCAAAGCATGTAGCAGGTACGGTCACACATATTATAAATCAACGCATTAAATATGGTATATGTCCAAAAGTCTGGAAGGAGGCTAAAATCATTCCTTTACAGAAAAATGCAAAGGTCAACCTGTCGGGTGCAAACAGTCGCCCTGTGAGCATTTTGCCAGTGTTAGCGAAGATAATGGAGAAAATAGTGTTTACACAAATTCAGAGTTACTTCAATGACAATGAATTGAATACTGATTTTCAGCATGCCTATAGGGATGGTTACTCAACAGCGACAGCGTTGACACAGCTAGTAGATGATTGTCTATGGATATTGATAGAAAGAAATTAGCAGGATCAGTGATGTTAGACTTCAGTGCAGCATTTGATGTCATGGATCATGAAATACTACTGGAGAAACTTAAAGACTATGGCTTTGCTTCATAGTCAGTTTCATGGATAACTAGCTACTTATACAGTAGAAAACAGAGAGTATTTTTTAACGGTAGCCTATCTGAAGCGAAAAAAGTTAAGTATGGAATTCCGCAGGGAAGCTGCCTTGGACCTCTGTTATTCACCATTTATACAAATGATTTGCCGTTAATTTTAGAGCAAGCAAAGGTGGCTATATATGCGGATGATACAACCCTGTACATGGCATCCTCCTCTGTGGAAGATCTGGGTGTGGCACTAAATAAAGAGCTACAAAAAGTAGAAGAGTGGATTAGAGCGAATAGAATGGTTTTAAACATAGCAAAAACAAAGTGTATTTTAATGGGTTCACACCATATGCTAATTGCTAATCCAAAATAAAAAATAATGATGGGGGAACTGAAATTGAACAGGTAGAAGAAGCAAAGCTACTAGGTATAACATTGGACAGTCATCTGAACTGGTCAACGCATATAAATAACATAACAAAAAATATGGGGAGAGGGCTGGCTTTAATTAGAAGATGTGCAGAATTTCTAACTCCAGAGTCAGTGATCCATGTTATCCAGGCTCTGATCCTTTCACATCTGGATTACTGTCCGGGGATCTGGGGAAGTGCTGGAAGAGAAAAACTGGGAAAACTACAAATGACACAGAATAAAGCAGCGCGCCTTGCTCTGAATTGTAGGAAAAGGTCAAACATAGTAAGCATGCATGAAAAACTGTCATGGTTAATGGTAGAACAAAGACTAAATGTAAATATCATAATGTTTTTTAGAAATATATATAAGAACAAAAAACCTGCTTGTCTATATGATGAGATACAATTCACAATCAACAGACACAGTTACTCCACCAGGCATGTGTCAATGGAAAGATGTACTGTAAAGATGCCAAGAACAAATGCAATGAAAAGAACTGTGATGTATAGAGCCATGACTGCATGGAATTCCTTACCACCTGCACTAACTAGGGTTGAAGACAAACAGACATTTAAAAAACACCTTAAAAATCATATAAGAAAGAGTGGTACTGTCAGTTAAGTAAACATAGTGGGTGATTGAGAAGATGGGTATGTGTGATTGTTGAACTTAGATTTTTAATATATTTGTATATTGTATTGAGATGTATTGTTGTGCTTTAAGTGAACATATATGCCTTGTAACATGAATGAATAGATGGGTATGTGTGATTGGTGAACTTAGATATTTTATTATATAATATTTGTATGTGTTATTGTGGTGTATTGTATTGTTTTATTGTATTGTATTGTATTAATTGTATTGTATTGATTTTATTGTATTGTATTGATTTGTGTGGACCCCAGTAATAGTAGCCTATGCCTGTGGCAATGGCTAATGGGGATCTGAATAAACTAAACTAAACTAAACAGCCTCATTTGGTCCAGTCGGAAATGTAATGATAACTGAAAGAGGCTAAGATACAGGAAGGAACTATGTTGACTGAATGAGATGTTTTCATGGTGGTGATTCATATCTTACTATGTTTAACAGATGCACAGCAAAGGGACTGCTGAGGAAGTAATGATATGGATTATGTCTCTCTAGTTATAATGTTGCATTGCCACTACCTTCTTCTTCAAGATGTTCTAGTGGCTCAAGCTTTCCGCCTAGCGGTTATGAATATTGAAGCAGCTTTGGCACCACTGTCCTTGGTGCTGAATCAAATAATCCCTTGGTAGTTATGTGTCTCATGTAAATAGTAATGGTGACAGAGGCAACCATGCAAGGTGCTAACCTGCTAGTAATAATGAACATCTCTCTCATAAGGATATGTTATTCTCTCTCTCTCATCTGAATGTTCAGCAGTGCCAGAGAGAGAGGTATAGGCTCAATGTTTGCCTTAGGTTGTTTTTTCTCCTGCATAGATCAATAGAGGAAAACAACTGTCCTAGTTACACCATGGATGAACTCACATGTCCATAGCTTCACTCGAACACTAGTCTAACCTGGATACATAGCCTATATTCCAGCCTATCCATTATTAAAATATGTAAATATGACCTGGGCCTATATTTATCACACTTCTAAGAGAAGGAGTGCTGATCTAGGATCACTACGCAGGTCACATGACTATACCTCACTATGATCTACTTACCTCACCTATGACCTATGACCTGAATGAGCCAATCTGGTCTGAGACCAGCACTCCTACTTTAAGATGCTTGATGAGGCCCAGATGATAAAAGGTGAATAGATGAGGACAAAAGGGATTTGCTGCCTGAAGTCATGATGGCCTTTTAATAGGCCACTCGTCCCCTGCAGCACGTTTAATGATTATCACAGTCAAAGGTTGACTGTTGGGGAAAACAAACAGTGTGGGGTCAACGGCTTCTGGTAAATATAGATTGGTCATCTGCACACGATTCTGCACCCCAAAGTGGGTCAGTCAGTTTAAACCCTTTTAGTTGACCGGTGTAGACAGGCTGAGCAGTAGGCTACATGGTGCTCTTATGAATAGAGCGACTGTATATTTAGTTCATCACTTACTGTTTTTCGGATCAGAAGAGGAAGTAATCACATCATGAAGCCAGAAGTGGTTCTGCTGGCCCTTGTATTAGGGTTGGCCACCACCTTTGCTGCAGAAGGTATGTTTTTCAAATGTATCTCTCTCACTAATATGTAACTCAGTTCATTTTTGATCTAACAGCATGTTTAACACAAAGCTTAGGTAGCTATGCAGCCGTCTTATTTATTTATAACTTACATATTGGAATATGCTCATTGTATGTGTGTCAGCTAGCTAACATTATGTTATGGAATAAAAAGCTATTGATAATGTTAGCGTTCAAATTGACAAACATATGTGTAATTCATGGCACAACTCAAACTGTATAACATTGATTGATTGATTGATTGATTGATTGATTGATTGATTGATTGATTGATTGATTGATTGATTGAAAACGATAGGTTATGTATATAACCTAGTTATATGAGTACTGGCTGAGCGTCCCGCTCTTAAAGGGGAACTCCAACATTTTGGGAAATTAGCTTATGTAACATCTTCCCTGGAGTTAGACAAGAAGATACATACCTTTTTTGTCTCTGTGCGTGCATTTTAGCTTTGGGAATAGACGCTCCGTTAGCATAGCTTAGCTTCATCACTGGAAGTGAGGCAGGACAGTAGCCTTACAGTGCCTTACAGTGTATTGCAAGGTCTGACATTGACCAAACTTGATATGCATGACCTTGGTGGGCTCTAGGTCAACTCCTGAAAAGGGGGTCAATGTCAGACTTTGCAATCAAAAGTTAGGGGGCTAATAACCCTTGCCATAATTTCAGTGCACCCCCTAACTTTTTATTGCAAGGTCTGACATTGACCCCCTTTTCAGGAGTTGACCTAGAGCCCACCAAGGTCATGCATATCAAATTTGGTCAATGTCAGACCTTGCAATACACAGTGATGAAGCTAAGCTATGCTAACGGAGCGTCTATTCCCAAATCTAAAATGCACGCACAGAGACAAAAAAGGTATGTATCTTCTTGTCTAACTCCAGGGAAGATGTTAAATAAGCTAATTTCCCAAAATGTTGGAGTTCCCCTTTAAGGCTATCGAGATATACCTCATCTCATGTACCTATTGTACTCCATCACGAATAAAAACCAGTACACCCACACCTGCCGGGTCCCGCCTCTATGGAGGCATAGCCTATAAGACAGTAGGCATGGTCACCAATACACTCTTCCTCGCCAAAATCTCGTTTCCAGTAAAAGACCCCTCAAGGGGACTCAGGGCCGCTCAGCCAGTACTCATATAACTAGGTTATATACATAACCTATCGTTATATATTGTACTTGGCTTATCGCGTCCCGCTCTTAAGCCTATCGAGATATGGGTTAGAGCGGACGCGAGGCCCGACCAATGTACCCCCTGAGGACCCGTAAGCCCACATCAAGGGGTTTGGGGAGTCCTGTCACCCCATCCTTCCTAACGAAGGGGGGGCGCAGTCAACTCCACCGCAGTGCAAGCAAGGAGGAACTAGAACCCCTTGAACACACAGCACAGGCGGAACCACGTGTGACTTAACACACTGTGGCCCATACCCACACACTCCTGCTACCCTACCAAAGGACGGGAAGCAGGAAAGGCCACAGACCCCAGAACCGCCTGGGAGACAGAACCCCCGGTCATGTCCATGAGCTAAAACCTTACAAAGGGGCCCGGGGAGGACCATGAAGCTGCAGCACAGATGTCCTCCACCGAAGCCCCACCCAGGAGAGCGGCAGAGGCAGCCACCCCACGAGTGGAGTGCGCCCTGACGCCCCCAGGGGGATCCTGCCCAGCCAACGTGTAGCAGAGGGCAATGCCCTCGCACAACCAATGGGACAGGCGCTGTTTCGACAGTGCCTTACCGGCACGAGAACCACCGTGACAGACAAAAAGCTGGTCGGTAACCCTGAAGTCCTGAGTACGGCTGAGGTAAATTCCCAAAGCACGGACCGGACATGACAGGTGAAGGCCCGCATCTAACTCACTAGTGTGAGGAGGAGGACGAAACGCCTGAACCACAATATCCCGGGAGCGGAAGGAACTCCGGATATTCTTAGGCATGAAAGCAGGATTCGGTCGCAGAATGGCACCGCAATCGGCCCGAAAAGACAGGCACTCTGGACGTACCGAAAGAGCACAGAGCTCACTCACGCATTTAGCGGAGGTGACAGCCAGCAGGAACGCGGTCTTGAAGGACAGCTGTCCCAACGGCGCCTGCACGAGCGGCTCAAACGGGGCCAAGGACAACCGACAGAGGTCCAATTGAAGATCCCAAGTCGGAGCCAAAGAGCGTTGCACCGGCTTAACGCGTCGAGCGCCAAGCAGGAAACGCTTCACAAGAGGGTGGCTGAACAAGACAGTCCCCTCAAACCCCTCATGATAGGAGGATATAGCCGCCGCATATACCCTCACCGTCAAAGCCGACAGTCTACCAAGGAGAGACTGGAGATAACTCAGGACAGCATCCAGGGGGCAGGAGACTGGGTCCCAGCCCCCCGTCTTACACCACTCTTGGAACATACGCCATCTGCCCGCGTAAAGCGCGACAGTGGAGGGAGCATGTGCATTCTGGATGGTATCAACCACAGAAGGGTCCATCCTCTCCAGACTCACCCTCCCACCAGCCACACCAACAGGCGTTGGCCCAACATCGGGTACTGGAACAGTGACCCGTTGTGCTGTGAGAGGGCCGTCGCTGACCAAGGAATAACCCAAGGAGGAGCGACCAGAAGCTGGATCAAGACCGGGAACCACACTGCCGTGCCCCGGTCCAGCGCGACCAGGATCACCGTCCTGCGCTCCCTCCGTATCCGCTCCAACAGCTGACCCAACAGCTGTACAGGAGGAAAGGCGTACAGAAGACCGGGCGGCCATGGAAAGGTCGAGAAGGCATCCACCCCCAAGGGGGGATGATCTGCTCGACTGACCGAGAACCACAAGGGGCACTTGTGAGAGTGTCGGCTCGCAAACAGATCTACCGAGGCCTCCCCGAACCGATCCCAGATCTGTCTGACTATGTCGGGGCGGAGACATCATATCCGCGCCCATATTCTCTGCACCAGGAATGTGGAGCGCCCTCAGACTGCGCAGCCTGCGAGATGCCCATAGCCAAAGTTCGACCGCCGCCCGGTGCAGGTGGATGGAACGAGTCCCACCCTGCCTATTGATATACGCCGCTGCCGTCACACTGTCTGTCCTGACCAAAACGTGCTCGCCTACCACCAGGTGGTCGAACCGTTTGAGGACCAGGAGGACCGCCTTCAATTCCAACACATTGATGTGCGGGGCAGATGGGCCAGCATGAACCGCCGTCCAGCTGCCCCCCACTGCGTGGGTCCGACACGTCCCTCCCCAACCCGTGAGAGAGGCGTCGGTGAAGACCGCGACGTGTGAGCGCCTGCTGCCCATGGGGACCCCAATGGTGAGGATACCCAGCCTCCTCCAATGGGCGAGATCTCCCCATATCGACAAAGGAACCATCAACCGTTTCCATTTGTCCCTCACCGGATCTATTCTCATAGAGAAAAACCACCTCTGTATCCTCCTCATGAAGAGGAGGCCAAGAGGAACCACCGTGTGAGCAGATGCCATCATACCGAGCAGACGCATCACTTGTAGCGCCGTGACCGTCCCTCCTAGACGGAAACCCCCGAGCGCGCGAATGATAGACACCCGGCGCTGCTCCGAGAGGGTTACAATCATGGGCCTCGACCTCAACGTCAAGCCCAAGTACTCCACCTGTTGACTGGGAAGAGGTGTACTCTTCTTCCAATTCACAGCAAAACCCAGCCTGGTGAGGAATTCCACCACCAGCCTGGTATGAGACCTGGCAACCTCCTCCGAACGACTGAGGAGTAGAATGTCGTCGAGATAGAATAGAACCCGTATCCCCCGACGACGTAGAGGCTCCAGTGCAGTCGCCACGCACTTGGTGAATGTGCGGGGAGCCAGAGAATAGCCGAACGGCATCCTCTGGTACTCGTACGCTACGCCCTGAAACAGGAACCGTAGGAACTTCCTGTGAGGAGGGAAAATCGGGATGTGAAAATACGCATCCTTCAGGTCTATGGAGGTGAACCAGTCTCCCCTTCTGACAGCAAGCAGAAGGAGTTTGACGGTCAACATCCTGAACGGTCTCGCTACAATCATACGATTGAACGCGAACAGATCCAGTATAGGTCTGACCCCCCCCCTGTTTTCTTGGATACCAGAAAATAACGGGAGTAGACGCCTGACATCGCGTCCTCTCTCGGCATGCCTCGAAGATGCCAGGGGTAAGCAAACCTCCGGTAAGCTTTCAACATTACGTAATTTCTCTAATCTTTTCATAACAACTAGTTAACATAAGGTGCACTGCATCCGCTATGATGGAAACGAAAATAGAGGAAGAGTGTATTGGTGACCATGCCTACTGTCTTATAGGCTACGCCTCCATAGAGGCGGGACCCGGCAGGTGTGGGTGTACTGGTTTTTATTCATGATGGAGTACAATAGGTACATGAGATGAGGTATATCTCGATAGGCTTAAGAGCGGGACTCGATAAGCCAAGTACGATATATAACTTTATTAACAGATTGCAGAATGGGTACAATACAGTACAGCTCAATACACACAATTGTTAAGGGGATGCAGACCAGAGAAAGACTTTCATCTTGTTTTACATCAGGGTCCCCCATTTTCAATTCATCATAACATATGACATACATGACATACAGATAGACAGTACTGCTACATCTATACATTTATGACATACCAGATTTACAAATACAATACCGTTTGTGATACAAAAAGAGTCTAAAAAAAAGAGTATATACATTTGACGTCGAAACTGTACATTGGAGGAGGTTGGGTAGGTGGGGTGGGGGGGGCGGGCTGTACATTGGAGGTGGTCGGGTGGATGGGGGGGGAAACTGTACAACTGTACAACTGTACAAGCAAAACTGTACATTGGAATATCGACAAAACCTTACTTGGTCCCAAGAAGAGGGTCTCGTGTATTATTGGGTAGGACATTTACTGTACATTTACAGGGACCCGTTTCGAATTGCAGTCTCCCGTAGGTGCTCTTTGAGAGTAGTTTTTAAAGTGGGTAGTGATTCACATTCCTTTACAGCTTTGGGTAGGGCGTTCCACATTGATGTGGCATAATTGCTAAACGTGTTTAGTCCCTTGTTTGAGCCGAATCTGGGTTTAACATGATTTGTGGAACTCCCTCTGGTGTTGTGGTCGTGGTATTCACTGACCTTTGGGAAGTATTTTGACATGTACATGGGTACCTTAGTTGTATAGTGTATCTTGTAGACCAGGCCCATTGCAAGTTGCTGTACTCTGTTGTCTACTCTAAGCCATCCTAGGTAGTCAAAGTGGGCAGGGGTGAGGTGGGTTCTAGGAGTAAGGTCAAGTAGTAGTCTGACCAGTTTGTTTTGTGATGTTTGTAATCTTGTTTTTAGCGCCTTTGAGGTGCTTTGGTACCATGAGGTGCAAGCATAGTCGTAGTACCCTTGAATGAGTGCTCCTGCCAGAGTCTTCAGGGTATTCTTGTTTACCAGAGAGGAGATCCGGTACAGGAATCTAGTTCGTTGGTTGACTTTTTTTTATTACATTGGATGCCATTTTGTCACAGGACAGATTTGCCTCTAGGATGGAACCTAGGTATGTAATTTCATCTTTCCTTGTGACAATATTGTCACCCACTGTAAATGAGAAGCCGTCGGTCTTGCTGAGTTTGTTATTTGATCCGAAGAGAATGGACTCTGTTTTACCCAGGTGTAATGATAGTTTGTTATCAGCAATAAATGTGTATGATAAATATGTGTCTCTTACCATTGACTACTGTACATTACAACTACTGCCTCTCTATTGGTCAAGGCCAGGGGTCTCATGTGATCAGGTCTGTGTTTACGACACTGCTTTGGCAAATTTTGACTAATTGTCAATCTCTCCCATGAAAGATCATTGGTATTGCACAGTAAAAGCGTGCCGTAAATATTTGGCAGAGCACACATCATTGTCTTCACATGATCGTGAATAAGAAATGCTATTTCTCAAGAGAACACGCTACATTTCGGGTGAATTTGCAATCTATATAAACAACCTTTAGAGAAATTATAGAATATCCCCCAAAAATGTATTTTGTTAGTCATAAATGGCTATTCTGCACTTACTTTGCTTTGAGCACCCTCTGCTGGCAAAAGTAGAGTTGTTCAAGTAGCAAGTTGTGTGGTACTTTATCACCACCCTGTGGTGTTCTGTGGACAAGGCAGGTGAAGGCTTGATACGGCCTACTGTCACAGTCGCTGCACTTCCAACCAAAATCATTAAGACAATAAACACAAATGGATTATCCAACTCAATGTTATTGTAGCAAAGATATTCACAGATTTTTCTTCCAAGTACACTACTTTTAGCTTTAGTACAACAACATGTTATACAATATTGTTAGCTCATGGACTAGCCCAGTGGTTCTCAAACTGTGGTACACGTACCACTAGTGGTACTTGGTGGTACTGCTGGTGGTACTTGAAAACATTTCCAAAAAAGCTAATTTTTTTTTTTTTTTTTGCAGTCAGGCCACTGAACTTAGAAGCAGGCCAGGCCAGTGTTTCTGGTTGCGGCAGCGCGATAGTTAGATAATCTAAGTGGGGAACAACCAGGAGATCACTGTGACAGAGAGTAATGCAGTCTAAACAGTCATAAATCTTTAATTCAACTTCAGCCCTGATCATAACCATTTATTTTTAGATTTCTTGTAATGTCACATAAAAAATGAAATACTCCCACTTTTCTGAAAAGAGTTGGTGTTAAATCTGACATTACAAAAAATCCATCAAAATATGTGTTGCTGCTAATCATTGACACATGCCGAGCCTGTAATAATCCCCCCCAGAAAAATGTACTTTGCATTTGATATATTGTAAATATTTAACTTTTTGTGTTTTTTTTAACAATAATTTGTGATGCCATCACACAAACTGGCATTTAAAGGGTAAACATTCAAAAATGTATTGAATATGTGTTTTATTTTCTTTTTTACAATAATTTGTGATGCCCATCACAAACACTGGCATTTAAAGGGTAAAAATTCAAAAGTTCCTGCACCAGAATGCAGGAAATTAAGTTTTTGTAACAAAATAATTGTGTATATTTATATGTATGTGTGTGTGTGTGTGTGTGCATGTGTGTGTGTGTGTGTGTGTGTGTGTGTGTGTGTGTGTGTGTGTGTGTGTGCGTGTGCGTGTGTGTGTGTGTGTGTGTGTGTGTGTGTGTGTGTGAGTGAGAGAATGACGGACAATTGCTTGCTGTGTGAGAGAGAGAGAGAGAGAGAGAGAGAGAGAGAGAGAGAGAGAGAGAGAGATAGATAGAGAGAGAGAGAATTAAGTACATTTGCTGAAATACAGTTGTTCTTAATTTTCTCACTTGCTATGTGAGAATGTTAGTTATTATGTTCTCAATGCCCCTTGCATTGTATGAGTTGTGTGGAAGCGTTTGCTAGTTCTAGTGCTATCCCTTTGTATATTGTGGCTGTGTCTGACAAAAGTTAACAATAAATAATGGTATTAGGAATACATTTAAGCCTCCTGCGTGAACTGTGCATAGCTGAATAGACTGTATTTTAACGCCGGTCATATGGTGGTACTTGGAGAGCCAGCTACGTTCTCAGGTGGTACTTGGTGTAAAAAGTTTGAGAACCACTGGACTAGCCTAACAGATTACGGTGTTGTGTACAGCAGGATTTCAAAGTGGAACAAACACCATATTAGTTTGTACATTGCGTACATAAAACTTTATCACAAAATCAAAGAAATAAAAGACATACGTGAAGAGAAATGAACAGCTTCCTCAGAAAGTGCCCATGAAATAATTATCCACTCTTATACAGTACAAAGCAGATAGAGGGGGAGGGGTATTAACATGATCACTTGAAGATCAGGCGCATGCTAGCAAACAAAAACGAATAGAAAGAGGCACATACCGTTACGGCAGCTATAAAACTAAACTTCAAGTAATTCAACAGCAATAAAGGACAATTCTGTGTAATTATACACATATTACTGCTGTATATTTGACCCTCTTACACTTGGGTAACGCTAGCGACCATGTAATGCCTGCTAGCTGTAGTGCTAGCACATTAGCTTGCAAGATACAAGTCCACACTAGGTAGTCAGCGCATTCATTTAGAATGGTGATCAGTGATCACAATTACATAGTAGGTGTCCATTATCAACTTTTACTGGACACCTACCAACCAATCAGAATTGAGTATTCACCCAGGCCGTGGTGTAATATGATGTACATTTCTTACCTATTGCAGTGTATCATAAAACAAACATGATGTCATATAGAACTAAGAAGACATTGTCTACTTTTTTTTTTCTTTTTTTTATGTCACCCTCCATGTCAAAACGTTTGGGCTCCCATGCTTTAGCCAAATGATCACTGACATGTATGGAATGGTATAGCCATGGGATTGGATAGAATAGCCCATCTCTGCAGAAGCAGTAGGCCTATATATACCTCTTCAGCTACCACGAGACCATTGGATTTGTTTCATACTGACACAACAATCTGCATTTCCACAGAGTCCTGCACGAGTCGCTGTGGCACCTTCAACCCTCAGAAGAAGTGTCAATGCGACTCCATGTGTGTGTACTATGGCAGCTGCTGTAGTGACTTCGACACTACATGCCCCAAGAAAAGTCTGTCAAATATTATTCACTCAAAACTTTGTTTTTTGACATTACTGTACACAGCCTCGTTTCCATAGAGCAAGCCGTTCTACACTACATTTACCTTCTCCTGTCTTCTCCTCAGTTTCCCGTGGCGATACCTTTGATGAACCGGAGGATATGACCACAACAGTCCCGACCTCTGATTATGTTGCTATAACTCCGGCAGAAACATTCCCCACAACCGTTCCACCCACCACCACTTTCGCCCCCACCGCCACAGACGTCCCCACCACCACAGACGTCCCCACCACCACAGACGTCCCCACCACCACAGACGTCCCCACCACACACGTCCCCACCACACCTCCACACCCCGACGCAGTCCCTTGCAGTGGAAGGCCTTTTGATGCTTTCTTACAACTGAAGAATGGGTCCATCTATGCATTCAGAGGTGGGCATGAGTCAAGGAGAGGAGTGTCCATGGAGGATATGTCACTGACATCGTTTCCCTCTCTGTCGACTGCGTTTCACCTGCATAACAACATTCTACGGCACGTAGTAAAGCAAATTAACATGATACACTAGGAAAATGACGACAGAACAGGTCATGTCCCACAAACCGTACCCTGACCCCTCCGTGAACCCTGTGGTCTATTTCCTCTACCCCCCCCCCCCCCTCTCTTCTCAGTCTCCATACACGTATGATTATGCGATTAGCATTCGACCAATCCAGCACCTCACGCTCCGCTGTCCTTACCAGGTGATTACTTCTTTGAGCTGGACGAGAAGGCTGTTCTGCCCGGATACCCCAAACTCATCAAGGACGTGTGGGGCATCTCTGGCCCCATCGATGCCGCCTTCACACGCATCAACTGCCAGGGCAAGACCTACATCTTCAAGGTAGAATTGTCGGCCTGAAAGGAGAGTTCAAAACCGAACCAGAGCATTATTATAGTCTGTGCTTTTCTATATTTGACATGTATATTCTTTTGGAATGTTGTTGTAAAATCAGTATATCTTTCCAAGGCTCTGGGTGAATTTCTCAGGGCTATTCTGAGGAAGGTGTGTAAGGAGGTGGAACCCACCTGGATCAGAACCACAGGGTCACCGTCATGGGAAACCAAACCACTATCAGTCAGCCAAAGGGGAATCCCCCAAGCTAAGGGAGATATTAGGCTTACTAGGCTTCAGGCATGGTGCCTTACTGCCTTGGTTTTGGTTTATGTCTCTCAGGGGAATAAGTATTGGCGGTTCGAGGATAATGTGTTGGATGAGGACTACCCTCGGGACATTGCAGTGGGCTTTGAGAAGATTCCAGAGGACATTGACGCAGCATTTGCCATACCAGCACCTAGTCACAATGGCAAAGAGAAGGTCTACTTCTTCAAAGGTATTGTGATGCATGTTTTACTATATAAAGTGGCCTATCGTTGTATTACTGGTCAGAGAGGCATATAGACGGTTCCAGTTGAAATGTGTGACATGTTGCTTGGAAATGGCTAAGACTGCAGTTGATTTGGTGATGTGTTCGCTGATATCAACTGACAGGAAATCAAAATGCTGTCTATTCTAGAATGCTGGTTTACGTTTGTCTTAGTTGTCAAGTTGAAGCCGTCTATACTGACTAGCCATAACAATGTGAATGTAGTGAACAAAGGTGGTATATGCTATGGTATAAAATTGAGTAACAAAATGTTTTTATGTAATCGTTTTTTCTCTTCAGGGGACCAATATTACCAGTATGAGTTCAAGCACCAGCCGACCCATGAGGAGTGTGTCCGTATGACCAGAACATCCCCCTCCATGCTCTTCACACAGTATACAGACCTCTACTGTGACCAGGACCTGGAGGACCTCTTTACCCAGCTCTTTGGAATCTCCTGTGAGATACAGCTCTGTCTCTCTGTCTCTCTGTGTGTGTGTGTGTGTGTGTGTGTGTGTGTGTGTGTGTGTGTGTGTGTGTGTGTGTGTGCGTGCGTGCGTGCGTGCGTGCGTGCGTGCGTGCGTGCGTGTGTGCGTGCGTGCGTGTGTGTGTGTGTGCGTACGTGCGTGCGTGTGCGTGTGTGTGTGTGTTTTCTCATCTCTTGTAGCATTCAAGAGTAGCCATGCCTAAAGCCTAGTAAGCCTAAGGTTAGTTACACGACAGGAAAACAGCAACGTTGCATTTTCGAATGATTTCGTTTTGCACGTCCAAAAGGGTGCATGGCTGCAGGCTGCTGTCGAGGGAGAGAGAGAGACGTAAGCGCTGGGCTGAATTGCAACACAGCTTCCCTCGTTGTCCTGTACAGTGACTAGCGGACACGCGCGCTTTGTGTTTATAGCTCTGTGCTCGCAACGAGCACCTGCCCGTGCATGCTCAGTGTTGAATTCAGTGATGAATGCCTGCCCGTGCTTGCGACATCGTTGCCGTCTGACCTTGCCTCTGCTTCTGGCAACGAGGAGAGCTCAGGAGACAACGATCGTCTAACCTGACTGTAACTGAGGGGTACAATTCCCTGACTGTATTACTAGATATGATACTTACTACCACTACCTTTGTACTTAATATTCGGCCACCCAGTACACGGCATAAATATATTATCATGAACACTCTCACGTAGATGAAACGGATCCAACACAAATGTACGAATTAGAAACAGGTCTTTATTTCCTACACAGCGATGGTGTGTAGAATAAGCACTTAATCACTTAATTACATTTATGAATTGAAATAGTATGCACTTTTATGGCAAGGAGTATTCGTCGGTATATCAATAGAGAATGTCCAATCTCTGAAGGCGCAGGTGGTAAATATACGACCTGGAATAGTTAAGGAATAACAGCAATGATACTTTAATGATTATAGGCTGGATACACTAGAGGGGGTTAATCCGGTCGCTTGTAAGCCGACAGGAGTAGGAGGGGGGGGGGGGGTAGAATCCGGCTGCCTCGTCCGGCCAAGGGTATCCCAGGTGAACCCACTGTAGTGCCGTTCAATGCGCCGGCGATCCTTGGACCACAGATGAAAGCAGGTGGACTCTTTGTGGGCCGGCTCTCTCCGGTCCACGGGGGAGAGACGTGAAGAGACCTCGTCTTGCAGAGCGTCTCCTCACCTTGCGTCCTCTCCAGGGGGGGGGGTTCCAACACACGGCAGTGTCGGGGGTCTTTATCCATGGAATAATCAAAGTATCCAAAGCATAATCCGTGCCTGGGAAGGCGGGCTGTCGTCGGTAGAATAATCCGGTATACAGGTCCACTCGCTCGTCGGCTCTGGGGCTCCTCGGGTGCAGCTTCACATAGGGTCAACCACCCTGGGTAAGCAGCCAGTTCTCTGCCCGAAACGATGGGGTACTGACTACGGTAGTATTCTCACCGCACGAAGCACTATATATTAACAGACTATTATTAGCTTAATAGACTACGTCCAACTCGACGATATAGTGCCAAATATGACTATTCAAATATTAATATACACGATGTCTCAATACCGATGGTAGGCCGAACTTGGCCTTACTCCCACACGTGGCATCGCGGGGTATATACGCACTATGAACAAATAGTCCCATTAGTGGTGCGGTAGCCAAATTCCTACGCGGAACTAGGACTTGTTCGTACATGTCGAGCGGTACGTTTGAACTGGGTCTGAGGGGTATGGCAGCCTGGCACCAAGGTCTCGACCAATAGTAGAATGGAGACTATTATGGGATGTTCAGTAGGCTAGAATGGATATTCAATGCATATTGTACAAGGAATATACAAGGGATATCAGGGAATATTAGAGAATATACAAATACAATTAAATATATATATATAAATAAATATATATATTCGGTTTAATCTGGCCCTTCACAACAGCCACCCCCTGAATAGGTCCCAGACCTAATCAGTTAAACAGAGACAGATTAATCGCGTTGTCTATTTACACATAAGGGTTTGCTGTAGGGGTCAGTCAACTTCACAAAGTCATAGGGTTGTAGGGTCATGGTCATCATCGATTGTGTCTGGGAGTCGAGGCAGTTCTATGAGCCTTGCCACGGGACGGGTGTAAGTGCGACCCTGGACGAGCACTTCAGCTGCTCGGACCTTGCCGTCGGCACCGGTGATCACTTTGCTTACGCGGCCGGCCGGCCACATAGCTCTGGGCAGTGATTGATCAATAATCATGACGACTGTTCCTTCTGTCAAATTGTCTCTCTCCTTTACCCACTTCTGGCGGGTCTGTAGAGACGGTAGGTAGTGCAGTAGGAAACTGTTCCAAAACTTGTCGGCTAATACTTGGCTGTACCTCCACATTCGTCGGCCGTTCGCTTCTTCAGGCCGGTACATTGTCTGGGGTAATGCAGGATCTAGCCGCCCCATCAGGAGTGTGTTGGGGGTAACTGGGTCGATATCCGCCACATCACTGGAGACATATCCGAGGGGCTTCGAGTTAAGTACTCCCTCAATCTCCGTGAGGACTGTCATTAGGACTTCTTCCGCCACAGTCTGGGCCCCAAGTACTGCGTACAGGGCTGTCTTTATGGAGCGCACTTCTCGTTCCCAAGTGCCACCGAAGTGGGGTGCGTTTGGGGGGTTGAATTGGAAATCAACCTGTGCTGGAGCGAGGTGGGTCTTAAGTTCTGGGCCCATAGCTTGGAAGCTCTCTCTCAGCTCTCTTTCGCCGCCTTTGAAGTTTGTCCCATGATCGGACAATAGGGTAGACGGTCTTCCCTTCCGTGATGTGAATCTACGGAAGGCCATAAGGAATGAGTCTGTGCTCATGGTCGGGAGAAGCTCGATGTGTATCGCTCTGGTGGTCATGCATTTGAATACAATACCCCACCGCTTCTCGGTTCCTCTTCCTTTCTTTATGTGCAGCGGGCCAAAGCAGTCCATACCCGTTGAGTGGAATGGCTTGTCACCGATTCGGAGGCGACATGGAGGAAGGTCAGCCATCCTTGGTATGCTGGGCTGCGCGCGCCACTTGCGGCAGTCTAGACATGTTCGTTGGAAGCGTCGTACCGCCTCTCTTCCTTGTAGGATCCAGTAACGACGTCTGATTTCCGCGAAGACTCTTTCTGCTCCTGCGTGATGTACATCCTCATCGTATTTCTTTATAATCAGCTCTGTGACCTTGTGTCGGCTGTTCAATACGATCGGGTATTTAATGTCATCCGGTAGATTGGGGGCTCTGCGTAGGCGACCACCCACTCTGATGAGGGTGTGAGCGTCGCTCTCGGGGGCCAGGTGAATTAATCTGCTGTCGGATGGGACGGGCTTTCCTCCCTGTAGACAGGTCAATTCATCGGGGAACGAGTCTCTCTGGGCTCGCTGCAGTAGAAGCAATTCTGCTTCCTCGTAGTTAGCTGCTGACATATCAGCGGGGGACTTGCACTCCGGGTGGTACCGCAGGAATGTTCTTTGTTGTGCACTCTCTATGGACGTGCAATCGTCTATGTTAGGGTCGGTGGAGGCTACGGTGCTCAATCCACAGAACACAGACTTCTTAATTTCCACCTCCTCTGGACTTGCTTCCCTCGGGATAGGCATGGGCCACTGTCCTTCCGGGAGTCTTAGGAATGCGGGGCCGTCACTGTAGACATTGCGACGGGTGAGGTCATCCAGGGGCATCCCCCGAGTGATGACGTCAGCTGGGTTCCGTTTTGTATCAACGTAGCGCCACTCTGTTTCTCCGGTTAACTCTTCGGTTAAGTCTTGAATCTCGGTGACTCTGACTCCCACGAAGACTTTGTACTTGCATGAGTCCGATTTGATCCAGGCGAGTACCGTCGTGGAATCTGACCACAGGATTGTTCTAGACACCGGTATGGTGAGCTCACGTTGGATGAGCGTGGCTAGGTGCGCTCCGGCTAGGGCTGCGCAGAGCTCTAGACGTGGGATAGATTGTTGCTTGCGTGGGGCTATTCTCGAGCGGGCGAGGACAAATGCTGTGTAGATCTCTCCCCCCTGGTCTTGGGCCCGCAAGTAGGCTACTGATCCGTATGCGACCTCTGAGGCGTCACTGAAGACGTGTAAGTCCATTTTACATGTCTCTGGCCTCACCGTGGGTGGGAAGTAGCTTCGGCGCATATTAACGCCTGGGAGTGAGTGGAGCTCCATCTCCCACTCTCTCCAGGTGGATGCAAGGTGTGCGGGAATGGGGTCGTCCCAGCCCTGGTCCTTGTCCCACAATGCTCGTACAATCATTTTTGCCCTGGTGGTGTACGGTAGAATACATCCTAGCGGGTCATATTGTCGGGCGAGTGTTGTGTACACACTCCGTCTGGTGGTCGGCGCCGCCGCCGGCCTTCCCTGCTCCGTAGTCAGGGGCTTGTGTCTGTAGTGAAGCGAATCTGTTTTGAATCGCCACACCAATCCCAGGGTCATCTCCTGGGCTTCTCCCGGGATTGTAGCCATCCAGGTCTCGCTGCTGGCTGCCTTGTCCTCGGAGGAGAGGCTGCGCAGTACTTGCGGATCGCTGCTGGCCCACTGCCTGAGATCAAAGCCGCCTTTGATCAATGAGGCGCGGAGTTTAATCAGGAGAGCCTCGGCTTCTTCCTGGGTTGAAAGGCTTTGTAGACAGTTGTCTACGTAGAAGCTGTTCTTTACGCTGTGTCGGACCTCTTCGTCCGCTGCTGGGTCCTCTGCTACATGTTTCTGTAGTGCAAATGTCGCACAGCAGGGGCTGCACGTCGTTCCGAAGGGGAGGACTTCCCATTGGTAGATGGCTGGGTGCTCATCTCCTGGCTTCTCTCTCCATAGGAACCGTAACAGGGGCTTGTCCGCCTCTACTAATCTCACCTGCAGGAACATTCCTTTAATGTCCCCGCTGATGGCCACCTTTTCCTGGCGGAAGCGGAGTAGAACGGCGAGTAGGGAGGGGCCGAGTGTGGGACCGGGCAGTAACTCTTTATTCAGATTTTGGGATCCGATCTGGTAGCTGCAGTTAAATACTATGCGGCCTTTACCGTTGTGATGGACCTTGTGGTGGGGCACGTACCACGATTCAGTGGTCTGGTCAGCCTCTTTAATGTCCATCTTTGTGACGTGTCCCGCTGTGATGAGCTTCTCAATCTCAGCGCGGTATACACTCTCTTGGGCGGGGTTCTTGGCTAAGCGCCGCTCCGTGTTCAGCAGGTACCGTTCTGTGGCGTCTGTCTTGGCGTGGAAAGTAGGCATTCCTTCTCGCCGCAGGAGTGGCGTGGCGTATCTCAACACGCCGTTGACCGGGACTCTCTTGGTCCCTGTCTCGAGGAGGTGAATTGCGTAAATGTCATCTTTAGAGCGAATGTCTTTCTTTCCGTTCTTAAAGGGAATTTGTTCCAAGGTCCATAGCCGCTCTACGTGTTGCAGGAGTACGGTTTCTCCCTCTGTGACTCGGGAGTGGAGACATCTAGTGGCTGTACTTCGGTTGAGAGATTTGGCGAGCGGGCCTTGGAGAGTCCATCCCAAACGGGTCTCGACTGCTGCAGGACAGCCTCGGGGTCCGGTATGAACCCGGTCTATCGGGACAATGAGGTCTGCATGGTCGGAGCCTATCAACAGGGTCGGCATAGCATTGTCTATGAGCGGGATCGGTAACTTGCGCAGATGTGCATATTTCTCCATCAGCTTGGCGACGGGGTATGTGTACCGCGACAGTCCTATTTCTTGGCTGGTGAAAGCGTCTGCAATCTGGTACCGTCGCTCAGGCTGGCCGCTTGCTGCGATAGAGAATGAGACATTCTCGCCCTTTATCGTCTTCAAATCTCGTCTTATTGTCCGAATTGTCATTTGGGTTTCGCTTCCCCGCAGCCCTAGCTGGGCCGCAGCGGAGGCGAGCAGCAGGGTCTTCTCTGACCCGTCATCGAGGACGGCGTAAGTGTCCAGGACTTTATTCTGGTAGCTTAGTGTCACACGCACTACTTTTAGGAGTACTCGGGCTCCACTGCTGCTGAAGTATGTCCAGATGGGCTCCATCGCACTTGGTGCACCTTTTCTTTAAGCGGCATTCGGCTGCCATGTGTGAGCGCGCACAGCGAAAACAGCGCTTGTTGGACTTTATCCATTGACCTGCTTCCTCCGCGTTCAGCTTGGGGAAGGAGTCACATTGCGCTAGCCAGTGTTCTTTCTCACAGTAGGGGCACACTATCTTCCACTTCTCCGTTCTGGAGGGGGTACTGTGGCTCCTGCTGCTCGGTACTGACTCCGATTGGTGCATCACAGTCACCGATCTTCTTCCATCATTTAGTCGTCTGGTTCCTTCTCTGGAGCCAGGGGTGCTCCGTCCGAATGTATCTAGCCGTAGGCTGCTGACTTCTCTCGCCAGGAAGTCTGCTAGATCGAGGAGGTTCGGTTCGGGGCCATTCGGGTCTCTGTGGTCCCTCTGCCGCCTAAAGCGCTCCTGACGAGCGGGCGGCAGCTTCTCCAGAATCCTTTCCACATTTGAGTTGGCGTAAAGTTCATACTTCCCCTTCTCTCTTTGCGCTCCCAACATCCCTACCAGGGACTGCACTCTGATGGACAGGTCGTCCAGTGCTCGATTGTCTATTGCTGGGGGTAAGCGGTCGATGTGTCGGATCTCCTGGATCACGTAATCCCATATGCGCCCATACCTCTGGTCCAATGCTACCAGCGCTGCTGTGTATGGGGTGGTGGAAGTCGCGTAGGCGAGCACTATATTATGTGCGCGGGGTACCTTTAAGTGCTGCAGTAGGATGGCGTATTTGTGGCGTTCATCCAATACATCCACCAACATGGTCTCCAGACACATGCGGAGTTCTGTATACTGGGCCCGGTTCTCTTGGGTGAAGTCGGGTACCATAGGCGTGCCAATGTATGACGCTGACTGTGGATACATCGGCGAGCGTTGGGGGAGAGGCCTCCTAGGCGAGTCTCCTCCCGCTCCTTGGTATGGGCTGGTACCGGCAGTGTACCATGGCCCGCTTGTCCAGGTGCTGTTCCTCGGTGCGGGTCGTGCGTCGTGCTCACCCGTGTATAGAGTCGGGGGTCTGTAGCGCAGCTCCGCGGGAGTATAGCCTGGGCTGTACCGGACCTCCTGGTCCGGTAGAGTACTGTGCTGTCTTCGGGCGTGGTTCTCCTCCTCTTCCTCTTCGTCTTCAGTTAGGTCATCCAGTGCTTGTAGTCTCTGGTTTAGCCTCTCCACAGGATATGCTGCTCCTTCCCGGTTGCTAGGTCTCGCTTGGACCGGTGGGGGGAGGTGGTCTGTGGGGGGTATAGACCTCGTCTGTTGGTCAAGTTCAGGGTTGTTTACTCGGCTAGGGGATGCCGCCCTGGAGGTGTGTCTAGACGAGTTCCTGGAGCCTCTGGCGGAGGGAGAGGGTGTTGTCCGTCTGATCAGCTGTTCTATTAGTTGCGACTGCTGTCTGTCGCGCTCTGCGTCCCGTAGAGCACCAGCAGCTGCTCGCTGGCTGTCTGCTCGGTCTCGGGCCACATTCTCTTCCATCTGAATGCGTCTTATTTCCAGGCGTATGTGCTCTTCTTCGCTCCGTTGCTGTATCTGCAATCGATCGCGTTCACCCTGGAGTCTATCGCGTTCAGTAGAGGCTTTCAGGCTGACGAGGAATGCCTGCTGTAGTGTCCTCTCTGCCTCGCTGGGAGAAGGCGGTTGTATAGGGGAGCCTTCCCTCTGGGTACTCCTTGCGGAGCCTTGGAGTTCTATCTCCACGGTGCTCTCCCCGTCTTCTTCCGTGCCGAGTTCTCTCTCGGTAGTGTTGTATTCCTCCCGGGTCTCATCGGGGACTACTTCTTCAGTACTGGCGGGGTGTGAAGTCATGTCTGGTTCCCACTGGTCCCCACCGTGAACTTGGTCAGTTACATTAGAGCCCGTAGGGGCCTCTATGGTCGGGGTAGTCTGGGCGTTGGGGTTAGACATACTTTTACTTTCTAGTTTTACCGCGTTTACTGTTAGTAGAAGACTAGGTTGTTGACTGACAGCGTAAGCCTCTAAGTACTGAGGGAGCCGTCGTTCGCGCTGCGGGCGTTGGTTAGGAGGATCGTTTCGTGGAGTGTTCATCATAGGCCATTTCAATATTAATAACACTATATTAATATTACACTAATTACCATCCGGCTCGAAGGACCAATTGTAACTGAGGGGTACAATTCCCTGACTGTATTACTAGATATGATACTTACTACCACTACCTTTGTACTTAATATTCGGCCACCCAGTACACGGCATAAATATATTATCATGAACACTCTCACGTAGATGAAACGGATCCAACACAAATGTACGAATTAGAAACAGGTCTTTATTTCCTACACAGCGATGGTGTGTAGAATAAGCACTTAATCACTTAATTACATTTATGAATTGAAATAGTATGCACTTTTATGGCAAGGAGTATTCGTCGGTATATCAATAGAGAATGTCCAATCTCTGAAGGCGCAGGTGGTAAATATACGACCTGGAATAGTTAAGGAATAACAGCAATGATACTTTAATGATTATAGGCTGGATACACTAGAGGGGGTTAATCCGGTCGCTTGTAAGCCGACAGGAGTAGGAGGGGGGGGGGGGTAGAATCCGGCTGCCTCGTCCGGCCAAGGGTATCCCAGGTGAACCCACTGTAGTGCCGTTCAATGCGCCGGCGATCCTTGGACCACAGATGAAAGCAGGTGGACTCTTTGTGGGCCGGCTCTCTCCGGTCCACGGGGGAGAGACGTGAAGAGACCTCGTCTTGCAGAGCGTCTCCTCACCTTGCGTCCTCTCCAGGGGGGGGGGTTCCAACACACGGCAGTGTCGGGGGTCTTTATCCATGGAATAATCAAAGTATCCAAAGCATAATCCGTGCCTGGGAAGGCGGGCTGTCGTCGGTAGAATAATCCGGTATACAGGTCCACTCGCTCGTCGGCTCTGGGGCTCCTCGGGTGCAGCTTCACATAGGGTCAACCACCCTGGGTAAGCAGCCAGTTCTCTGCCCGAAACGATGGGGTACTGACTACGGTAGTATTCTCACCGCACGAAGCACTATATATTAACAGACTATTATTAGCTTAATAGACTACGTCCAACTCGACGATATAGTGCCAAATATGACTATTCAAATATTAATATACACGATGTCTCAATACCGATGGTAGGCCGAACTTGGCCTTACTCCCACACGTGGCATCGCGGGGAGGCTTTACGTCTGTGACTCTATTGGAGGGTAAGAAACTGGACTGAAAAGAAAGTCCTACTTTAGTAGCGCAGTATATATACGCACTATGAACAAATAGTCCCATTAGTGGTGCGGTAGCCAAATTCCTACGCGGAACTAGGACTTGTTCGTACATGTCGAGCGGTACGTTTGAACTGGGTCTGAGGGGTATGGCAGCCTGGCACCAAGGTCTCGACCAATAGTAGAATGGAGACTATTATGGGATGTTCAGTAGGCTAGAATGGATATTCAATGCATATTGTACAAGGAATATACAAGGGATATCAGGGAATATTAGAGAATATACAAATACAATTAAATATATATATATAAATAAATATATATATTCGGTTTAATCTGGCCCTTCACAACACTGACTGTGTATTTCACGAGTGAAAATGCAACGTCGCTGTTTTCCTGTCGTGTAACCCTGGCCTAAGATCTCCGTTTGCTGTGTGAGGGGCTAGATGTTTGGTTTCCCAGGTTTGAATCCAGGTGTGTTACAGTGGTGCCGTAACCCGTAAGGGAAACCAAACATCTACTGGTCAGCCAAAGGGGAACCCCTCCTGGCCGAGGGAAATAGTAGGCTTTACTAGGCTTCAGGCAGGGCTACTCTGCTAGTCTGTTCCGTTTACATCTCTCATCCTTACGTTTTCGTTCTCTCTCTCTTTCTCTGCTCCTCCTCCCTCACTCTGCAGACTCAGGTCACCACAAGGGCCCTCGTTTCATTAGGAGGGACTGGACGGGCATCAGGCCCCCTGTAGATGCTGCCATGGTGGGTCAAATCTACATCAGCCCCAAACCCACGGCCCCTCCTTCCCCGGCTCCTGTAGACTCGATGAGACGGATCAACCAGAGGAGGAGGAGGCCCAGCAGGAGGCGCGGCCCGAGAGGCAGGCAGAGCCGCTCCCTGTTCTTCGAGGATTTGTGGCTTGAGGATTTGTTCGGCGCCGACTACGGTGACTACAGTGACGTGATGACCGAGGAGCCCACCCCGCCGCCATACAGGAACATGCCTGTTCAGAATGTCTACTTTTTTAAGAAAGGTATGTATGCAAAGCAACGTCCACCTCGTACTTTTTCGGTACAACTAATGCAGCCCCCCTCTCTACCTCTTACTGTAACTATAATAAATCCAGCAACAATTCATAACAGAAAGAAATCCCTCTTCACTCACATCTGTCTTTAACCTATTTGTGTGTGTGTGTGTGTGTGTGTGTGTGTGTGTGTGTGTGTGTGTGTGTGTGTGTGTGTGTGTGTGTGTGTGTGTGTGTGTGTGTGTGTGTGTGTGTGTGTGTGTGTGTGTGTGTGTGTGTGTGTGTGTGTGTGTGTTTGCTTGCTTATGTTACCAGATAAATACTACAGAGTGGATCTGGAGACCAAACACGTTGACTTTGCCAACCCTCCTTACCCACGCTCTATTGCCAAATACTGGTTGGGCTGCACACGCGAAGGTCTGTCCGGGTCATCGGTTGGCGAGTCGCGGGCAGAGAAGAGATAGACAGACAAGACTACTTAACTCAGTAGTTGGGAGGAGATAACAATCAACAGTAGCTTCCTCTATAGGTAGATTACTATGAAGTTACACCAGCTTTGTGATGTACATCATTCTTAAACTTAATCAGCACCTTCATTTATTACAAATATAGCTAGCGTGTTTTGTTTCTGCTGCTAAAGCATTCCTCATAATTAAGCTACATAAACACTTAACTCTGTATATTAAGCTGCATAAATACCAACACTTAACTCTGTAGGCTATATTAAGCTTGCCTGAACTGAAAAGTGGATAACTGTTGACTGAACCATGGATAACTGTTGACTGAAAAGTGGATAACTGTTGACTGAAAAGTGGATAACTGTTGACTGAAAAGTGGATAACTGTTGAATGAACAGTGGATAATTGTTGACGGACCAGTGGATAATGAAAAATAAACTTGAGTGAGAGAGTTCATGTCTCTGAGTGTTCTTCCTTAATATTGCTCCAGTCATTGCAAGCATTCACGTGTAGCATAGTGTGTTTACCTTTACTGAGTGGAGCACCATAGTGTGTGCACTGGTTACCGATGGCACTGTATTTTCCTGCACAACGCGTCAAGAGCACATTATGATGTCCTACCTCAACCTCCATCATCCTAAGCACACAGACAGGTACACACACACACACACACACACACGCACACACACACACACACATATATGGCAGACCTTTGGTTGTATGTGTTCATCTGGCCCCCTGGCTGAAGAGTGTTGCTTGAGCAGGCCTGGTTACTGGGGTCAGCCTTGCCTTTTGACTTCAGGACCTTCTGGGCCTTCTGTATATTTGTATGTCTTGTATGCCATAAATGTCTTGATGAATTAAAAATGGAGGACCCTGATGTAAACAAGACAAAAGTATTTTTCTGGTCTGCATCCTCTTAGCAGTTGTTTGTATTCAGCCGTACTGTATTGTACCCATTCTGCAATCAAAGCCTCACATAGCGCATGGTGGTAGGCAGGAGAGTTCCCCATTTCAATACCTGGACATATGTATCTCCGGGTGACCTAACAACACAGAGGTAATAATTACTATTCCTGGGACTTGATAGATTTACATCTCTAGCTTTGTGCTAAAGTTATAGTGCCTAACCCCTGTTTACTCCCCAAGTTTGTTTCCCCGCAAAAGAGGCATGGCGATCACAGTGCCGTGCTGGTCAGATATATGAAAGGAACAAGGGATGTGCCCAAATCCAGATTATTGTGGTCACTTATTCCGTAGTTGTTATCATAGAAACATGTATTATTTAGACTTTTGTTATTATGCATTACAGACATTATAAGGCATGAGCACACAGGTCATCAACACTGGTTAGATTGAATGCAATACATTTAGTTTGGTTTGTGTACATTTAGAATGATGAAACTTAGGAATAGCTTTTATTTCTTTCCAGCTAAACATATATATAGTTAAGTCAATGTTTTAAGTCTGAATGTCTGCAACGTCGATTATGAAGCTCTCAATCAAATAATGGATTATTCAGACCCCTCAAACACATCCTTCTTCATATATTCCACCTAAATGCAAACAGTCTAAGACCCAAACTGGCTGAAATCAGACATTTGTTTATAAACAGTAAGGTAACATATTGTGTTTCACAGAAACAAAACTAGACTCATCTGTTCAGGATCCAGAGATTGAAATCGAGAACTATTCTATAGTCAGGAGGGATAGAAATGAGTATGGAGGTGGCGTCTGTGTGTATATTCACAAAGATACCAAATTCATCAACCGTACTGACCTTAACCATGACGAGATTGAAACTGTATGGATTGAAATCTTATTTGAAAGGGCGAAATCAGTAGGCACAATCTATAGACCGTCAGAACACAGTGGCTTCTATGACACACTCGATGGGTGTTTAGCTGGGGTGGAGGGAGTAGAAAAGATCCTTATTGGAGACTTCCGGTATGAGAGCAGACGGGTAACACACGTGCGATAGAGCTCCTGGTCAAATGAGTGAAAAAACGGATAAAAAAAGACCCGAAAAGTAATTAAAAAGGAAAATGCTCACGAGAAGTAAGGAAGAGACAACGATTGTGAAGGAAATAGAAATGGAGAACATACGAGAAGGAGAGAATCTGAAGAAACAGAATCCCCAAAGCGAAGCCGAGAAAAGCCAGGCGAAAGAAGGGGGAGGTACCGCTGAGGCAGACACGGGAATGCCAGGATGGGCCGTGATCATGCAGGCCGGGATACTGGAGAACATAACAGCGGCGATAAAACTGAACACGGACACGATAAGGAATGATATTGGGAAGCTACGGGAGGAATTGAGGAAGGAACAGGAGGACTTCAGAGGTGAAATGAATACAGAAATCAAAAGGGTGGAGGAGAAGATGGCGGAACAGGACAGAAACGTGACCGAGTTACAGACTAGGACGGCACACGCGGAGGAATGGAACACGGAGATACACGAGGTATTAACATGTGTGATTCAGAAACAAGAACAGATGGAGACAAAGATGTCGGACATGGAGGGGAGGTCACGGAGAAATAACATCAGAATATGGGGACTGAAAGAAGGAGTCGAAGGGGAATCGGTGACCCTATATGTGGAAAAGCTTATCAAAGAACAATTGAAGGAAACGGGACTGGAAAAAATGGAGATACAGAGGGCCCACAGGGCGTTGGCTCCGAGACCACAACCGGACAGACCTCCGAGGGCGGTGATTATTAACTTTCTGAGATTCGAGGTTAAGGAATTGGTACTCAGAACCGCGTGGACCAAGAAGATTGAAATCGAAGGGAAAAGACTATCATTTGATCACGACTACTCGACAGCGGTAGCGATAACACGCAGGTCCTACGCGGGACTGAAGAAAACCCTGAAAGAAAACGGAATGAGATTCCAGTCACCCATGACCTCGCTAAGGATTCACTGGGAGGAAGGGGCGGCGATGTACGCGACGGCACGAGAAGCGGAGCGAGAGGTGAGACGGCGAGGGATACGGATGACGGAGGACGGAGAAGGAAGGAGGCGGGAGGAACAGACGCGGAGCCTGCAGCAGAGATTGGAGGGAGCCCGCAGGTGGATCAGAGTGGGAGACCGAAACCGGAGGGAGGAGAGAGGAGAAGGCGGAGGTGAAACGTGACGGAGCGAGGACGGAGACGGATGAGGAGGCCAGACGGAGAGGAGGCGGGAGGAGAACGGATGAGTACACACACAAGAGATTGAAAAAACTATTCAAATAGAGACAAAGTATAGAAACTGAAATAACATATGCATAAGCACACATTCCCAGGTAGAGGCAGGATATAGAAATGAACGTAACGTATACATGGACACATAATACACAAGCTGATGGAGGAAATAAATGGAAATATAACTAGGTTTGATAGGCGAGACACAGAACATACTGAAACAGATACATAGACACACGCTGTGAGTAACACAGTTGGGAGGGATTAAGGGGATGAATGGACATCACATAGAAAATAGAGGAGAGGAAAAGAAAATAATAAGGGGTACACGGGAGACACCGCACACGGATATGGGAGGAAGGAGGGACAATGAAACATATGAGTCACATTGAGAGGGACCAAGAAAAGAGGGTCTTTGATCAAAAGGAAGGACAGAGCGCTTTTGACCAGGAGCTCGAAAGCAAAAAAAAAAAACAGTAAGAAAGCTGGACAAATATGACGAGCGATTGGGGGCAAGGGTTTCAAACCCCCAAGCCGTCAGGAGGGGGCCCCTCGCTAGGAGGGCAATTACCCCTCACCCACCAGCAGGGGACAGGGGGGGACACAGGGACCCCCCGAACGCCTTGGGAGCACTTTATGTAAAGTTTATGTTTTTTATTTATGTTAATCATTATATGTATTCGGTGAAGAGAGCGGAGGCTCCAACCGGAGGGGGGAATGAGTGTGACATGGGGGGGACTGACAGACGAAAGAAGAAGAAAGATGACAAGGGTTAAAGGTATAAAAATGATGTCGTTAAACGTTAATGGAATGAATAATGCGATAAAAAGGGGCAAAGTGATGTTGAAATGTAAAAAAAGTGAGATGGAAGTGATTTTTCTGCAGGAGACACATTTGGTAGCACAGGGTCATGAGAAACTGAAGAGATTTGGATATGAAAATGCATACTATAGTTCCTTTGAACAAAACCCGAGGAGAGGAGTAATCACGTTAATCAAAAACACAGTCAAATTTGAATTGATCAAGGAAGTAAGAGACAAGGAGGGAAGGTTTGTTCTGGTGAAGGGGAAAATGGAGGGCCAAATGGTTACGTTAGTAAATGTTTATGCACCCCCAGAGAGTGAGAGGGATTTATATGAGACCATTTTTGACATGATAGTGATGGAACTAGAAGGGATATTGATATGTACGGGAGATTTTAACGTAGTACTGAATCACGACCTAGACACCACGAGTACTAGAAAAGGACGGGCGCCCATCAGTAGATATATGAATATTCAGATGACGGAAATGGGAATTACAGACGTTTGGAGGGGGATGCACGCCATGGACAGGGAATACACACATTACTCACACCCACACGTGACATATGCGAGAATAGACTACTTTTTGATGACGACGGGGGACAGTTACAGGGCACGGGAGAGCAGTATAGGAGTGGCGGACATATCGGATCACAGTGCCATATATCTGACAGTGGATCTAGAAGGGAGACGGAGGAACACGATTTGGAGACTAAATGTAGGAATATTAAATAACAAAGGGGTGGTGAGTCAGATCAAGGAGGAGATAGCCAGCTATAAGGAAGAAAATGACAACGGGGCGGTAGACCCGAACATTCTATGGGACACACTGAAGGTAGTGATAAGAGGGAAATTGATGGAAAAAACAGCAATGCTGAAGAAGGCCAGAACGGAGACATATCACAATCTGATAGGGAAGCTGAAGAAGCTAGAGGGGAGACACCAGATATCAAAAGAACAGGAAACGCTCGGAGAAATCAAAGAAGTAAAGGCCAGGATAAATAGGGAATTATTGACGGAAATAGAAAAGAAAGCGAGGTTCATGAAACAAACGTACTATGAAGGGGGACCAAAAGCGACCAGACTGTTGGCTAGGAGAATTAGAACGCAACAGAAGTTGAACACGATACACACAATAAGGGATACAAAGACTAATGAAATATTGAGGGACCCAGCTGAAATAGAGAGGACATTTAGAGAATACTATGAGAAATTATACACACAGCCAAAAGCAGCGGGAGAAGAGGAAATAGAAACATCTGGAGAAGCTAGAGTTACCATCGATAGGGAAAGAACAGAATGAAGAATTAAATAAAATAATTACGGAACAAGAACTGGAAGATGCAATTAGTAGAGCTAAAAACAACAAGTCTCCGGGGAGCGACGGATTCCCATCGGAATTCTACAAGACATTTAGAACTGAATTAGCACCCATGTTAGGGGCGGCGTTCAGACACACGATGGAAGAGGGGAAAATGCCCCCCTCGTGGAAGGAAGCCATAATCACCACGATACCGAAGGAAGGGAAGGATAGGGAATTATGTAGTAGTTTCAGACCTGTGTCCATACTCAACGTAGATTACAAGATGTATACATCGATAATATCAAAAAGATTTGAGACGTTTATGCCAGAAATTATAGATGAAGATCAAACTGGATTTATTAAAGGGAGACAGACACAGGACAACGTGAGAAAGACATTACACATAGTAGAGGAGATACAAAAACAAGGGGGTAGCGCGGTACTGATTAGCCTAGATGCAGAAAAAGCGTTCGACAGTGTGAGCTGGACATTTTTATATAAAACATTGATGAGGTTCGGACTGAACGGGAGGGCGATGAAGATGATCAAGGCGCTATATCAAGAGCCGACAGCGAGGGTTAAGGTGAATGGCAGCTTGACGGATAGAATCAGATTAGAGAGGGCTACCAGACAGGTATGTTGTCTCTCACCGACGCTCTTCGCCGTTTTCATAGAACCACTGGCACAACTGATCAGACAGACCGAGGACATCAAGGGAGTAAGGATAAAGGGAACGGAATATAAACTAGGCCTATTTGCAGACGACGTGATAGTATACATGAGGCAACCAGAAAAGATCTTCCCGGCACTGATGGATCTACTGAAGGAATATGGCCACTACTCAGGATACAAACTAAACGTGACAAAGACACAGACCTTAGCATGGAACTATTCTCCAACGACGGAAATTAGAGAACAGTACGGGATAAGATGGGACATGGACAAGATTAAATACTTAGGGGTGAACATCACGAGAGGGGTGGAGAAACTGTTTGAGGCGAATTATACACAGATAAATCAGAACATCAAGAGAGACCTAGAGAGATGGACAGTAATGCCCTTGGACTTCAATTCAAGAATAGAGGTCATTAAAATGAACATACTATCAAGGTTACTGTACCTATTCCAGTCACTACCGATACAAATACCACAGAATCAATTCAGGGAGTGGGACAGACTGATATCGAGGTTCATATGGGCGGGGAGAAGACCACGGGTCAGATATAAAACACTACAACTACCAAAGGAAGAGGGAGGGATGGCAGTACCCAGCCTACAAGATTATTACTATGCAGCACAACTGAGAGCAGTGACGTGCTGGTGTAACGACAGATATGAGGCAAGATGGAAAGACATTGAAAAAGAAGGGGAGGGATACAAGGTACAAGCTCTGGTGGGGGATAGGGAACTATTTAAAGAAAAAGAGGGACTATTAGATCCAATCACCAAATGCACCTTGACCATATGGAACAGAGTAGTAAAAACACACAAATTGGAGAAGCAGTCAGGGGTCCTGAGATGGGTAGCACATGACAAGAGATTCAAACCAGGGAGGTTAGACCATGGATTCAGAAGGTGGGAGAGGGGGGGGGCAACAGCGATATGCAAAATGATAGAGAAGGGAGAAATGCAGACACTACAAAAATTAAAGGAGAAATTTGGACTAGAAAACAGGGACCACTTCAGATATCTACAGGTTAGAGATTACTACAACAAAGAAATAAGGGGGGCCAAAGACGAGGAACAGAATGGAATAATAAAGATGATAGTATGGGCATACGAAGGGGGGCAAGGAAGAGTAATATCAGCAATATACCGGGCTATAATGACCAGCAAGGGACACACGACCGATTATATAAGGGAGAAATGGGAGAGAGAACTAGAGATAGGAATAACAGGGAAGGAATGGGGGAACATATGTGAGGTACAACATTCAACAACAGGATCGAGAATATGGAAAGAATTTGGATGGAAAAACATAATCAGATTCTTTATAACCCCAGAGCTGAAGGGAAAATATGCACCAACACAAAAAGCATGCTGGAGGATGTGTGGGAAGGAGGGGGCAAATCACACGCAAATATTCTGGGGATGTCAGAAGCTGAAGGGGTATTGGGAGGAGATAGGGGAAGCAATGATCAGAATATTAGGATACGGGCTACCACAAACAGGACTGGTGCTTTACTTAGGAGACCTGACACACGAGGGAATACAAGGGGGGGACACATATTTAATAAAGATAATGTTGATAGCGGCCAGAAAAGCAATAACGAGACTGTGGTACAAGGAAGACCCACCGACAATAGCAAAATGGGTAGGAATAGTGGAAGAAATACAGGATATGGAAAGGATAACACACATGCTGAGGTTACAGGAAGAGAAATTTGGGGAAAGATGGGGAAAGTGGGAGGATTATAAAAGGAACGAGAACGACATCACAGAGGAAGAACCAAATGCAACACAAGAGAGCGAAGGGTAAAGGAGGAAAGATGTTCAAGCAGGGTCTATGAACCCATGTCACACACCTGTACTTTAGTTAATAATTTCTATTTTGTTTTTGGGATATTACAATTGCTGAATGCTTTTATACCTTATTATTTATGTCTGTTTAACGGTGTGATATTAAATATTCAGGGATGATGTGGTTTGTGTATGGGTGAACCAAAAGGCAAAGTGAAAGTTAATAAACAAGAGAAAAAAAAAAAACGGACGAAGGAGAAGGGAAGAAAGAAGCTCAAGGAGGGTCTCTGGACCCAGATCACACATACAAACCTTAGTCAGCATTTATCGTCTTTGAGTAGGAATTACCTATTTATGCCTGTTTAAGGGAGATACACAATCAGCATTTGTATCAAATACCTAGAAAACAACAGTAGGGGAACCAGACAACTAACCATGTGATACCCATGTAAATATTTATGTGCACTGTTTTTTCTTTTTGTTTTTATTGTGATGCTAGTCTCTTCATTTTTTATTATTTATTTTTTGTAAGTGCTGTCTGTCTAAATAACTGTTAATAAAAAATTTAAGTTTAAAAAAAAAAAAAAAAAAATCCTTATTGGGGACTGGAACACGGACATGCTACGTAAAGCAGCACCTGTCTTCAAGGCCTTCAGTAGGTTTTGTGATCTGCACGGCCTCAGCCAGCGAATCACCCAACCCACAAGGGTATGTGAATCAACTCAGACTACCATTGACATCATCCTGACCTCTGACAAGTCCAAGATCTCCAATAAAGGGGTTATAGCATGCGGGTTAAGTGATCATTATATGATATTCTGTACCCGCAAAAAGCTAAAGCAAAAGGCTGGCTGTCACAAAACAGTCACATCTAGAGACCTCAAAACCTACTCTAGCGAGGCCTTTAACCTTGAACTGGAGAGCCTGGACTGGTCAGATGAGCTCAATGGTACACTGGTTGAAGAAACCTGGCTTGGCTTCAAAACCAAATTTTCAACAATACTAAACAACATGGCCCCCCTAAGAACCACCAGGGTAAAAAATCGCGCTGAGCCGTGGATGCACACTGAAATACTGACCGCTATGAAAGCCAGAGACAAAAAATGCTCTGAGTTTCGTAAAAGTCAATCAAAGCTTACCAAAAGCATGAGCAGTGAACTCCAAGACCACGTGACTGAACTCAAACTAGAAAGAAACAGACTAAGAAATTATGTAAACTCCATGATCAAAACTGCTAAAAAAAGAATTCATCAATGACGAAACTGAGGAAAACAAAAATAAACCATGTGAACTTTGGAAATTACTCAATAATCAACTAGGCTGCAGTAAAAAACTTAAAACCAGGTTCTCAAACATAAACATACAGACGGACAACACGCTCATCACAGACAAGCTGGATGTAGCCAATTACTTAAACACTTTCTTCACAAACATAGCCACAACACTGGTAAACAAACTACCCTCCCACTCTGGGCAGTATGGGGTAGAACACATAGTAGCATACTACAAGAACCTAGGCGTCCACAAAGACGACTTCAAACTGGAAATGGTAACTACAGATGAGGTACTCAAAAAACTGAGCGCCCTCCAACCAAACAAGGCCACTGGCCATGACAACATCCCCTCCAAATTCCTCAGAGACTCAGCAGCCGCCATCACCCCAGTCATCACACACATAATAAACCTCTCCATAAAACAGGGACACGTCCCCAAGGACTTCAAAATTGCAAGAGTAACACCCCTGCACAAAAAGGGCAGCAAATTAGACCCAGGCAACTGCCGCCCTGTTTCTATCCTTACATCCATCTCGAAAGTCATGGAAAAAATAGTATACGAACAGGTCGAAAAGTACCTTGCGGAAAAAAATCTAATCTACGAATTCCAATCTGGTTTCAGAACATCCCACTCCACTGACACATGCCTTCTCTATTTGAACGTCCACATCAAACAAGAGGTGGACGCGGGCAAATACTGCGGCATGGTCATGCTGGACCTACGAAAGGCCTTCGACACTGTCAATCACACCATTCTGATTGACAAGCTAAAAGCAATTGGTTTTGATAGTCTATCAGTGAGCTGGATACAATCCTACCTGGAGGGGAGAGAACAGATGGTGGAGGTAAACGGTACCCTATCCCCCCCCTCACAGTGAGCTGTGGTGTTCCACAAGGAAGCATACTAGGACCGCTACTATTCCTAATTTATGCAAATGACATGTCGTCAGCTTGTGACTGCAACTTGTTCCTGTTTGCGGACGACTCAGCCCTGCTGGTCTCTGACAAGAACAAGTTACAGGTTGAAAAAGCCCTCAGCTCGGAACTAGGCAAAATCTGCATATGGCTCGTCGACAACAAACTATCATTACACATGGGCAAAACAGAGTCCATTCTCTTTGGTTCAAATAACAAACTCAGCATGACGAAATTCATCAGCAAGATGAAATTACCTACCTGGGTTCCATCCTAGAGGCTAATCTTTCCTGTGACAAAATGGCATCCAATGTAATAAAAAAAAGTCAACCAACGAACTCGATTCTTGTACCGGATCTCCTCTCTGGTAAACAAGAATACCCTGAAGACTCTGGCAGGAGCACTCATTCAAGGGTACTACGACTATGCTTGCACCTCATGGTACCAAAGCACCTCAAAGGCACTAAAAAACAAATTACAAACATCTCAAAACAACCTAGTCAGACTACTGCAGTGCTTCTCAAACTTTTTCTGTCAGGCCCCCCTTTGGCGGACCAAAATACCCCCCCCCCCCCCCCCCCCCCTCGCCCCAACAAAATAGTCATGGAATGGGCCATGTTTAAATTTATTGAAATAACACCAATATCGTGACCTTTCAAATTGACAACACCTTCCCTCGCGAGAGCCACCTTGCCTCGCTGTGAAACAGCACTGCAGAATGGTCAGCTCCCATCTCCTCACACAGCGCAGAGAACAGGCGCGCTTTCAGGGGTCGGGTTTTGATGAAATTTACCACGTTTATAACTTCTGTCAAAACCTCATTCAGCTCAGGGCTAAGCTGTCTTGACGCTGGCGCCTCTCTGTGAATTTACAGTGCGTCCATTGCACGTTTGGCAAGACCCCCTTGATGAGCGCCTGTAGCCCCCTCCTTTTTCCTGCCATGGCCTGCACACCGTCAGAGCAAAAGCCCACACAGTTCTTCCATTTCAGTCCATGTTCTGTCAGAACTGTCAATAATTTTGAAGAGCTTATCAGCTGTCGCTCTGTTTTTGACATATTTGCAAAACAGCAGATCTTCACTCAGTGACTGGGAATTTACAAAGCGAACATAGGAAATAAGCAAACAGTCTTTATTGCTGTCAGTCTTTGACAAGGCAACACGCATGTCATCCTCAAGGCTCAACTTGGCCCTATATTTTGTTTTCAGAGCTGTCATGGATGAAAAGCCAGCTTCACACAGATATGTGGTGCTGAATGGTATCAACACCTTAACTGCTGCATCATGAGATACTTGGTACTCAGCACCACACTCTGAAACTAGCTCTCCAGGTGGTATCAGATGAGATTTCAATGAGTTCTTCCAAGAGTTTGGATGGAGATGTGTCAGGAAGCTTTGTCTCAATGTTGTCTGTAAAGTTTTTCTTTATCGAGAGTAACTTGGTGATCCTTTTCTGTGTTTTATTAAATAATGATTTTCAGATTTTGAGAAATGGTCAAACTTATCCAAATATGGTATTTTCATGGAGAACAGTGCAGCTGCAACAGATAGCACTTTAGTGATAATTTTCTGTAATAAAAAAAAAAAATCTCAAGGCCCCCCCTGTCATGCCTCTGCGCCCCCCTTAGGGGGCGCGCCCCCCACTTTGAGAAACACTGGACTACTGCATGACCTGACTCCTAGAATCCACCTCACCCCTGCCCACTTTGACTACCTAGGATGGCTTAGAGTAGACAACAGAGTACAGCAACTTGCAATGGGCCTGGTCTACAAGATACACTACACGACCAAGGTACCCATGTACATGTCAAAAGACTTCCCAAAGGTCAGTGAATACCACGATCACAACACCAGAGGGAGTTCCACAAATCATGTTAAACCCAGATTCGGCTCAAACAAGGGGCTAAACACGTTTCGCAATTATGCCACATCAATGTGGAACACCCTACCCACAGCTGTAAAGGAATGTGAATCCCTACCCACTTTCAAAACCACTCTCAAAGAACACCTGCAAAGGAGACTGCAATTCGAAACTGGCCCCTACAAATGTCCTAACCCAGTTGTACAGTAAATGACCAAGTATGGCTTTTTCAGTATTCCAATGTACAGTGTACAGTGCCCCCCCCCCCCTGTACTGTACTGTACCCATTCTGCAATCTGTTAATAAACTTTTCAATCAATCAATCAATCAATCCCCCGAGGGAACACCTAATAACAAGCATGCACTTCTTCCTGCAGGCAGGTTTATGTGCTGCAGCCCAATCTGAGTGCTCCCTGCTGGGCCTCGGACAACCAGGCACAGGGGTCCAACCTGGGGGGAGGCAGCACCACCCATGGGACAGTAGAAAGAACACAGACACAGTCAGTGGGTTTAATATAAGTGGCATGTGTGTGTACATGCCAATGGGCTAAAAGGGGGTGTGGCAGTGGGAGTGGCATATTGCAAAAAGGTTGCAGCTATTGCAAACCTGCACTTGTTTCTCTGTTTGTTATATATTTGTTAGAAAAGCTCAGATGCCCTGTTTTCCCTTTGACTCTGAGCTCAAATCTATTATGTTTGTGGCTCGTTGTGTTCACTTTTCTAGAGTTCTTTGTAAACTATTTCCTGTTATATATTCCCTGTTCCTAGTATCAATTGTGACAATATTGTCCCCACAAAGGCCTCATGGTACAGTAAACTGGGCCCAAGGAAGTAAACTCATATTCTGTCTTCTGTCTGGAGAACAGTCGCAGCAGTACAAGACGGGATGCAAAGAAACTAAGGTAAATATGGGCAAAATGTGTGTTTCAAGTTTCTTTAATAGTTGTCATACAGAAGTACAGAATACTTTTATACAAAATGCTTCTTACTGTTGCGCTCCAGAGACTGTGCAAGACAAGATAAGTATGAAATAAAATAACATAGTAAAATTAGAAGTAAAAAAATGAGGTCACAGTGTTCAGTTTAGACATATGTACAATGTTCGATGCAGAATAGACGTAGTTACCATACAATATACAATACTGTGCAGTGTACTAATATACAATACTATATAGTGCAAGGCAGAAATGGAGAAATGGGACGAGGTGCAATTTAGGTACAATTCACAGTAGGTGTACGAGTTGTAGTGCAAATCCTTTATCAATAAATATAAAGTGTAAGTGTGTTTGTGTGATCTAAAGTGTGGAGAGTGGGTGCTGCAGTGTGTTGTTTGTTTGAGTGAGTGTGTGCGTGTGGGTGTGTGTGCTGTGTGCATTTGATGGTTGTTGCATAGTGATTATTGTTCGTTTAGCAGCCTGATGGCCTGGGGATAGAAGCTTCTTCTGAGTCTTTCTGTGCTCGCCTTAAGACTCCGGTATCGCTTGCCTGACCGCAGCAGTTCAAAGAGGCAGTGTGTAGGGGCTAAACAGGTGTGTAGGTGTGTGTGTGTGTGTGTGTGTGTGTGTGTGTGTGTGTGTGTGTGTGTGTGCAGGGCCGGATTAACGACCGGGCCGACCGGGCCGCGGCCCGTGGGCCTCCAGTGATGAGGGGCCTCAAAAAGAGGCCCCAATTTTTTTTTTTTTTTTTTTACTTTTTTTTTTTTTTTTTTGGAGGCCGCTCGTCACTCGAGGCCTTTTGGAGGCCCCTCGTCACTAGAGGCCCCAAATTATTATTATTATTATTTTTTTTACTTTTATTTTCTTTTCTTTTGGAGGCCCCTCGTCACTAGAGGCCCCAAATATTTGTTTATTTTTTTTTAACTTTTATTTTAAAAATGTTTGGAGGCCCCTCGTCACTAGAGGCCCCACATTCTTTTTTTTTTTTTTTTTCTTATTTTGGAGATCGATGTCATACTGTGACACTGAATGATTGGCACTGACTGACGCTCTCTGATTGGCCACTGACATGTTTGCCCAATCGCGTGACGAGCTGTGTCTTTGCCCATTTCCTCGTCAAACAGCCTGCAAACTACCTGCCGTTCTATCGCCATGCTCTAAGACAAACTCTAACCTTAACCAACTTCGAAAGAGTGCCTAAGCTTAACCGTCGAAAGAACTTGCCGTCACGCTCTAAGACAAACTCTAACCTTAACCAACTTCGAAAGAGTGCCTAAGCTTAACCAGTGTAGAAACAGGCATCGGCCAATCAGAGAGCGTCTTGCCAGAAATGCGGCTAGGTTTAGAAATAACGCGACTAGGGGCCTCCACACTACACACTAGTACTAGTACTAAATACCTATATGTCCCTATGCCATAAATGTCATGTATGTTGTGTATGTCATAAATGTCTATATGAATTGAAAATGGGGGACCCTGATGTAAACAAGACAAACGTCTTTCTCAGGTCTGCATCCCCTGCCTTAACAATTGTGTGTATTGAGCCGTACTGTATTGTACCCATTCTGCAATCTGTTAAATAAAGTTTTCATTCATTCATTCATTCATTCAGTAAAAAAAAATAAAAGAGATACGAAAATTAGAAATATAGGCCTCTCTCTTATACAAGCCTGGTATCCACTACAGTTGAAACAAATACAAGCCGGGGTTACTATTAGAGGAATTACGGTATTCTATATATTTTGATATTAAGTGATATAAAAACGCCACTGTGCGTGCGTGTGTGTGGGGGGGCCTCCACAAGAATCTGGCCCAGGGGCCTCTGAAGTCTTAATCTGGCCTTGTGTGTGTGTGTGTGTGTGTGTGTGTGTGTGTGTGTGTGTGCTCAACCTCCTTCAGAGGCCTCATCCTGGTGACAGAATATACATAAAGGACCCCCCAGGAAAGATGTCTTATTGTTCAGGACCCACCTTTGGTGAAGTTAATAGTCAGGCTATTAGCTCATTGACTATTAAAATTGTTATTGAAAATCACAGATCACAGATTTCCTATGACTTGGATTCCATTTCGACACTTGCCACCCCCCACCCCCTGGGAGCTGCTCTGGCCCATAGTTTGAAGCCACTCCTGTAGAGAGGATGACTTTCATTGCACTTTCTGCATTTTCTTGTACTGCTGTGCATGAGACAGACAAAAACACTTGAACTACAGCACAGCATGATGATGTTATATACTCTATATAACATCATCATGTTGTGCTGTAGTTCAATTGTTTTTAGAGTATATAGAGTCAAAATAGTCAGCTAGTATGAGTATTATGTTACATTTCAATTAATGACTTCCACCACCATCTTTTGCAGACTCTAGCAGCCTAGTTTTTTTTAAGCCAGCAGTATTAATGAAACTAAGGAATCCATAGATACCAACCATGGCTTACCAGGAAATGGGTCATTTCTTATTTATTAATTTTTTCATATTTCTTCTGTCTGGCATTTTTTGTCACATAACCAAGTGGGCTTTGAGCTACAAATAGTTAAGAAACCCTAGGAGAGTGAGTAAGACCACACCTGGCTCAGTCCGCGTAGCAAACTGGTTCGTACTGGTTGGCTGCTTTTTGGTTGGGCATGACACAGTCCAGTCAGGCTGGTCTTTCCCCAGACCCTCATGTGCACAATAACACGTCTCTCAGCCCTTTCTTTCCCAAACAATGACATCACAGTGCTGCTCAGAATTCTTGTATGAATTAATTAATGTGTGTTTCTTAATGGGGAATTCAAATATGAGTTCATTTTTGGGATAGGATAACTCTAACCTGCATCATTTTGGATTTCAAAATGGCAGATTTTACCAGTTTCACCCCTTGGCCATACATGGATGATAACATGAATCTGAAGGAAATCCTATCATGCAAGGTGTCTAAATGATGTGTTTCTTAAATGGGGAATTCAAATATGATTTCATTTTTGGGATAGGATAACTCTAACCTGCATAATTCTGGATTTCAAAATGGCTGATTTTACCATTTGAACCCATTGGTATTGTATTACAAAATTGCCAAATGTACCCATCCCCTTTCAAAGATAAAGAAATATATGGGAAATCATTTATAATGACAAAGCCATCAAATTTATTAACAAGTGAACTGTATATAACTGGATACAACTCCAAAGATCAATAATAATAATAATAATAATACTAACAATAATTAATTGTATTTGTAATGCACACAAACACCTAAGTGCTAAATCTCGATCTCCTGACTTCTTGAACTTTGCCAGGTTCCAATATCTTGATTGGACTCATATCTTCTTAAATTTGATCAGGTTGCACAAGTCCTGCTTGGATTCATTCTTGGACATCAGCCTCCTGCTGGTCTCCTGAGCCCTGATCCCTCCATCCCTTTGTTCTTGTGAAAAGTACTTAGCAGAGGCCTCAGTCACCATTTTAACAACCATCTCAATGCTTTGTGTGTGGCAAGGCCAGTTGAGATCTTCTCACAGTTGGCATCACAACATCCAGCACCTCCTTCCTCTGAGACTTGAGGCAGTCCAGCTGAAACAGGATGTGCCTAGGCCCTTCGATCCAGGAGTGCTTGACCTTCATGTTGAACCAACATGGATAATACACTCCAATGATGAATTCCACAATGCATTGTAGATTATTCAGGTTCTTTCTTTTAAGTTGATGCTTTGACACAAAGAGCCTGAGGAGTCTGTTTGCTGTGGTGAGCCAGCAGCTGTGGTTTACCGGTCCAATCTCCAGCAGAGCCAGCCTCGCAGAAAGCACTCTGTTGCAGTCAGCAATCAGTTGAGAGATCTTGAATGATCTTCTCAGGCAGCTTGATCAGCGGAGGGCCAAGAAAGATCCTGGTGAAGTTAGGATTGATCTCCAAGTCTGTAACAGAATCAAGGAGCTGTCCTATTGGCCCAGATAAGTTGTTGTCTGACAGAGTAGCCCCATCAACTTCAACAATGAGATGGCGCAGTGGAAGTTCACCAGTGTGCAGGTTGCACACCAACCAGACCAGCTTTCTCCCCAGGTGCAGCTCCAGCTTCCGCATTACACCTGCCTTCACTCCAGTGTTGACATTGGTTGAGTCTCCTCCAATGGCCCACAAGGTCTTATCAGAACCTCTCTCTTTCAGCCAGGAAAACAGGACCTTAGCAATCTTCTCTGCATGGGACTCCTCTTTAGTTGCTTTCTCTGGTGTAAAGTGGAACAGATAGTTGCTGCCAGGCTCACTAGCAACACTATAGTGTTCTTCCTTGATCTTTGCAGGAAAAGATTGGTCACTGCCCTCAGCTTCCATCATCACATTGGTCATGTCAATCCGCCCATCAAAGAGGATACAGGAGATCCCCCCCCTGCTCCCTGCACTTCTCCTCAAACTCTTCCCCCAGCTCTTGCATCAACTTTTCTTGTGCTCTCTTAACCTTGTTCTTATCAATCACTTTACTTGTGTCATCTTCTAAGATGAGTCCTGCATCAATCAGAGCTGCAGTTACTATAGCTGCAGTTGGCCTTAGACCTATGCCATACCTTACACTAGCAAGGGCGATGTTTGGAATCTCATCATAATTTTTCCGTAGCTTTGCTGAAGCTGCAGGGTCAGTTTCAAGAATGAGCTCAACTTGTCTGCTGCTGCAAAGCTTTCTTCTTTGCCCCTTCTCCTTTTATCTGCCTTCTTTTCCATCCCCTGCCTTTCCAATGTTTTCACCTGTCTCTTGTGCTCAGGCAGATCAGCTCCAGCCATTTGGTGTGGTCCTTTACTTCCAACCTTTTCCCTCTGTCCCTTGATGTAGGCAATATCTTTCACAGGAATCTTTTTGTCTTTGCTGCAGCAACAGTTAATGTGGGCTTGCATCACACAACCCTCACAACCTGCCCCCTCACAACTAGTAATCTGGCACTTGCAAGTTAAAATATCAAATAACTTGTCCAACTTGACAATTAAACTCTCAAGTTTGCTTCTCCCAAGATAAAAGCTCACTGCCTGCTTCCACATCTCCTTGAGCTTGGTCATGATGGTCACCTTTTTATTGACAACAGGTGACTTGAAAATAGCATTAGCTTTCTTCCACTGACAGAGGGGTTGGCAGAGGGGAGGGGGCAGGAGCTGACCTGGTAAAAGGGTATGGTAAAATCTGCCATTTTGAAATCCAAAATGATGTTCCAAATGATTTCCCATATATTTTTTAATCTTTGAAAGGGGATGCGTAAATTTGGACATTTTGTAATACAATACCAATGGGTTCAAATGGTAAAATCGGCCATTTTGAAATCCAAAATTATGTAGGTTAGATTTATCCTATCCCAAAAATGAACTCATATTTGAATTCCCCATTAAGAAACACATCATTTAGACACCTTGCATGATAGGATTTCCTTCAGAATCATGTTGGCATCCATGTATGGCCAAGGGGTGAAAAATGGTAAAATCGGCCATTTTGAAATCCAAAATGATGTAGGTTAGAGTTATCTGATCCGAAAAATTTACTCATATTTGAATTCCCCATTAAGAAACACATCATTTAGACACCTTGCATGTTAGGATTTCCTTCAGATTCATGTTGGCATCCATGTATGGCCAAGGGGTGTAAAATTGTCAAATCTGCCATTTTGAAATCCAAAACAATGTAGGTTAGAGTTATCCGATCCGAGAAAGAATCCCATATTTGAATTCCCCACAAAAAAACACATATTTTAGACACCCCACTCGATTGATTTTCCAAAAAAAGAAAAGTATGGCCCGCCCGGGACGGGTTGACCCTTTAAATGCAAATTCTGAGTATTTGCTGATCTCACACAGTTAATTTCTGAGTAGATTATCAGATAATACAATACAAATTATTTGTCTAATCTTTGCAATGGATGGATTTTGGTACATCTAAGATTATGGGTACCCTTGCTATATGGAATTCATAATGTCTTTAAATCAGTGCTGGAACAGTGCTGGCCTATTTCATCAGTGTCCAATGCAAATGTGCAGTTGAAAATAATATGATTTAGTTATCCACTGTTTCTTTCATCTGCATATGACACCTGGATACCAACATCTTATATTAGTGAGATGGAGTAGTATCCCTTAATTGTCGCATTTCATCAGGTGGTTAACATTGTTCACATTGGGATTTCGTGTAGTAGGCTAACTGGGCCTAGACGGCTTCTCGTACAAAAGGCACCGCTGGGATTTGAACCCAGGATCTCCTGTTTACTAGACAGGCGCTTTAACCATCTAAGCCACGGCACCACCTTGGCACTAAATTTATCCGACAGAATTCTGAGGGGGGGAATGCAAATTGTTGGCACAATGTTTTAATTGTATTACAATATATTGGTACATCCATCGAAATATAAAGACATATAGCTATTATAACGTTACTCTATTATTTACAACCCATTGATTTGACCTTTTACAATATGTTTGTTTTTCTAAGCAGTCTTTAGTCAATCAGCCCAAAATATAATCAATCAGTGCCGTAGAAACGTCCAATTCCGAAAGATTGAAGTTGCTCAGGTCTTGATTGTAAAGCTCAGAGTACTCATCCAAAACCTCTGTCTGTTGTCTCCCCCTATCGGCAGGGACGGCGGACTGCATGGACACCACAAGCTCGGCTGTGCCACAGCGGCTCCCCTCAGGCAGGTATTCCTGCTGTGCATCTCCGAAGAAAGACTCAAAGTCCTCCGACACATTCCATGTGCCGATTCCGAATGCTGTGTTTTTCGGAAGTGCTTCGTTGGCAATAAAGTCTAGTGTGTGGTTATAGCCTTGGAAAACAAGTCTGTCCGGGAAGCAGTCCGCGGGGATTGGAGATGTAGGAGCGGGCAGGGACATCGCCTGACTCCCGGGCAGTGTGGACAGCTTGGACCATGATGGTGGTGCCGGTGAACTTGGAGAGGGGGTTTTGCAAAGTGCATCTGGAGAGCATAAGGGGGGCAAAGGGAGAGCAGGAGACGTGGATGGTGTTGTGTTGGTAGATGACATGTAAGAGAATTGGGGCACAGAATAGTCAGATAGTGATATAGCCCTTTCTCTTGTTGGTTTCTTGCTCTTGAAATAGCGCGCGCGACGATTTTGGAACCATACCTGTGAACAGAGAAAATACATGTTAGGTTTCTTAGCTGCAGACTTCAGGGTTATTATCCCGCACCGGTTATGCACAAAATCGTACAGTGAGCGCACAATTTCCCCAAGGGGATCAATAAAGGAATATCTTATCTTATACACACAAATGTATATACTCTCTTTTCTGGACTCTTTTTGTATCACAAACAGTACTGTATTTGCAAATCTGGCATGTCATAAATGTATAGATGTAGCAGTACTGTCTATCTGTATGTGTCATGTATGTCATATTATGTCCTGATTAATTGAAAATGGGGGACCCTGATGTAAACAAGACGAAAGTCTTTCTCTGGTCTGCATCCCCTTAACAATTGTGTGTATTGAGCCGTACTGTATTGTACCCATTCTGCAATCTGTTAATAAAATGTTCAATCAATCAATCAATCAATCAAACACACTACCTGAATCTTGGACTCTGGAAGCCCCGTGAGAGAGGCAATGAACTCCTTCATGTTGACGCCCGGGTAGTGCGTAATGGAGAAAGCCCTCTCCAGTTCCCACAGCTGCGCCTTGCTGAAGGTCGTGCGCTTTCTGCGGCCTCGAGTGCAAAGTGTGTCACTGTGCACTAGAGAGAGAGAGAACACAATGTGTTACATGAAGAGTTTACATACCGTCCATGAACTAAATGGGGGGGGGGGGTATAGGTATATATATAAAGCAGAGATTCGGCTCAAACAAGGGACTAAACACGTTTCGCAATTATGCCACAACAATGTGGAACGCCCTACCCAAAGCTGTAAAGGAATGTGAATCACTATACCCACATTCAAAACCGCTCTTAAAGAGCACCTACGGGAGGCTGCAATTCGAAACTGGCCACCGTAAATGTCCAAAACCCCCACCACCTCCTAATAGACAGTCTCCTCCCCACCGCATGTATATTCCCTCCCCGCCGTATGTATATTTCTCTCCCACCCACCCACCCACCCCCTCCTAATGTACAGTCCCCTCCCCATCATATATACTCTGTCAGGATCTAGGGGTAACAGTACTGTATATTTGAATACCGTTTATGTCACAAATGTATCAGTACTAAATACCTATATGTCCCTATGCCATAAATGTCATGTATGTTGTGTATGTCATAAATGTCTATATGAATTGAAAATGGGGGACCCTGATGGAAACAAGACAAACGTCTTTCTCTGGTCTGCATCCCCTTCCTTAACAATTGTATGTATTGAGCCGTACTGTATTGTACTACCCATTCTGCAATCTGTTAAATAAAGTTTTCATTCATTCATTCATTCAGACATGTTTGGACACTAAATGAGACATTAGTTCGTTTGAGTAAACGCAATATACTGTTCTTTAAAAGTTGTTCTGCCTTTTAAACGTTTACATTATAATTTACTGTGGCGCGCCTGAGATCTCTTACCTTTGTCGGAGTTCCGTGCGTAATCGTTGTTGTTCATATGATCCATGCATGGAGTTGACCAGTCATCATGTCCCGAGTAGTACAATGGGTTTATCTCTGAGCTATTATTGCGCATGTAATCCACAACCAATGCCATATCTTCCGACGAGTTTATCAGAATTAAAAGCAAAGAAAAAAACTGACCGTTCCCTTCTGTCGCCTGAGACGAGTCTGTTCTGTTGGTGAAGAAGGTGGAAAGTGTCGGGCTGTTAGCTTTTTATACTGTACATGACAGTCGTCACCAGCAGTCCTCAATACATTGTCGTGGCTCACCAATGCCTTTGTACTCTTAATGCGCGTGTTAACTTCGGACCGGTCGTGTCCGTTTGATCTCAAACGACTCAGTAATGGGCCCATTCATCCTAGACAGACGCCATAGCTACCGGTGGGTCGGTAGAACTAGGCAACAGGAACCAGCGTCAACCCTTTTCTCTAGACTGCAATGGGCCCCCGGGGCGCAGAGAGAGAAAGGGGACTTTAACACCGCATGGGGGTGTATATTGAAGAAGCCGGAGGAGTGCGAGCTGAGGTCGGGTGAAAAGCGTGAAGGTGACAAATCGGGCTTCATTTTCTTCCACCTGGTCGGCTGCATTTCCACCGATCGAGACATCAAAACGCCGGATAACGCAAAACTCGATGCCTGGACAGTTGTCACTCAGCCCCGTGCCAGACACACACTGCAGGCCCACTGGTCGTTAGAAATTGTGTCGAATTTTCCTGTTAGAATAATGTCGGTTTGTATTCGTAGCAAACCAACATTAATATAGGCTAAACATGTTGCATATTCATGTTGCATGTTCATCTTCTGTCCGACTTTTTAATGTTGGTAAAGCTTTTCTTGGGCCTGAGGAAGTTACCCTATATGTAAATAAGCTTTAAGATTATATTATATTTGAATGTATTCTTATGCATCCTGATCAGAACACCGTAACTAGCTAATATATATATTTTGTAGTACTTCCTGGGATGGATACTATTGCCTATTATTTTGGCTGTGAAGAGGCTTGCCTTTTTTTGTTTAGGTGTTCAGATAACCACGAGGGGGAAATAGAGAAATACGTCAAATGAGAGATCCAGTCCAATCAACAACATTCTGCAAATATTTAAGGGAGAAAACATTCAGTAAAGTGAAATTGCAATCCACTCATTTGTCATTTGTGAAAATATTGATTGATATTAAGGTGAATTCAGCCAGTACATCGTTATTGAGTCCACCATGCTGGAATACAAATTCACAGTGACTCCTAGCCCAGGTCTATTGACGTAATGATAGGCTCACACGTGACATTACCACTGAATTGTTGCATATTCACTCTTAATCCTATAAACAATAAGGGATCATACCAACATGACCACCATCACATGACAGACATTAACACCAACAGCAATGTATCGATACTTGTCAATAAAGCAACCGAAACCGGCCAGGTCACATGTTGCCCGGAAATATCAGGATTCATTTTTTAACCTCTTATTTTCTTAGCGACCATTAGCCTATTGTTCTCATCATAGAGAGACTCAGACTACCTATATATATTATATCCTTATATTGCTCCATATGCTATCCGGTAAAATGGATGAATAAGGTTCATATAGTAATGTAACATTTTACAAAATGCAGTTTTCTTACTTTATCTATCGTGGACCCTCTTGACAGGCTATGGTTGAACTAGAACCCTATTATTGAGAGAGGGGGGAATTATACTCATTTTAAGAATTATGTTTTTCTTGTGCCCAGGACAGTTCAGTCAATATTTGTGAACATGCACCACTCTCCTTATAGGGATAGTTCTCATTTTTGGAACCGTAGCCCATTTGATACTTTTACCAATGATAGTGTTGATCGGTAGAGGCCTGTTTTTAGCACAATCTATTCTGTTCCTCATACTAGCTCCAGCTAGTTCACCACAAACCAATGGAAAGTCAAGCTCTGTACAAGTTGACCGAAGACAACTAAAACCTACTTTGTGTGCACTGTGGAGTATATTTCAGTTCAGTCAGCTTGTAGACAGGAGCTTGACCCCATTGACATTACATTGGTTTGTGACATAATGGATTGTGCTGAGAAAGGTCTCTACCGACTATCATTAATTAGTAAGTAACAGATAGGACTATGATTCCAAAAATCTGAACTATCCCTTTAAGCTAGAAATCAAAGAGAGAACCCTCAAATGCATGGATTTAAAATATTGGGGCTGCCTCATATATAATTGATGGGGCACTGATTATGTGGAGCTATAAGTTGATTTCTCACATCCGACAAAATATTTTAGTTCTTTTCAGATGTGGATTTCTTTTATAGTTTAATTAGGCAAAAGTATTAATAATAAACAGAGTAGTTGATGCAGAAAGAATAAAAGACAACAGAACATATTCTCGAACCAGTGAGTCCCTAAGACAAAATGCCACACAGTTCCTGGCCCTCCCTCGACAGAGAGAGAGCACTCTCAAGGTCGGCCTACAAATGGAATGCCGGTTACCATGGAACCTCAAGAGTAGATATGGCCTATTGTAGACACTGTTTCATAGTCCTTTTACAATAGATAGAATTATAGACAGATAGTGCTACCCAACCTCCTCCAATGTACAGTTTCTATGTCAAATGTATATACTCTCTTTTCTGGACTCTTTTTATATCACAAACTACTGTATTTGCAAGTCTGGTATGTATAAATGTATAGATGTAGCAGTACTGTCTATCTGTATGTCATGTATGTCATATATGTTATGATGAATTGAAAATGGGGGACCCTGATGTAAACAAGACGAATGTCTTTCTCTGGTCTGCATCCCCTTAACAATTGTATGTATTGAGCTGTACTGTACTGTACCCATTCTGCAATCTGTTAATAAAGTTTTCATTCAATCAATCAATCAATCAGCACACTCTCAACCGCACAATGATAAAAGTTGACAAGGAGATTTTTGATGATGTAATTGGAGGCGTAGGAGGGGTGTTCCACAGAGCCTTCCAGGAAGGCTCACTCCTCTCTCTCTCTCTCTATCCTCTATCTCTCACTCCTCTCTCTCTCTCTCTCTCTCTCTCTCTCTCTCTCTCTCTCTCTCTCTCTCTTTTGACTTCAGGACCTTCTGGGCCTTCTGTATATTTGTATGTCTTGTATGTCATAAATGTCTTGATGAATTGAAAATGGGGGACCCTGATGTAAACAAGACGAAAGTATTTCTCTGGTCTGCATCCTCTTAGCAGTTGTTTGTATTCAGCCGTACTGTATTGTACCCATTCTGCAATCTGTTAATATCAATCAAAGCCTCACATAGCGCATGGTGGTAGGCAGAAGAGTTCCCCATTTCAATACCCTGACATATGTATCTCCGGGTGACCTAACAACACAGAGGTAATAATTACTATTCCTGGGACTTGATAGATTTACATCTCTAGCTTTGTGCTAAAGTTATAAATGATGAACAAACGTTGCCTAACCCCTGTTTACTCCCCACGTTTGTTTCCCCCCCAAAGAGGCGTGGCGATCACAGTGCAGTGCTGGTCAGATATATGAAAGGAACAAGGGATGTGCCCAAATCCAGATTATTGTGGTCACTTATTCCGTAGTTGCTATGATAGAAACATGTATTATTTAGACTTTTGTTATTATGCATTACAGACATTATAAGGCATGAGCACACAGGTCATCAACACTGGTTAGATTGAATGCAATACATTTAGTTTGGTTTGTGTACATTTAGAATGATGAAACTTAGGAATAGCTTTTATTTCTTTCCAGCTAAACATACATATAGTTAAGTCAATGTTTTAAGTCTGAATGTCTGCAACGTTGATTATTAAGCTCTCAATCAAATAATGGATTATTCAGACCCCTCAAACACATCCCCCGAGGGAACACCTAATAACAAGCACGCACTTCTTCCTGCAGGGAGGTTTATGTGCTGCAGCCCAATCTGAGTATAGATGTAGCAGTACTGTCTATCTGTATGTCATATATGTTATGATGAATTGAAAATGGGGGACCCTGATGTAAACAAGACGAAAGTCTTTCTCTGGTCTGCATCCCCTTAACAATTGTATGTATTGTACTGTACTGTACCCATTCTGCAATCTGTTAATAAAGTTTTCAATCAATCAATCAATCAGCACACTCTCAACCGCACAATGATAAAAGTTGACAAGGAGATTTTTGATGATGTAATTGGAGGCGTAGGAGGGGTGTTCCACAGAGCCTTCCAGGAAGGCTCACTCCTCTCTCTCTCTCTCTCTCTCTCTCTCTCTCTCTCTCTCTCTCTCTCTCTCTCTCTATCCTCTCTCTCTCTCTCTCTCTCTCTCTCTCTCTCTCTCTCTCTCTCTCTCTCTCTCTCTCTCTCTCAGTGTATTGTGTGGTGGTGAGGAACTGCTTGGAGGGCAGACAACAGAGGCAACGAGACAGAGCAAGTCATCCTTAAGTCCCAGGACCTCCACAGCCAGCAAGGTGATACAGCACACACACACACACACACACACACACACACACACACACACACACACACACACACACACACACACACACACACACACACACACACACACACACACACACACACACACACCCACACACACACAGAAGGCTCTACTAAAAAGGTGAGTTTTGAGGCCTTTCTTGAAAGCATCCACAGTATGTGGTGCTCTCAGGTAGTCAGGGAGAGCATTCCACAGACTGGGAGTGGAAGAGCAAAAAGCCCGATCTCCCATAGTGCAGAGATTGGTCCTTGGGCGCTGGAGGAGGTTTACCTGGCCAGAGCGGAGATGTCGAGAGGTGGAGTGAGGGGTGATGAGTTCTTTGAGGTATAGGGGGGGCGTTTCCGTAGAGGCATTGGTGGGTGAGCAGGGAGACTTTGAGAGACAGGGAGCCAGTGAAGGGACTTGATGATCCACACGCACACACTCACTTTAAACAAACAACTCACTGCAGCACCCACTTTACCCACTTTAGAACACCTAAACACACTTTATATTTATTAGCAAAGAATTTGCACTACAACCCATACTTCATTACACCTTACTGGTACCTCATCCCATTTCTGCATTGTACTGTATAGTATATAGTATATTATATTGTAACTCAGTTACTTTTCTACTCTGCATTGTACATTGTATATGTATATATTGAACACCTTTGTCTACGTACTTGACTTCTATTTTATACTTACTATACTTATCTATTTTTATTAGCACAATCTCTGGAGCAAAACAGAAAGAAGCATTTTATATACAAGTATTCTGTACTTCTGTATGACAACTAATAAAGAAAGTTGAAACTTGAACTTGAACTTGGGAGTTTAAGTTTAAGTTTATTTGGATCCCCATTAGCCACAGCAGTGCTGGGACTATTCTTCCTGGGGTCCATAACACGTAAAATACAGTTACAGACTTATACACTCACAACATTCACATGTCATACAGACTATTAAAACAACAATAAAAACCCTAATCAGTGATGAGAGTGATGTGGTATGTCCGCATTCTCATCAGGATCCTAGCAGCGCTGTTTTGGATACATTGTAGCATTTGGATGTTCTTGCTAGGGATCCCGATAAGGAGTGCGTTGCAGTAATTGAGCCTGGAGGAGACAAAGGCGTGGCGTGGGTGGATTGTCTGGGACTAGAGCCGTGTCTCCACCTAGTGGATAATGGATATGTGTTGTAATCAGGCATGCGTTGTTCATGGCACGGGGTACCACTCAGTGGTACCTCACTGAGTATTAAAGATTTGAGCAGAAGCGCGTGCACGCACATGCACGCGCTCGCGAGAACGCGCTGCGCTCGGCTCGGATCGTTGTGTTTACCTGCGGCGCTACCTCGCATTATCATAACAATAGCCGCTATAGGCTGGTGTCTTCAACCAGTCTGGGACTCTTTGTGATGTAAATATGGAACGTCCCAAGTTGCCGCTGCCCACAGAGTGCACCGCCGTCCAAAGGTGAACGACGGCGAACGAAGGGCCAAATCAAAACAGCCGTCAATTCCGAATTGACAACTGTTTTGATTCAACCCCCCACCCACCACCACTCACCCCCGGACAACAACACACTCTGCAAACAGCAGCAACCCGGGACATTCCATATCTACATCACAAACTTTGGGACTGAGTAGATAATTAATTAATCTTCTCTTTATTTTTATTATTTATATTAAAACTGAATCAAACCATAAACAAGGTTGCCTGTTGGGATGTTAGATCCTAATGTGAAAAACTGATTTTATATGTCTGCACTTTATGTGCTCATTTTATGCCTGTCTTAATTCTGTTGTGAAGCACTTTGAGCTGCAGTTTCTGTATGAAAGGCTATACAAACAAAGTGTATTATTGTGCGCGAGGGAACATATGCGCATGCGCGCGGGGCCGCGCGTGCGTGTGCGTGTGCGCGTGCGCGCGGCGTCATTATCCTGCGTGGCGGCTCAGCCCATAATAACAACGCAACGCTGGTTGTAATTACCAAAATGTATCAGAACCTCAGAGAGGTAGCGAGGGGGAGAAGGAGAGAGAGAGAAATGGAAGGAGATGGAGGGAGAGACAGTAGGGGAGATAGAATCTGACAGACAGAGAAAGAGACACTTATTTGTTTGAACTGTATTATCCCTGCCTGAACAACACTTTGTGCATGTGAGAGAGAGAGAGAGAGAGAGAGAGAGAGAGAGAGAGAGAGAGAGAGAGAGAGAGAGAGAGAGAGAGTGAGAGAGAGAGAGAGAGAGAGAGAGAGAGAGAGAGAGAGAGAGAGAGAGAGAGAGAGAGGGAGAGTGTGTGAGAGGGAGAGAGTGTGTGTGAGAGGGAGAGTGTTCATTCAGAGAGTGTTTGAATGAAGTACATTTGCTGAAATACAATTTTCTCACTTGCTATGTGAGAATGTTAGTTATTATGTCCTCAATGGCCCCTTGAGAATTGTGTGGAAGAGTTTGCTAGTTCTAGTACCCCTTTCGTACATTGTGGCTGTGTCTGACAAAAGTTAACAATAAATAATGTTATTAGGAATACGTTTTCCTCCTGCGTGAACTGTGCATAGCGTTAGACTGTATTTTTGTTAACGTCGGTCATATGGTGGTACTTGGAGAGCCAGCTACGCTCTCAAGTGGTACTTGGTGTAAAACGGTTGAGAACCACTGCTTTAGAGGAAATGTCAAAATATCGCAATATATATCGTGTATCGTGATATGGCCAAAAAATATCACAATATCATTTAGAGGCCATATCGCCCAGCCCTACGGGTGCCTCTGGTGTGTATTCACTTGGTGACACCAGTACTACATCATTTAGTGGCACCAATATTTTGGCTCCAAAGCTGTGTCACAAAGAGTAATGTATATGTCTCTTACTGAAATACATGTTTAGAGTGTGATATTGTGGTTAAAAAATAAAATAAAACCAATAATAATCATTTGTTATTGGTAAAAAAGTAAGACGGCTTAGGTCACATTTCCTGTATAATAAGTGTTGGCTTGCAATCAGTGTGAAAAGGGAGATAATGTTTCTGCTACCACAGCACACTTGAGTCCTGAACTGTAACCCTTCCAGGCATGTCGTCTCACTTGTGAAATATAATTTTGAGATCTGTACGTTCTAACAATGATTTAGCAATTGGTCATTGAAAGTGACAGAATGCCAAGAGTTCTGAGAGTAATGTATATGTCTCTTACTGAAATACATGTTTAGAGTGTGATATTGTGGTTAAAAAATAAAATAAAACCAATAATAATCATTTGTTATTGGTAAAAAAGTAAGACGGCTTAGGTCACATTTCCTGTATAATAAGTGTTGGCTTGCAATCAGTGTGAAAAGGGAGATAATGTTTCTGCTACCACAGCACACTTGAGTCCTGAACTGTAACCCTTCCAGGCATGTCGTCTCACTTGTGAAATATAATTTTGAGATCTGTACGTTCTAACAATGATTTAGCAATTGGTCATTGAAAGTGACAGAATGCCAAGAGTTCTGAGATAACCCCCCCCCCCCCCCCCCCCCCCGCACACATTTGAGGCCTTGAAGCATTGAAGCATCCACAGTCTGTCAGGGAGAGCATTCCACAGACTGGGAGCGGAAGAGCAAAAAGCCCGATCTCCCATAGTGCAGAGATTGGTCCATGGGCGCTGGAGGAGGTTTGCCTGGCCAGAGCAGAGATGTCGAGAGGTGGAGTGAGGGGTGATGAGTTCTTTGGGGGGCGTTTCCGTAGAGGCATTGGTGGGTGAGCAGGGAGACTTTGAACTCCAGCCTGGAGGAGACAAAGGCGTGGACAAGCTTTTCGGCACCTGGCAGAGTGAGTGAGGGGGGAAGTTTGGCGATGTTCCTAAGGTGGTCGAAGGAGTTTTTGTATAATTGATTGATTTCTGTGCGCCTCAAAGGTCAGGTGAGGGTCCATTTTTACCCGTAGGTTGGTGATTGTTGGTGACAGGGTGTGAAAGTGATGTGATGAAACACTGATGTGCTGTGTCTGTCTCTGCCAGATTTGTGTATGTTAGGAGACTGTGAACTTTTGGAATGGATGGCTACGTTAACGTTGTCGTTAATGTTGTCTATGTATTGATATGTAGTATGATTGAAAACGCCTGACCTATTAGTCCATGGGCCAGAGGCCAAAATTTCACTTGTCGGTGCCACTCACGGTGAATAAACGTACATATCATTTTTTCAAAGATCTATGTCTGTAGATGACATTTTTGTATGATAGCCCTTCCAGAGTGGTAGCTTAATCTTAATTATCCAGTCATGAAGTATACCTACCCCCTCAGGAAATTGCATTTCAGATGCTGGCGCATATCCTGTTTAGACTCACGTAGAGGACATCTGTCAATGTTTCACAATATTGTGTTTGGTATCATTTTAAAGGGGACTATGTAATCTTTCATTCAAGCTAAGATGTGAATCTTTCTGACCAATACAGAGGTCACTGGAGCTCTTTGAACAGTCAACAACACACATTTTACACGATTTTCGCCTAAATGATATACTATCTTTTAGCCTTGTGTCATCTAGGAGCAATAGGGACACAAAATACAAAATCTACAACACTCTCAGGACCATAAGGATTCAGGAAATGTATAATATGCCTATACTATTTCTTATCGGGGGTGATTGTGAGCCTTAAATTAGAAGAGCGGTATTAGGCTCCTATTAAAACTATACAGAACAGCCACTAGGATAATGTCACAAAGTGATCTGTCTTTATCATACATATACAAGAGCAACAGGGGCACAAAATACAAAATCTACAACACTCTCAGGACCATAAGGATTCAGGAAATGTATAATATGCCTATACTATTTCATTGTTACAGGTCATTGTGAGCCTTAAATTAGATGGGCATTATTAACTGGGTCAGATAAGGTCATAAACTGGTCTTTATCTTGACTTAATCTCCATTTGATTACTTCAGATGTTGTATCAAATGGTGATTTCTGTGTAGAAATAGAAAACTGTGAGCAAGTGGAAACTGTTTCCCAATAGCCACTAGATGGCACTGTGCCTGACTACTACTGAAATGCTGCATAAATATAATGAGAGAGAAAGTACCTGTGTTCTTGATGCTGTCTTCAAACAAGGTAATGAAATGATAATCTCAAATAAAATATCCAAATATTTGTATGAATATGATTGTGGAGAGCATAGGGTGTGGTCTTTGTCACCAATGGTCATTGTTTGTGTTGCATGTTTACAGATAACATTCCACATTGCTAAGGCTGAAGACGTCAACACATTGTGGAAGCATCTTTGTAAGTTTGGTTAATGTAGGCCTACATGATTTATGTTTTGAAGAGTTGACTTAGCTATTTTTGTATGAACAGAAGAGTAGCCTCACATTTACATATGTCTATATATGTTATACATATTTTCATGTCTGGTCATTTTTAGCATGGTGTTATTGTGAAAAATCATAATTTATATTATCCTTTGTTTCATCACAATTTACTCAAGCCTAGTAACAGACACTATTTCTGCCACTGAATATATTCCCTGAGATCCATAGAAGTTTGTTCAAGGTAGGCCTACATGATCTATGTTTTAAAGAATTGACTGTAACTTATATTGGTATGAAAAGAAGAGTTAATTTTGTGTGTTATCATAATTTCACAAGGCTACATCTGATCTTGTATATTGCAGTTGAAACTGCCTGACTATGGCCACCGGTGAAAAAGCAAGTAGCAACCCACCACCAAAGCAACCACAGGGAGAGTGCATCATCCATTGTTCTGATGATCAAGATCAGCTGGTTTCTCCAAACAATCCTGACTCCTGGAAAACACTGATCAGGGCAGCTCAGATACGAAAACATGCACCAGTTTTGGAACTGGCAAAGGACATTCCTGAAGGACAGATTCCAGCAGTCTACTACCACAGAAATTGTCGCAGTATCTTCACCATGAAGAAAGATCTTGACCATATCCTTGAAAAAAAATTGTCAATACCCAGTAGCTTTGCTGAAGAGAAAGAATCGAAAATAACTGCTCGACGTGCCTCAAGTACCTCTAGGACATATCCTGCAGAGTGTATCTTTTGCCAGAAGACTTCCAAATATCTTAAAGGACGGAAGACAAGAGAATTGCTGATACAATGTGTCCAATTGCGTGCAGATGCAAAAATCAGGAGTGCAGCACAAAAAGAATGGACAGCAGAATCCTTGCCATAGTGAGTAGAGACCTTGTCGCATTCTTTCATTTATTTGCATTCATCTAAAAATGTTTGGACCTTATGGTGTTCTTGTTCTGTTCTTGACTTATTGTTATGTTTTCTTCTTGACTTGTTTAAAGAAGATCTGTACGGCCCATGGGGACATTAACGTGTGTTGTCGGGCCCTATAAATAAATTTGATTTGATTTGATTTGATTTGAAGGGCACTACCACACGTCATGCTATAAAATATACACCAAAGAGGTCTCCAAAGAAGAGGTTGCCAAAACTGAAGATGGTGGTGCTGCTGATGATGCCCAGTATGAAGCTGCTGTGAAACAGTCGTACAATGAGCTGTACCTCTTCATCAGGACAGAGATGTTTGGCAATCCACGTGTGATGACAATTACTAGTCTCACTTCTAAACTGGTGTCTTCAATGAAGTCCCAAGGAATCGCCCAAGTCAATGAATCAACCACAAAGCACATGAGACGAAAACTGGAGAGTGAATTTGCTGGAGCCTTGCACATCATCTTTAATGCCAAGGGAAAACTCCTCCTCTATCCAGATAACCTGTCCATGAATGAACTTGCCAAAGAAAACCAGTCTCTTAAAAGGGAGCTTCAGACCTTGAAAAGTGCTAGTGCCCAAGATGTCATAGCCAACACAGCCATCAAGCTGAGAGAGGACATCAATAATCAAGATGTTCCTCAAGCCTGGCCACCTGACACCAGAGAGTTTTGCGGCTCATACAGTCATTCGGCCATGACATGGTATATGCAGTGACAAGTGGAAGGATCAAACCGTCCAAGCACATCGTTTTGCCATTCAGTGTCAAGTCATTGACAGGGAATGTAGAGCTGATAAACATCCTCAACCGACTTGGTCACAGCGTGTCCTACTCACAGATGGAGGAAATCGACACTGCCTTGTGTCTGCAGAAACTCTCAGCATCAGGAAGTGACATTGCCTTACCAAGTAACATCCATCCTGGTGTATTCACAACTTTAGCCTGGGACAATATTGATCGTCTTGAAGAAACCATCAGTGGAGAGGGAACATCTCACAGAGTCAATGGGATTGCTGTGCAAGCAAAGACGGTCAACCCAGTCCCTGTCCAACCCATGCCCACTGTTGCCAAAACAAAGCAGAGAAGCATTGACTCATCCCAGCCAATGTTACCAACTTACATCGCTGGACAACGGGCTGGGCCACCACAAAGCAAAAGTGCAGATGCTGATACTGCTGCCAATACTCAGCTTGCCAGAGAGAAGAACCTTGTTTGGGTCCTAGCAAGAATGTCACAGCAAGATGACCAGTCAGTCAGCAACTGGACCGGCTTCAACATCCTGACTCGCGGTGATATGACAGTCATCCCTGACAGTGTAGGCGAACTGCCTACCATCAATGCTCCAGCGACACAAATGTCTACTGTCAACGAGGTGCTGTGGTGGATTTTGACGTCTCTAGGGATGGTTAAATGAAATACAGAGACAAGAGATTGGCCTTAAATCAGAGTGCAAACCACCAGGTTCTCCACGGACATCCAGCAGCCTAAAACAGTGTCACACTGCGAATTAGATATTCTGAAATAATAAAACAGGAGCAGAAAGAGACTCACGTTAAATGAATACAATACAGGTTTATTGGAAAAGAAAATATATATAGTACGCCCATACGGACGGACTTTCAGTCTGTCAGAGTGCATATTCACAGGTCTGTCAGAGTGAAAGTGAAGACAAAGCAATATTGTAATGGCTTAACACAGTGAGATAGAGACGCCTCTGTCTCTGATTGGGTTGGCTTTATATGGTCATTTGGGGAGTCGGATGGGATGGGCCCTTGCGGAAGGCTTGCTGCGGCCTTGGATGCAAGCGTTATCTGGCCTGCTCTGAATACAAAGAATGGATATAGTGTTTTAACAGTTTTTGAGAGAAGGATAACATGACTTCATGGATTTTACCCTGTTGTGGGGCCCTAGAGGAGTAAGAATGTGAAATTACCCTTCACATTTAAACAGAAATCCTGACCTCACAAATAGAGGAGGGGGGGGGAGGAGGAGGAGGAGGGGGGAAGGAGGTGGATGAGGAGGAGGAGGGAAGGAGGAGAAGGTGGAGGAGGAGGAGGTGGGAGAGGGGGAGGGAAGGAGGAGGAGGAGGAGGTGGGAGATGAGGAGGGAAGGAGGAGGAGGATAAGGTGGAGGAGGAGGGAAGGAGGAGGAGGAGGGAAGGAGGTGGATGAGGAGGAGGGAAGGAGGAGAAGGTGGAGGAGGAGGAGGAGGAGGGAAGGTGGAGGAGGAGGGGATGTGAAATTACCCTTCACATTCCCCACTTTGTGCCATTTTTGGCACATCCTGGTAATTTCAACCATCAATATCACTAAACCACAGTCTCAAGACACCATACAGAACATCAAATCAATCAACATTAATACATCATAATGTCATACTTGGCTAAGTAGGACGATAATTCCAAGCAGGTAATTGCAAAATGTTGCATCCTTAGGTACAATAAAAAAAATAAAAAAAAACATAATAAGGTAGAACAATAATAAAAGAAAGAAGAGGGGGAAAAAAGTTCAGGTGCAAATTGAAAAGGGGAGGAGTTCCAGGCTGGGGACAGATTGGTCGCTGGCGCCTTATAAAGCGCTTCTCAGTGACCCGAAGCGCCGACAGCAGTTAATAGGAAACAAAGAACAAAGAAAATAAAATGGCAGTCTTAATATAAGTAGTATTTTCAAACTCTGAATATGTACCCATATCTAAATCAGAAATTTGACTTTTTAATATGCACACTGGCTTCCCTTGTTGTCGTCCTCAGTAGCAGTCAGGTGTCTTCCCACTCCTTCACACACAGAACGATATATATCTGTTGTAAGGAGGCTGGATGCCGTTGAGTACAGTAGCAGTCAGGTGTCTTCCCACTCCTTCACACACAGAACGATATATCTGTTGTAAGGAGGCTGGATGCCGTTGAGTACAGTAGCAGTCAGGTGTCTTCCCCACTCCTTCACACACAGAACGATATATCTGTTGCAAGGAGGCTGGATGCCGTTGAGTACAGTAGCAGTCAGGTGTCTTCCCCACTCCTTCACACACAGAACGATATATCTGTTGCAAGGAGGCTGGATGCCGTTGAGTAGAGTAGCAGTCATCTCCCCATAGTTGAATACAGCAGCATACCAGGTGCAGGGAGTAGGGAGGCAGGATATTCGTAGCGGCCGTTGTTTGTACAGGCCGGGGCCGTCGTTGGCGTGGTGGGGTAGGTCCTACTTATGCAAAAGGGCTTGTATTGCCGACTGGGGTGCGTGGTAGGGGTTCCTGTGGATCCCAGCAGCGGTGCGTTCTTATCTTCGTGGCAGGGCGGGGCTATCGCACAGGGAGCTTAGCTGGAGTTCCTGTCCCAGTTGCCCTCCCAGGGCCTCCACTGATCCCTGGGCCCCGCTTCCGTAGCACCGGCCCTGCTGTGGTGTTGCCATATCATGCGAGATGTTGAGCAGGCGGTTCCTGTTGGACTTGGGACTGAACCTGATTAGGTTGTCGTCGTCCTCCGCGGGTTCATATGGGTATGGTGGCTGGTGTGCCGGTGGAGATGGGGCCCCTAGGTGGTGTGGTTGCCCAGGGACAGCGTGGCCCTGCAGTGGGAAGTACGGCCCTGGTGCATATTCGTTATCTTCTTTCTCCTGCGCTGAGAGAAACGCACCATCCTCCCCCTCACATTCCATAGATCTGAGTTCGACAGCATTGATTAATACTGCATCTTGGATGTCATGCGTCGCGTTAATGAGATTGCGCCGGCCAAAGGAAAAGAAATCAAACACAAAAAAAACAACAACAATTTCAAACATGGTCAGTGTGTTACATGTCTGGATATCCCTCATAGTTGTACTGGCTGGAAACAAAGAGAAAAAAACTGTTTACAGTTAGCTGTCGCCCAAGTTGAAACATGTGGAAATAGTGACCACCAGGGGTTACAAGTTGTAACATGCAATCTTATCTTAACACAGATAGTGACCAAAGCCCACATCAAAGTTGAAGAAACCATCAGTGGAGAGGGAACATCTCACAGAGTCAATGGGATTGCTGTGCAAGCAAAGACGGTCAACCCAGTCCCTGTCCAACCCATGCCCACTGTTGCCAAAACAAAGCAGAGAAGCATTGACTCATCCCAGCCAATGTTACCAACTTACATCGCTGGACAACGGGCTGGGCCACCACAAAGCAAAAGTGCAGATGCTGATACTGCTGCCAATACTCAGCTTGCCAGAGAGAAGAACCTTGTTTGGGTCCTAGCAAGAATGTCACAGCAAGATGACCAGTCAGTCAGCAACTGGACCGGCTTCAACATCCTGACTCGCGGTGATATGACAGTCATCCCTGACAGTGTAGGCGAACTGCCTACCATCAATGCTCCAGCGACACAAATGTCTACTGTCAACGAGGTGCTTAACCAGTCACTAAGCATCATGCAGTGCTTAGACCTGACAAAGATTGTCTGTGTCTTTGACCAAGCCCTGTATGCAAAGGCTGTTGAGATCACATGGAAACATGCTGGCAAGTTCCAGAATATCATCATCAGACTTGGGGTATTTCACACCATCTGCACACTGCTGGCAATCATAGGAAAGCGTTTCCAAGATGCTGGACTCCAAGACCTGTGCATTCAGTCTGGCATGATCGCAGAAGGCTCCATTGCTGGGGTCATGGGTGGCCGCAAGTACAACAGGGCAGTGAGACTACACAAGCTCTTGTATGAGGCTCTCATGCGACTGACATGGAAGGGTTTCCTCTCTTGGTTGGAAACAACTCACATGAATGAGATGATTTATTTGGATGAAACACTGAAGGTAATTGACAGCCTTGGGGAAAATGTCTCACAAGCCACTTTGAAGGAAGCCCTCGAGAACAGCTCTTGTGCATGCATCATAGAACTGTTTGAAGTCTACCGCAAGTTCCTCAGAGGTGGGAACAGCAGCCTCTCCAGCTTCTGGGTGTCCTATTTGGACATGGTCGAAATCTTGCTGGGGCTCATCCGAGCATCCCGAGAGGGAGACTGGATGCTACACTTGGCAAGCATTCGAGCAATAATCCCATGGTGCTTTGCCTATGACAGGATGAACTACGCACGCTACCTCCCCTACTACTACGCCCAGATGTCTCAGCTGTACATCACACACCCAGATGTGTACACAGAATTCATGAAAGGAGGCTTCTCTGTCCAACTGGGCCCCACTAATCCCTTTGGCAGGATCCCAGTTGACCAAGCTATAGAAGAAACAGTGAACAAAGACACCCAGACAGCTGGAGGGACGAAGGGATTCAGCTTGTATTACCCAAGTATTACCTAACCGCTGAGTATAGAAGCATGTACCTCAGACAGCTGAGAGACCTGACAGATCAAGGCACGTCCAAACTGTCCCATCCAGATCTACAGCGTCCAAGAATCAAGAGAGATGAAGCCGATGTCCAGTCTCTTCTTGATCTTATGCAGAACAAGTGGTTCAATCCTATGTCCCCTGATGAGAACGATCTGGTTAGCCTGTCCACTGGCTTCATGGCTCCACCTGATGTGACAAGAGATCTCCTGAGAGCTCATGAGATAGGAGAAGAGGCATACCAGGTATTCAAACAAACAAGGTTAGATGAGGACCCACCATCTTTAAGGTTTCATGACAAGATGACCAAGCAAAGCCTGAAGACATTCTCCAGTGTCGGCACAAAAAAAGCTAAAGGAAAGAAAGGGCAGGATGTGGTGCTGAGGGCAGACAGAAACCTGTTCAGCCACATGATCCTGTTGGCTGAAAGCAGGAAGATAGACATGAAAGATGTCCTTGCCCACCCACTGGGCCCACTGCCATGGGCACTTGCAAATGCTGATGGGTCTCTACGAAAAACAAACAAGGCTGCACTTGCCAGAGAGCTGGAACAGAATGTGTCTCCTGCTGAACAGATCCCAACACCATCCACTTCCATCATTGATGGGATGAGCCTGGTCCAGAAAATGAATGGCAACAACAAAACCTTTGGACAGGTGGCAGAGTCACTCTTCACCCAGGTCCTCCACGAGGGGGCACAGAGTCAGAGGATTGATGTTGTGTTTGATGTTTACCGCCAGACTTCAATCAAAGATGCTGAACGACAAAACCGGGGTGCAGACACTACGGTCCAATACAAGAACCTGGTAGGAGGACACCACGTACAGCAGTGGAGAACTTTCCTGTGCAGTCCTTCCAACAAGACCAGTCTCATCAAGTTTCTGGTGGAAGAGTGGAACCTCCCACAATACAGAAAGAGGCTGCATGGCAAAGTGTTGTACACAACCTGTGAGGAAACCTGCTACAGGTTGACAGATGGTGGGTGTGAAGAAGTAGCAGAACTGCAATCAACACATGAAGAAGCTGACACTCGCCTGCTCCTGCATGCATCAGATGCTGCAAACATGGGCTCAAAAGCAGTCATCATCATAGCTGAGGACACTGATGTCATGGTGCTTTGTCTTGCCTTCCAGAAGGACATCACCTGTCCCATCTACATGAAGTGTGGGACCCAGAACCGCACACGATATGTGAACATCAGCAAACTTGCAAGCTCAGTTGGAGACAGCCTCTGTGACAGCCTAATTGGCTTACACGCCTTCACTGGCTGTGACACTGTCAGTGCATTCGCTGGCCGGGGGAAGCTGAATGCCCTGAAGATGGTGAAGAAGGATACTTCCTACCAAGAAACCTTCAGTGGACTAGGGCAGTCATGGGATGTGAGTGAGGAGCTGTTCCAGAGAATTGAGGAGTTTACATGTCACATGTACTCTGCTAACAGCAGCACAGTAGAGGTGAACCAACTGCGCTACCAGCTCTTCTGTACCAAAAGGGGAGAGGTCGAGTCCAGCCAGCTTCCACCATGTAGGGATTGTCTCTTCCTGCATGTTGAACGAGCCAACTATCAGGCAGCAATCTGGAAGAGCAGTCTGCAGTCTAACCCTGTGGTCCCAAGTCCTACAGAGCATGGATGGAAAGACGATGAGGGCAAGCTGGCAATTTACTGGATGCGCTCCCCACCTGCACCAGATGTAGTCCTGGAATTGCTAAGATGCAAGTGTGTCCGTTCATGCAAAATGCCAAGCTGCACATGCTTATCAAATGGACTGGCATGCACAGATATGTGCAAGTTACAGACATGCAGCAACCAAAAACTGCAGGATGATCCAGAACCTGACTTCGAACTCGAGGAGTCAGAGGATGAGAGAGACGAGCAGTTTGAGTGATTCAATGTACATTTAGTGTATAATGTTGTTCTGTTTAGTAGGTTGTTCATAAAACTCTAAGTGGTTCCTTATCTCATTGTGGTGTCCTTTATGTCCTGTATATGTATGATAAAGACAGACCACTTTGTGACATTATCCTAGTGGCTGTTCTGTATAGTTTTAATAGGAGCCTAATACCGCTCTTCTAATTTAAGGCTCACAATCACCCCTGATAAGATATAGTATAGGCATATTATACATTTCCTGAATCCTTATGGTCCTGAGAGTGTTGTAGATTTTGTATTTTGTGCTCCTGTTGCTCCTGTATATGTATGATAAAGACAGACCACTTTGTGACATTATCCTAGTGGCTGTTCTGTATAGTTTTAATAGGAGCCTAATACCGCTCTTCTAATTTAAGGCTCACAATCACCCCTGATAAGATATAGTATAGGCATATTATACATTTCCTGAATCCTTATGGTCCTGAGAGTGTTGTAGATTTAGTATTTTGTGTCCCTATTGCTCCTAGATGACACAAGGCTAAAAGATAGTATATCATTTAGGCGAGAATCGTGTAAAAATGTGTGTTGTTGACTGTTCAAAGAGCTCCAGTGACCTCTATATTGGTCCGAAAAATTCACATCTTAGCTTGAATGAAAGATTACATAGTCCCCTTTAAAATGATACCAAACACAATATTGTGAAACATTGACAGATGTCCTCTACGTGAGTCTAAAGCAGGATATGCACCAGCATCTGAAATGCGATTTCCTGAGGGGGTGGGTATACTTCATGACTTGATAAGTATGATTAAGCTACCACTCTGGAAGAGCTATCATACAAAAATATCATCTACAGACATAGATCTTTGAAAAAATTTTATGTAAGTTTATTCACCGTGAGTGGCACCGATATCTGGTCTGGCCCATGGACTATATGTATATATTGGTTCTTAAGAATGAATAGTCTTAATGACATGGTTTACATTTGAATGTTTAGTGACGGCTTGAATGTGATGTGCATCATGTGGGACCTAATCACTGGGCTGATTCAGTCAGCAGCAATCATTGAATGTATGCGTAAATTAAAATCCCTCAAGTTATTTTTTCTCACATCATTATGTTTATAATTTCATTCTATGAATAGACATAGGACCAGGGGCGTCGTTTTGGTATGGCAAGGTATGGCACTCGCCATACCTTGGCAAATAAAAAATAAAAAAATAAAATAAAATATTCTATTTTTTTTATATATTTTTTTATAATTATAATTTTGTATGTTGATTTAGAATTCGAATGTCAACATTATGAACGAAGCTTCGAACTTTTCGGTACAGCCCTAGCATGTTTTGATATTGTCAATTATCTCACTTTTACTAGGTGACTTTTACTGTGACTAACTTATATGCCACAAAAAAAAGGAAAATGGACATACAGACGTTTTTTAATCAAAGGGCAGTAGAGACAAGTGATACAGGGACACAGGTACAGTAAGGTCTTACAATGGCTTAGTGATTATAACAGTGCAGTTCAGCATTCAGTAACCCATACTTTTTGTGAACGTACATTCTGTTGAACACACACCTCAAAACTGTACCTAAGGAAAATTGGCTCAATTGCAAGAAAAATAATAGACAGTTATGATATTACATTCTGCATAATTTGTATGCAAAATATTGTGGTTCCCTGCTTTAGTCTGTTGACACATTTCTATACTAAAAATGCTTGTGTAGTCCTAGTGTCATACCTAAATGTCATATAAGTGAATTGTATAGAAACAACTCACCAAAAGTTACTATTGCACAACTGATTTGACAAAAAAAATCCACTCTTCTCCGTGCACCCATGTGACCAAGACTGGGTGCTCGGAATAAAAAGGGTCAGGAGTCGGACCACGGGATTATAGAGCAGGACATGCAATCTTGCCTGTTGCATCCCCTCCCAAGGTCAGCCTTTGTGTCTGAAACTGGGGGGGGGCAGGGGGTGCCATGGAAAGCGTTGTACAGCAGCAGTGCCTTCTGGGAGAAATGCGAGGCCCTGTGCGAGTTCCAAACGCGAGGCCCCCCCCCCCCCCCCCCCCCCCCCAAAGGCAATTTTTTTTTATATAATTTAATATTTTAATTCTTTTTTTAGCCAACATACTCCTAAACAATAGCGCTGCCCGAGGCTGGGCACACAGATACAGTCAACATATTCTTAAATAGTAGCGCTGCCCGAGGCTGCACATGACACAGTCAACGCATTCCCAAATAATAGCGCTGCCCGAGGCTGGGCATATGATACAGTCAACGCATCCTTAAATAATAGCGCTGCCCGAGGCTTAGTGGCAATGCACCTGCACAGTCGCACACCCGGCAGCAACAGGGAAAATGCACAAAACACCCCCGGAACCTGACAAACAAGCCCAAAGCCAGATAGGTAGATATAGAGAGAGAAAGAGAGAGAGAGAGAGAGAGAGAGAGAGAGAGAGAGAGATCCACGGCGGGAACAGAGCAGACCGCACCAAAAACTCACCCTAACGCAGAGTCAGGTCCAAGAGGAAGGAGACGACCGTGGAGAAAGTTCACCAGTCCCATCATGATATTGTCCCCGTTGGGATGAACCCGGGAGTCCGCTCCCAGTCCATCCGCCACACGTTAGCACCCGACAACGTAGCCAACGCTAGTTAGCTGTCCCTGCCCCCAGCCAAGCTACTAGCCGACATAGCTATAGCCTGACTGAAGGTTCCAACACGCAACAACTTTCATCCTCAGTCCATCCACCGAACGTCCTCCCCGTCCCGGCACAACCCAATCACCACACACGGTACCGACAAGCCCACGGGACGCGGCGCCATCTCCTCCGCTCCGATGCTGCACATTTGGTTCTCTTGGCCAAGACATCCACTCGCTCCAGTGGACAGCGCCGAATAGACCCTGTACCTGGCTGTACCCCCTCCCCTCGTGGATAATACCGGTCTTCTTCACATCTCTCTACCGACTACCAGACCGACGCCAACCAGCTCCCCCTAGTGTTAGTCCTCCCACCCCACGATGCTTTGCATAAAAGTAATTGAATGAAACCAATAGTATATCTGCAGAGCCGCAGAGCCCGGAACTCTATTCTACAAACGTGTCTAATGTGAAATATATAAGCATGTAAGCAAAACTAGATTTTAGGAAAGTGATTGTTAACAGGCGGCCCTGACAGCAGGGTGGGGGAATGGGGGCGAAAGGGGACACTGGACGTGTGAGACTGAGCGTGCAGGCCAACAGCACCCAGGCAGCAACAACCACCCATTCTCCTGGCTCCTTTCTTGGTACTTCCTGCCACCCGATCACATTCTGTGAGGAGGTCTTAAGTGGTCCTTTACCTCATTCACCCGCGAGGAGGACTTAAGTTGTCCTGTTACCCCATTCACCCGCTCACAGTGAGGAGGACTTAAAGGAAAACTCCAACATTTGGGGAAATTAGCTTATTTAACATCTTCCCTGGAGTTAGACAAGAAGATACATACCTTTTTTGTCTCTGTGCATGCATTAGGCTTAGGGAACAGCCGCTCCGTCAGCGTAGCTTAGCTTCATCACTGGAAGTTGGTCAGACTTGTACCCTGACGTTCCCTACAGTGCCCTACACTCCTACAGTCACGAAATACACTCCAAATACAACTCCAAAACGTTCCTGTAAACATGTTGTGACCTGTGTATTTACCACGTGGAAAAATAAAAAATAATTGAATTCGACAATTACGTTTTCTAAGCAAATATACTCTGAACAATTTTTTCCTAACCACTCCTCTCGAAGTTTGAATCCCAAAAACAGGCTTCGGGGACAACCTTACCAAACATTATTTATATTATTCAAATGGACCTCAAACATGTTCCGTTGTGATGTCACAGTATGATGTCATAATAGGACATTCTAGAACATTTGTGATGTCACAGTATGATGTCATAATAGACATCCTAGAACATTTGTGATGTCACAGATGATGTCATAAGAGAACATTCTAGAACATTTGTGATGTCACAGTATGATGTCATAATAGAACATGCTAGAACATTTGTGATGTCACAGTATGATGTCATAATAGAACATTCTAGAACATTTGTGATGTCACAGTATGACGTCATAATAGAACATTCTAGAACATTTGTGATGTCACAGTATGATATCATAATAGAACATTCTAGAACATTTGTGTCACAGTATGATGTCATAATAGAACATTCTAGAACATTTGTGATGTCACAGTATGATGTCATAATAGAACATTCTAGAACATTTGTGTTCTATATATATTCAACAATTCTCATGGAGGGTTCCCCCTCTTGGGGGGCCCTCCAAGAGAGGAGATGATGTTTGTATTGTGATTGTATGACAAGAGGAGCAGAGAAGAAGGAGACAGAGACGATAGAAATGTGTTTTGAAGATGAGAAGAAGAAGAAGAGGAGTGTAAACTTTCTCAAGTGTGGACGAAGCAAGAATTGTGGAGGGCAGTAATACGCCACGATGCGTCTACACTGCCGGAAATTCAAATAAGAAGAAGAAGAAGAAGTCAAGTGAAGAGTGGCGATGAGATGGAGGGTTCCCCCTCTTGGGGGGGCCCTCCAAGAGAGGAGATGATGTTTGTATTGTGATTGTATGACAAGAGGAGCAGAGAAGAAGGAGACAGAGACGATAGAAATGTGTTTTGAAGATGAGAAGAAGAAGAAGAAGAAGAAGAAGAGTGTAAACTTTCTCAAGTGTGGGCGAAGCAAGAATTGTGGAGGGCAGTAATACGCCACGATGCGTCTACACTGCCGGAAATTCAAAT